>NC_134834.1:122250956-122569974 GCF_004210375.1 Tachypleus tridentatus | reverse complement strand
GTCAAGATTTAAAGATTAATTTAAGTTTAAATGAAACATATATGCGGCTAGGCCTAATACACACAGTGACCACTATGTAAAGGCTATAAAACGAAACTAATTTGTTTATTGATGTTTGTTTTTTTTAATGTACAAATAAGTGTAATACTGGTATTAGTGGTAGGTGCTCAGTTATTAGTTCTATTCATACTAACTGTGGTCTGTGTAAGAGAAATGTTGGTATACCGTATAGATATAATCGGCTGAAGTATAACTTGTTAACACGATTTTACTTTTTGTTCAACCAGTAATTAGGGGCTATATTTTTTTATATAAAAATAGTATTTAACTTTAAGTAACAGTAATATGACAAGCCTTATGCTACTTATTTAAAAGTTTAAGCATATCACATATTAGCAACCATTTCACAAAGATCAAATAACTTAAACTTACAAGTTGTTTCTTGCTTATATATTGAACACAGACTGTGCCCATGCATTTGATAAACATAAGAAAAATGTGATTTTTTGCGAAATTAATGATAGTTGTATTTTAAAATTTTTGGTGCAATATGAAAGTCAAAATTTTATACTGTATTGGTGTTAACAGAAGTAAATATGTGGTATTTTTAAAACTAGTACTAAATAATGGTAGATAAAATATAAGTTACCAGTACAAGATAAATCAAAGGAGTAAAGAATTACTATTAACTTTGTAAATATTAAGCAGTTATGAAGTGTCATATTAAGGAGAATATTTTTGCTTTAGGTTATGAAAGTCAAAGAGTTAATGTCATGTTTGATTAAAGAGTAGGTTTCACATGTTTGTCTTTTGTGAGTAGAATTTTGAAGCACTGTTGTTATCATAAAATATGTAAAAGGTTTGTGCAAATTCAGTTTGTAAAGTTAAAGTGAATTATACACATTATAATTGGTTGAAGTCGTGTATTTGTAGTGTATAGCACTGAGCCTGAGGTGTAGCTTAAGCTAATGTTTCATATATTTGCAACTTTTTATTAGTCCTTAATAAAGACTTCCCTTTATTAAGATTAATTTGATTATTGTGACTGTTTTTTACAATTATTATTATTTCAATGGTCTTTGTTTGAAACTGAAGTATTGATGGAACTTTCTAAAATACTATGGCAACATAAGTTTCTCACTGGTGGGTGAAAATAATTTGAAATCCATTGAAAGTAATGATAATAAATTACTTTATTTTGTCATTTTATTGTCTCTACAAATGTAAACATTTGTAGATTGCTTTCAGTTGTCATGGCCAGGTGTGTTAAGGCGTTTGACTCGTAATCCAAGGGTCGCTGGTTCAAATCTCTGTCACACCAAACATGCTCGCCCTTTCAGCCGTGGGGCATTATAATGTGATGGTCAATCCCACTATTCATTGGTAAAGTTGGCAGTGGGTGGTGATGAACAGTTGCCTTTTCTCTAGTCTTGCACTGCTAAATTAGGGACGGCTAGTGCAGATAGCCCTTGTGTAGCTTTGGGCAAAATTCAAAAAACAAAAAAACAAACTTCACTTGTCGTAGATCATGTTACCAGTAACATTAACTAATGCAAAACAAAGTGACATTTGTACAAAAGAAGCACAAGAGTTAACAGGTTACTTTGTTCACTTTTTTTTAATCTATAAAAGGCGCAACGATCTTTTTGAACAACTTATTTTAACTAACCTTGTACAATTAATTGAATATTTTGGAAAAGTTTGCACCCTTAGAACTTTCTATAATGTGTTCTAGTGTTATTAAGCCTTTTGACTTCAATGAGTCTAGTTTTATTCTGTGTTAATAAGTTATGTTAGTATTTTTATGTGTGTGTGTTTTGTATCTAATGTCATTATTTCTAATTCTGAAAGAATTAATTTATGTGAAAGTGTTAAGTTGCAAACTGTACAATAATTTAAAATAAACATGGTATTTGCAGTATACAGGAAAATATCATAGCCTCTTAAGCCTAAGATATTAAATTTAGTGCATTAGAGGAATATTAGAGGTCAAATTTAATCCTAAAAAAAATTCTGGTATTGAAGTGAATGTCTGTTTGTAATAAAAGTGGTAGCATCCACAGTTTACTATCAATGTTTTGTTACACAAATTCATTGTGTCAGTCAGAGCATGACATTTTACTGGTTTTCAGTATGACAGCCCTTAGGACTAACAAATCCTTATTTTAAATGAAATTCTCCCAAGATATGGCAGGCCCTCTCTTAATGTTATGATACCAGCCTTTAGTTTAATAATATTTATTATATATATTCTTCAATATAATATTATGTGAAATCTATAATATTGTTTAGTGTTTGGTACTAGATATTATTTTATAATATTTTGAATATTCACCTAAATATCTGACAGTGTAACAAAAGGACTTTTTCTGTATGAATTTTTCTCTCTTTCTTTCTTCTAATTATAAAATTCTAAAGTATTTTTCTAATTTTTTAGATTTTTCATTCACATAGTTAGTTACCATGGGGACAGAGAAAACTGACTTAGTAAGTACTTTATTGCTTCTTAATATGTTGAATACTTCAGTAAAGGTTTTATAAAGTGTCTACAGAAGAAAATGAATATTTTCTAATATATTTTAATAACTCTGTAATAATTGGGATTAGAGTTATCTGTGTAGGGCTTGAGTCTTGGTTTGTAAAGCATCAGCCTCAAACCACTAGAATGAGTCGAGGGTCTGTGGCTCAAGTTTTGAATGAGGTACAGATATTTAACATCTTAATTTGTTGTATTACCAACAAAGGTTGAAATAATATGTCGTAATAAGGTTCCCATAAGATACTGTACCTGTATGTGTTTTATCTTTTGTCTATATAATTATGGCAAATTGAGTTGTTAACTGGTTTTTTTCAGACAGTTGTGTAGTTGTTAATCACAATTGTTTAATCTTAGAAAACTGTAATTCTATAATTAAACCAGTGTTTATTATGTGTATTAATCTTTTCCATTTTTAATTGTATCACTGTTGTAAAATGTATTATTCTGTCTTGTTATGTGTTTAATACGCTTATTATTCTCAGTAGAGTTGAATGGTTATGTTAATTAAAGTTTAGTTGATATTGGTACTTATGGTAATTCGAGAGGCTTATACTAAAGTTTAGGCTTACATCAATTACTTTGTTTTCTATTTTAGTTTTGGTATTAGAATTCAACTGTTTAAATAATCAGTTTTCTAGTTATAAATGTTGACATTAACCCAGGAATTGATTGGAAAGCATTTGTATTTCAATCTTTATACGTTGGTGAAAGTTAAATCAAGTATTAATACGTTGTTAACGGTCGGGAGGAACCTACTGGAAGTGGGGGAAGGATGTCATTTTAGATAAATTATTAATTGCTGATGAAGATGTGATTCTAAGAAGTGAAGTGGAGAACATTTGTGGGCATGTAGTGATTGTATAATTAGGTTTAATATCTTGGAACATGTTATCATAAAGCCATTTTTAAAGATGAGACAAAATATATCATTAGTAACTTGGAATAATATAATGCTTAGAGACACCAGGGTACCTATTGGTCTATCTAGGATGCCCCATTTGATAAACTAAACTAAAATTATATTTAAAAAATACATACAAGAAAAACTAGTAAAAAACAACTCAAGTGCTAGCCCTATCATTCATATAGTTATCAAGCTTTCTGTTCAACTCATTTGCTTTTACTGTCTCCATAACATCTGAAGACAACCCATTCCAAAGGTGTCAACCACCCTGTTAAAACTGTCTTAGCTGAAGGTGTCTTCTACCCTTCCAACATGTACATTTGCATCTCCTAGTCCTACTGTTAAGTATGAAACAAAGGTGATGCATTAACACTATCAATTCCTTTAACAATCTTAAAACATCTCAATCAAATCCACTCTGACTCTTCATTTTACAAGAGAAAATTTCAGAGGTTTCATCTTCTCCCCATATGATAACTCCCTCTATCCCAGGCAGTATTCGTGTAGCCCTTTAATGAGGAAGTTAAAAGGTGATATGGGACAGATTTAGATTTTTTTTTTTTATAATTTAAAGTAAGTTGCTTTTAATTCAAGATAAACTAAAAAGAGGAAAACTGAAAACATTAAATCAGCAATAACTGCCATAATTTGAAGAAGTTTTATTTGACAGTTAAGTTAGAATAGTTACAGAACTCTGGGAAATTATTGATTTGGTAACAAAATGAATTGGAAAGTCCAGAGGAGCTAACAAGAAACAACTGATTGATAGTATTCTTTGATAGATTGTTTAAGCAGAGTATTCATGATAAAACTTTGTAGAATGGTCAGCAACTGCCTGTTGTGGAGACACAAGTGTAGAGAACAATGTTTCAAAAGTATTCCGCCTATGAAGACAAAAGTCGGAGACTCTCAAAATCTCGTCCTCTACAGTTTTGTCTCCACAACAGGCAGTTGCCATCCATTCTACAAAATTTCATCATGGTTGATAGTATTAAAACTATAACAGCAAGGTTCATTAAGTACTTTGAAGGTAAGCAAAGTGTTAAAAATTTAAATACTGATCTTGTTAAGATTAGATAGCAGCTGAGCTTTAAATGTTTGTTTTGTTTTCAGAAGAGAGAATGTTAGCATTATTTCTACCCATCAAATGTTAGGATCAAATAAATGTAGATTTTAATACACTGGTGATTGAACTAAATGAGAGGTTAGAAATATAAAAGTTATTTAGTTGTACTTTTCTACAAAGATATTAATTATCTAGGAAACTGAAAGGGTGTGGACTTGGTATAGTTAGATTTTTAAAGTACTTTTGAAAAGTGCCACATAAAAGGTCAATTAAGAAAATTCCATCTGTAAAGGTTGAGGAAAGACCTAGTCAGTTGAATCGTAGGGTGGATGGAAGGCAAAATGTTATCATTAATGGAAGACTCCATGTCACTGGTGGAGTGTCTTATGAGTTGGTGTTTGGGCTTTTGCTTTTCCTTATTTATGGCAATGATACAGATATTTAAAAAATGTTCACAGAATTGGTCCATTTTACCAGACCCAAATAGAAAAGAAATGTTGACGATAGTTCTACATTTACTATGTATATCTACACAAAATGTGGTAAGCATTTAGTAAATGTACAAGTTTGTTGTACACAAAAACTGCATTACCAAGGTATTTGTACTTGAGATATGTCTGAGTCGAGCTCTGAAAAGTTTTATTCTAATGTAACATTCATGTGAAGAACTAAAATTACTTATTCTCCATAGTGTACAGTTTACATACTGCATTTCTGTAATCTCCAGGTTTGTTTCGGTATCCCTGTCTACCATGTGTTATATTTGCTCTCATCTGGCACTAATTGTTGCTAAATCACTAACATTGGATAAAATGATTAATTGATAGCTTTACATCAAATACATAATACCATTGTTGAATTGGACTCGGTACAAGGTTGTAGCATGCATAGTTTGTCCTCACACAGGATTAAACCCTTGAGTATGGTAGTTTTACTTACAATATTGGAATTAATTGATGACCAGATATAATGTTTTCCTATAGTGATTGTAAAATAATGAATGCACTTGGGTTGTAATAACACAGTATAGCTGGGAGCCCATTTATTAACATGATTTTAAAAAAAGATATTGACATAGTGGGAAGTTAGTAGCACTCTGTTGCTACTAATAGAGTTTAGGGTGTGTTTGTGTTGGTTACAGGCTAAAGTAGGTAATTATTTATTTTGTTCAGCTTTGGAGATTTGAGGATCTTGAGTTATATTCCCATTTCTACCAGACTCGTTCATCTTGTCTTTATTATGATGAGGCTACTGAAGATATCTGTTGCTGTCTCTAATCTTAAATTACTAGCTAGAGGGAGGCAACTAGTGTCAATTTCATTTTACTCTTGAAGTACTGACTGGAGAGAAGACTGGGTGGCTAATATAACATACAGTCTACACAGATATTTACACTATGATGTGTGGTCTTCACAGATATTTACACTATGATGTGTGGTCTACACAGATATTTACACTATGATGTGTGGTCTACACAGATATTTACACTATGATGTGTGGTTTAAACAGATACTTACACTATGATGTGTGGTTTAAACAGATACTTACACTATGATGTGTGGTCTTCACAGATATTTACATTATGATGTGTGGTTTACACAGATATTTACACTATAGTCTACAGTTTACACAGATATTTACACTATAGTCTACAATTTACACAGATATTTACACTGTAGTGTACAGTCTACACAGATATTTACACTGTAGTCTACAGTCTACACAGATATATATACACTATAGTGTGGTCTATACGGATGCTATTGTCATCAGTTTTAACTTTTATTTATTTGCAACTGATACCGGTTATTATAAATAACACTTTCAATCTAATTGAGTAGAAAATACCATTACGTAACGTTTTGGGAGCAAATATTGAAATAAATTCCAACAATCAAAACTAGCACAGTTATAACTTAAATCTAAGGTACTCTTTTTCAAACACACAACTTATTATTATTTACTGAACACAAACATGGATAGATATAAATCATTTAGCAAGAAATTATCTTTTAATGGATCATTACAATGTCAGTATTTGTGGACATCTTGCACTGCAGTAGCACTGAAGGCTACTCTTTAACATATACCACTAATTACTACAGGACCCTAACAGAGAATCTCAGTGGGGTTTTTTTTTAATAATTGGTTTATTTTATTTTCAGAGAGTATTCAAACCTTTGGGAAAGCCTCAGATAACTCCCTTTGCAATTCTTGTACATGGGCTAAAACCAGTTCTTCAGAATACAAAGGTGAGTAGGTAATGAATAGCATAAGCTGATGGAAACTTGTTTTTTTATTACAAACATTCAACTTCTTTAGTAACAGTGTAGTAATTATTAAATATCTTAACATAGAAATGATTGATATGCAAACTGCTTTGTTAGGATGAGTATTCCTAGATTGATGTGATATTAACCCGTATGTGTTTAGTAAATCCTTGAGAAACTATATTAATGAAACAAAAATTGAGTATATGGTTGTTGCTTATATTGTTATTTTAATTTAGCAGTGTCAAGTAACTGGAAAGTAACTTGTATATGTAGTGACTCAGTGAATGACACTTGAGATTAAATTTATTAGAAGGAAATTGTTAGCATATTAAACTTCTTATGCTTGAAATACCAGACCTAAAACTTTTAACTTGAGTTTTAATAATAAAGAAATTGTGTTGATTAAATGGTTTTAAGTTGAAGTACCACTTAATTTTTCAGGGAAGGAAGATTTTAATGCTAGGTATTTTCAACACTGTTTGTACAGTTATATTACTAGCATGGTGTAAAACAACAAACAGTATGGGTAAGTATGAGTCCGTGTACTGAAAATGTTACAAACTCTAATAGAAGATGACAAGTCATGTTTTATTTATTTATCTTTATGCTTACTATTCATAAATTATTTTTAACGTTTCCAAATTCACTTAATTCAGTCTCAATTTAAATTTTGTGTGATAAGAAGGCATTGTGTTGTATTAATGAGGTCATAATTGTCTCACAGATTTACAATAATCTTTACAGGAGATTAGGGTATTTTCTAAATATATCAAAGTCTTGTGTGTTGTGAATTTTCACCTACAAAATATTTGTCTTACAAAGATTTATAATATGTCTGCAAAAATGTAAAATATAATCTGAGGCAGTGAAAGCCAAGAAGCAAAATTTAGTGGACTTGTAGCTTTGAGATTGCCTGTAGTTTTTAAAGTTTGAAGAATATTCTAAACTATTATTGTTTTTCCAGGACTTACTGCATACACATATCTGACATTGTTTGACATACTCAGGTAATGATAAACAGTAATTTTGTATTTTTGTCAACTGAGATTAAAAAGTGAAACAGGACTTTTAGTTCTTAAATTAAAGCTCACTTTGATGGTTGTACATCTTGCATTTTTAAATATTCCTCAAAACTAAGATTGTTGAGTTTGTATCTCAGAACAGCTGGTGTGGGTATTAACACTTATTGATAAAAAGAGGACAATGTTTCAACCTTCCTAGGTTATCTTCAGGTTAAGAAAGAGAGAGTTTGAAAGTGACCGTGGCCGGACACATGTCTTAGGGACAAGAGTATAAAGGGGTACAGGATTGTAGGGGGTGTTGTGAGTGGATGTTAGGTTTTAATTAGTTATTACTTATTAAGTAGGGCCTACTTATACAGCAACTTAAACCAATATAAAGGAACACCTTTATACCTATACTAGTTAATAACCTAACATCCACCTGCAACACACCTTACAATCCTGTACCCCTTTATACTCTTGTTCCTAAGACATGTCTGACAATAGTCACTTTCAAACTCTCTTTGTTAACCTGAAGATGACCTAGGAAGGTCAAAATGTTGTTCTCTCCTTAAGTGTTAACACCCATACCAGCTGTTCTGAGATACATTTTTATTTCAAGTGGGTTTCTCGTCATCAAGAGTTGTTGATTTTGTATAAATTGATACGTTTTAATCTTTAGGGAGAGATTAAGTATATTCCTTAGACTCGTAGCTCTATGCAGACTTGAAAGTTTATTGAATGAACAATATTTCACTGGAGATTGCATGGATTAAATATATCATTTCTTGAGTGTATTTTGAAATAAATTAACAAAGAGTTATTTTTATGTTTTAGCTTAGCAACTTGCTTGCTCAGTTTATGGGTAGAACAGCAGAAGCCTAATGTGGTATTTACATTTGGGTAAGTCAAAACTTTCTACCAGTGCACATGTAGTGAATACAGGAATAATACCTGTGTAAATATTGATACATATCAATATAAGTAAAGTAGATAAATATTGGGTGTGCCAGTTCAATATTTTAGCTTTCGAGATATCATAAAGCATTTTCTTTTATAAATGAAAAACTTGGCTGTCTTTTTTATGTTGCATTTGTGAAGGTATGATTTTCGGGCTTTGTTTGTAATGATACTTTACACTGTATGAGAAGGATAAGATATAAACCTAAGTTATGTTAAATCTAATTGTGTAATTAGAGCTATATGTTTCAAACATACAACACCAAAAACTAACAAGTAGTTAGTGCTCAGTATTATGTAATCAGAATATTAAGAAAGCCAAGTTATTTGACACATGGGGGGATAACATCCCAATTGAAAGGGGATAAAACAAGAATAATAACTGTGTATTCTGTTGCTTATTTAAGTATTTATATAATTCAGTTTTCACTATTAGGAACCTAAGTTGTCTAAAGGCTGTTAAAACATACGTGTTGTATGCAATTCACTTATTATTTTTATTGCTGACAGATACGAACGATTTGAAGTGTTAGCAGTGTTTGCATCAACTATCCTTGCTCAGTTAAGCAGTCTTTTTATTGTGAAAGAAAGGTAGAAATCATTTTTCAGTTTGATGTTTTACTAAGACTAATTAAGTAAACAGATAAAGATCTTCTGGTTTATTTTTAGGAATGAAGTTTAACCAGTTGGAGTTTAATCATTCAAATAATTAATTTTAATCACCAGATTACTAACTTGCTTTACTGTCCATTACCAGTTGTGTCCACGTGAATTGTCATATTTAGTTGTGTTGATGTTTTTACATATTTCAAAATGCAATTTAAATAACTGACCAGAACAATGGGATGAAATAATTTGATTTTTATGTAAAATACACAGGGAATATTACCAATATTTACTAAACTTAACTGTATGAATTTGATATGTTTCTCATACATTACAGACTATATCATGGACCTAGTCATTTTGTTTTTAAATAGTTATAAACTAAACATTGATGTTAGTTGTATTTTTTATTTTATGATACAATGCAGTTTTATTTTTATAGCCCTTTTTTATATTACTTAGCTTCTAGCTAGTTATTAAATAAAGATATTACATGGTATTCCCAAGGGGATCAGCGTTACTTTATTTTGTAGGAAAAACGTTCAACATGACATAATTAGTTGTGGAGAAACAATAAGTAACTTTATGTAATTGATGTAAATCAATTTTAATAAAGAAAAAACTAATGAACTTTTTTTAAATCTCCTTCATGCAGTTTGGAACGTTTTCTTCAGCAAGCAGAAATTCATTTGTAAGTTCATCTGTTTTATCATAAGAAATGTTTAAAGTACAACATTGTATATGATATCTTTTATTTTTTATGTCACATTTAATTTATTCATTCAAACTGCTTTTTCAAATAATTAATAGTATGAATCTCTTCTAGTATTTATATTATGTAAACAGCTATGTAAGTGAGTGTTAGGCTTAACATTAAGTTTTTAGAATGGAATATGATAACAAGGATATGGTATTTTTATTGTGAAAGTTCAATGTTAGGAATGATATGTTTGTATATATTTCACAACCTAAGTTGTTTTCCATTTCAACAGAGATAGATTTTTGCCAGCTTTGGCTCTTGCATTTTTTTGTCACCTGGTGGTTTGTTATGGAATGAATAACAGAGCATTCAATCATGTTACTGCTGCCTCGGGGTCCAGCTGGCTTCAGGAACATGTAGCTGAAATGAGCCAAAGGTAATGTTGTGGTTTCTATCAGTAGTTTTTAACTTTTGTTTTCTACATAGTTAGTGATTCACCAGCCTATGTTGCTGTTTATAATATTACAGTTTTTAGATGTAGTAACATCACTGGGATTCATGTACCATAACTCTGTAGTCTTCTTTGGTGTTAAATAATAATATAGACAATAATTTTATTATGAAACATTTTTTTTCGAGTCAAACTTGTGTCAATTTATTAAGTCAGCCCTAGATCTTGTAACTGTTAAATTCTTTAAAGAGATATGAGTAGATATGTGATATTGTAGATTGATCTAATCTTGGTAGATGAGTGGTATTCTAACATATTTAATTGAAGATAGATGTGTGATGATGGATTGATAGATTTTTTTATCACAAGTAAAGACACTACTTCTTATGATATCCAGTTTCACAGTTGAATTATTGAATATTTTTGCATTAACTATATAGTGTTTGCCATATTATTCCTGGTTTGAGCACCTTTCTTCTACCCCGAGTGAATCCCTTTGTCTTGCTGGGTTGGACAGGAGGAGCCACATTGTTTGCATCTCACTTGTTGATAGAAGTTTAGTAAGTAACAACTTTGATTTCTTTGTTTACACTAAGCAGTGTCATATTTTATTAGTTACAGTTTTATTGAATGTTATTTATATGCATATATAATAGTATCAAATGTGTAGTTATTATTCTGTATACAACTGTAAAATTTATCATTAAATAGAAAATCAGACACGTTTCACTTCCATTTTCTTAAAAGAAATACGACATTCATCCCCTTTAAATGTTGCTGTTCCTATAACCCTCTCCAAACACACTTTTTTCTTTAGAAATTATAAATCTCTGTCAGTCTGACTTCTGCTAACTCATAGCCACTTAGTGTTTAAAGTAACTACCTGTCACATGAAAATATGAGCCAGTTCTAACTAACAACTTTAAAATCAAAGCTCCAAGAATCACCCACAGTAGTTGAAAAAGACAGTTGTATTTAAAGTTATGTCACTTAAACATTTTTTTTTCATCAGTAATATTGGCAAAGGCTTAAACATGTTGTTGTCATCTTTTAAAAATATAGATACCTCCAATCTCTGACTTTTTAATTTATTTAATGTTCACGATGTAGGAAAAAGTTTAACATTTTAATATATCCATGTAGTATTAGTAGTGGTGTTTCACTTTACGTTGCAGTTGAGTAAATGCAAAAATCAGTGACAGTACAGGAAATAATTGTTATTTTTATATTTTAAATCAGCTATTTTGTGATGTTTATATCAACATTTCATCTAATAAGGAATTTTATGTTTTTATTTTGAAAATCAGAAACTGGTTTCGTTCCAGTTACATGCTTATGTCTTCATTATAAACTATTACCTAATTTAAAAAATTCACTTCTTTAAGTAATAAAATAATTTTCCACATTTGTATTTCAAAGAAGAAGGTATCAAATATTAAGAAAGAACATCTAATAATGTATTAGTTTTATTTTGGTGACAGGGGAAGACCACCAGTGTTAACTGGGATAAAATAGGTGGTGTAATAACCATTTCCCATAGCTTCTGGTTCTAATGCTTTTCTAAGCACCAGGAGGGCATAAAGTCACCCATAACAGTTTATGAAACTTATATATAAAGCAATAAACAAAGTCATTTCGATACAGTATTTATACAGTTAACATGTTTAACAATCTGTGCAAAATAAGTTTTTTTGTTGTTTTTTCTGGTTTCACTAAATTATTGTACTTTTGTCCACTTTTATATTCTTACTTGCTTTCCAAACAGCAACTATTCTGTAGCAGATACAATAGCTGCCATATTCATAGCTATCATGGTGTGTGTGACTATGTTTCCAATGAGTGTGTATAGTGGAAGGATTTTGTTACAGGTAAAGTGTTTGTCCTTTTTAGTTTCTGAGTTTATTCATCAATCATACATATCTATACAGCACAGTTCTGTTTACCTCTTAAAAGTAATTTTTAGCTGCATATCACTTATGAAATGATTTTGTTAAAACTGTTGCAGACTTTAATATGTATCTTATTGTAGTGTTTAAGCTTAACAAGTGTTTTATAGACCACACCCTCGTACATTATTGGGCAACTCGACAAGTGCTTACGAGAAGCATCAACTTTGGATGGAGTTCTCGAATTTCGAAATGAATGTTTTTGGACACTGGCATTTGGAGATTTGGTGAGTGACCTTAATGGCTGAAAGTTTCTAGTTTTACAATTAGTGGTATATATAAAACTTTATAACTAACAAAGGTGTCACAACCTCATGAGACAGACATGTCTAATATAACATTTGTGGTTTGATTCATGTTAAAACAATTATATGGATATAATGGATACCTAATATACAATACACTGTTTTACTCTTTGTTTTTTTGATACATGAATATATTCTAGTTTTGGAATTAGTCCCAGAAAAACTATCTTGACAACACATGTAAAATTACTTTCATTCTGTATACACCCTTAAATTACAACACTAGTTTGATGAAAAAATTACAAAAGAAACCTATATAAACGTCCACTACGTTCCTAGTTTCAGGTCTGAGCTTTATTGATGTGCATTACTTACTCACAATTTACTATTTAGACTAACCATAGTCAGCAACGTAAATTAGGTCTATAAATGAGGGTTGGTCATGGACTGAAGCCAGCAACCACAGAACTTTACCAACCTTACTATATAAAACACATATCAATCTTGTGTGTATAATGGAAACCAGTGTTTCATATGCATGGTGCTTTCTGATGCTCTGTAAATAATGTTTTCTTTCTTCAGGGAAATATAAAAGACAAACCAACTGTTTCATATTTTTGAGATAAACTAAATTGATTAAGCTGTATGACTTTTATACAGTCTGGGACAGTTCACGTAAGAGTCCGAAGAGATGCCAATGAACAACTAGTCTTAGCTCATATTGTAGATCGACTTTCTAATCTTGTCTCAGATCTAACCATTCAGGTAAGATCACCAAATGTACTCTATATAGCACGTTTTAACTTGTATAAGGAGTTATATTTATTTATAACTTTATTATTTTACTGCTTTTTTATATAAATAAAAATAACTAATCTTCCTACACGGTTCTTTAGAACAAATAGTTTAAAGGTAACATTAGTATGATTATTTGTCTGAAAGTTTACCACGTTTTCACAAAGAAAAAACAAAACAACTATATATAAAGGTAGTAATCCTCTGCGACACCATCCTTAAAAGTTTCAGGCTCTGTTGTAGTTTATTTTTTCAAATACAGCATTATTCACAAAGATCCTAGTGACTGCTTGAATGTTAGTCAAAAGCAACTTTTGTGAAACTAATGTAATTGTTCAACTACGTGTTGTTTAATTGGTGGCATTGAAGAATGTTCCATGTAATGCAATTCATTTTTATGTATCTGTAGGAATACAAATTCATAAATAGTGCATTCTTTACATCTGTGTGTACTGTCTGTTGATAGACTTAGGCAGTTAAGAACCCTGGAATAGCACTAATAATGTTTTAACCGTAACTCCAGGGAGTACGAGTTCATAGTGGTCCCATGCTGGTGTTTCAGGGTTAAAATATTGTTTCTATTAACTGATCTGAGAATAGATAAATTAAATTGTAAGTATTTGTAAATGATCTTACGTTTCATCTCTAGGTTTTCAAAGATGAATGGGCGTGGAGCACAACAACATTACAAGTTCTTAATGAATCAGCACTGAAATTTCCTTCTTTAGCCCCTGGGATAACCAGTACAATATCATTAACAACGAGATCCCCTCTCACAACAGCATATTCTAGTTTGTATGGTGGCACTTCTCAAGTACAAAAGATACCTCCACCTCAAAGCCTTAACCCACCAACTTTCTCTCCCACATCACAGAACTCGACATGGACTCAGCACTATAATGTTTTGCCAACTACTGTTTCTCCAGCTTCTGCAAGACAACCACTGGATCTAAAATCTAAGAACTCTAGTCCATCAAAAGGAATTAACCCTCCCCATTTATAGTGACTTATATTAAATGGAACATTACTTATGTTTGTTATACTGGCCAGTCAATGAACTGTTTATCCTTGAAGAAACTGCTAATGCACATAACAAGGATGAAGTAAACAGCCTTATGGTCTGTCCCATAAAAGTTTACTGCACTAGATTCTGGGTAGAAGGTTTAATCTAACAAAGTATATTCAAAACCGACCCAAATTGAGGTGCTTACTACCTACAACAGATCTGATGACCACTTCCCTTGCAATATCCTTATCATAATAAATATTTGAGAAATGTTCAGTTATCTAGGTTTATTTTTTAAGTCTGTAATTATGGTTACAAATTAACTATCTGAAATTTGATCTGTCATCTCAATCAAATGTTTATAAAACTTATTTCTGGAGGTTATATTATCCAATAATCCTTCTCCCCTTAATGAAAGTTAAGCACATTACATAAAGAAAAGTAGGAATAAAAGCCTCCCTAAAGTTAACACCACACCACTTTCCTAAGACAGTTGTGACCATGCAGGGACCAGGGGGAGTGTTCATTTTGTTTTTAAATGTCCGTCTTCATCTAAGGAGTTGTTTTTCGGGCAGTGACATTAAATGTACATTAAAGTTGTAACCCTCGTCATAGAGAAGAAGGTATTCCTTTAATTTGAGAGATGTGAAAGATGCTCCAGTCCCACTTCTATCATGATTTATTATCAAGTTGTGTGAGTGCTGGTGTACTAAATAAAGGTTGAGAGTGGGGGAGACAGTTGGACTTAAATGTTAGAATTTATTAAATATAAATTTCCAGAAATATCAAAAAGAATAAAACCTTTGTAAACAAATTCCTTCCAATGGGTATGACATAATCTAGAGCCAGCATTATTTTATTTGTACTTCTAAACACACAAAGCAAAAATTCTACCCAAAGACATAATTCGTGCACACGTAACAATAACAAATGGTTTCATTTAACAGTTATTCTAAAATACAAAGTAAACAATCTAGACTAGGTTAACGGTATAATTAAATATTTTAACGGGACACTGATCTTGATAGCAGTCTATCGTTATATTCTTCTTGCCACTGAGCACGGAGACTTCTGAATTCATGTACAAAGTTGTATTGCTGAAACATTTTACTCTTGTAAGTACATGATAAAAACATTATAGGAATGTATATCTAAACACAGTTGTAGCTAGTTGCATACCTCAGAACATGCATTTTATTTGTTGTTGTTAATATAAATTCAACTTTCAGTGCTTATTTTGTAAAGAAAGATGTAATAGTACAAACTCTTTCAAATGTATCAAGAAAACTAACAACCTTAAATCACAAATCTTTTGGTTGCTTAGAAGGAGTAAGTCAAGGTATACCTTAAATCTTTCTCAGGGCTGGTTATGGGTCCATGGTTAGTGCATCTGACTGTTTTGCATACAATAAACTAAGAAACCAGTTCACTCTTTACTTTAAAAGACATTACAAGAATAACAAGACGTAGTGCTGAATTGGATAAAACACAAAGATATGGTATTCAGTAACTACTATCTCTTTAGGCTGTTAATAATTTCAAAACTAGGAACAGTTGTGTGTTAATAGCCCTTATATACATTTGCCTTAACTGTAACAGTTTGTCTTTAAAGACATCTGTTACATGACAAGCTATGCATGTTTCATAGTGTACATGTATGGCTACTAGAACACTACAGACAGTGAACTTGAAAGTAAGAACTGAGAGATGTTTACTTTCAGGTTGGTATAACACATAGCATTTCTAACTCTCCAATTTCACCACTTACATTACTAACCCCAATCAACGTAACTAACTGTTTACAGGAATATTCATTAAATTATAGAAGTGCTTGTTACTATAAATTTTACTATAAATGTTACTATAAATGAAATCGCAAATTGTTGGTTAAAATACAAACATACATATAAAAGTTCTGTTTTAATAAACAACGCTTACGTATCCTTTAACTCGCATCTTTTTCTTGTCCCATTTGCTTACCAGGTTAGTATAGAATTTCAAAGTTTACCTGCCAGAAAGTTATGTTCATTATACTTTTAGTGCATCATTTTACAGAACATAATTCAAAGACCTATAAACTATTCATGTGACAGTTTAGATTCTCTTTGTGTACAAGTAACCCAACAAAGCCGTATTTTGATTAAAGTCTCATTATATTTTGCAACACAATCAGAGCCTTAATAATTTTTATTTTTTTTTAAATGACCACTAGCCCTGTTCAACAGTCAATATTTTACTTAAAACTAAAGGTAAGTTGGAACACAAAACGAAATTTTTCATAATGAGACTTGCATTCAGATGCCAATCTTTAAATAAACTCCAGGAGGATTGGGCTAATGCAAGTCTTTAGAACAGATACGTGGTCACTTTCTCTAGACTAATCATTGAATTCCATTCTTTACCCATTTACAAACAGTTCATATTTCTGCTCTTCTATAGCACGTGTACAATTTCAAAGTTAAGTTTAGACCCTGATAGCTGGTGGATTATTAGAAGCCCATAGACTTAAAATTTGTGATAAAAAACAAGATCATATAAACTGTACTTGTTACTTTTAAATTAACGAATTCTTTATCAAGTGAAAAGTACTTAAAATATTTGGACATGCTTTCAATTTTCATACAAATTGGCCAAAATAACAATAAATATCTACAATTTACCCTAGTTTTGTTAGAAGTAGTATCTTCCTATATGTAATTTTGTTAAAAAGAAACAATGCTGCACTTCAAAACACAAATACACACACAGAGCACTTTTCAAAATTCATCCCGATAAACTGCAAATAAAAGTGTTCTTCCACTCACACTGTACATCTGATATGGTAGAACACTTTAATAAAGGTCAGCTTCTTACAGTTTCACAACATTTAATACTGGTAACTGATAGCCTTAACTTGCTTGTATCCATTGTGTGTAAATCCATGTTATATTCTAATCAAGTCACTATTCTCAACTTGTGAATTTTGTTTATGTGAGAGTAGATAGCAGTATGGCAGTAATTGTCTGACAGGAGAACAGATTTCCTTATCAGATACAAGAAAACATTTCAAACATTTTCATTTATTTATAGGATGTGATATATTGATTGTTTACAGTTATAGTATGTAACTTGAAACAACACCCAACTCAAATCTTAGTACTATCATCTACAATGTTTTTAAACAAAAAGCACAAACCTTGACTGTCTGCACAGCACCTGGTCCACAAAGCTGTCTCAGTTTTTCAATGGTCTCATCGGGACACGAGCCATCATCAACATGAAGAATTAAACATGCTGCCACTAAACAAAAGTACTTGTTAAATACAGTTTATTTACCAGAAGAAAGACGTATAGGATATATGCTGCCAAGTTACTCTGTTCATCAGTATATAATCATACTCAAGTGACTGGAACTTTTAGTATCCATAATTAAAATTTAATTATTAAATACATCAGTACAACCTCTACCAGTTAAAAACGAAGTTACTTATATAAATTATTTGTAAATAATTTTACTGTATGTAAAAGTTCATAATTTTATTTCCCCTACATTCATGTCTAAAAATTACCTTAACTTTTCTATCTAGAAGTATAATTACTTATACTTTAAATGTACTTTTACAGTATTACTTAAAAACCATTGACAAGATATACTGAACAATACTGTATTAATTTTCAAACCATCTTCCTTGTAAACCATAACAATTCTAATGTGCTTAATAGAAAGCTTTAAGACAGACCTGTACAAAAGAATAAATTATAAAGTGTACAGCAGAAACCAAAATACCACCCTTATAGACTCTTTAAATTTAAACACCCACCTGCACATGATCGTCCTAATCCACCAAAGCAACTGCAAAGAAAGAAATACCATAATTCCAAAATCACACTGAAATGAACCATTATTTATGTTGTCAGTTATGAGCAATTCATGGTGACAGCAGTCATCCAGTGGACTAGGCTTACCTTAAAGTATAAATTAGTAAATGGTTTTATTTTCCATTTTTATTGATAAAATCCAATTAAATGTATTATTTATTTTAATTTACCATACTTGTTTTTACATAAGAAATAAAATAAGAATAGCATAAGGTCAGACATTACAAAATATATATGCACATGTTTCAAAATATATATGCACATGTTTCAAAAATAATTTTTGCTCTGTTAGATATTGTAAATTTGATTAATACTTACTGTATCAAAACCCTGTGTCCTCTGCTAATTGAGTTGATTAGTTCATCAATTAATTTCATCAAACAGTTTATCTCGGGTGATGTGCCATCAGGAAATGGATAATGGTGAAACAATATACCATACTGTTCATACTTTTCAAATAAAGTAGGAACTCTATACTTGTTTAACTCCCCACGGGTACATAGAACAAACACTTCCAAAATCTCTAAGCTTTTCAGCTGTTCTGAAGAGTAAATATAGGACAGATGAATAATAGTTTTTATTTAAACCCACCAGATTGAACAAGAAAAAGTAACTTAATAAATGCTTCCTTCTATTAAATGATTTAATATTGTCAATAAATAAATATGCTATAATAAATATTAAAAACAAGTTATTTTAGCCAGTGTATTATTACTGTGACTCCATCAGGACTAGTAGTAAAATGAATCCAGTTCTCATGCCACTAGTCTCGACAAAATCACAATGTCCAGTTCTTGTACTACTGCTCCTGATGAAACATTTAGAACTAGAGTTTTATTGCTTTTGACAAACGCCATTACCACTCGTGTAACAAAAAGTACAGAAATAAGTTCATAAAACAGTTTGATATTTATTTTGGAGATTCTATAGTTTAAGAGAAATTAAAAATATTTATTCTTAGGAGAAAAAAAACAACAAAAACCTTTCCCTAAGAATAAAACTTAGTAAAAGATTTGTGAATTCAGACAGTTATTCAGAATAGATACTTTCAGTGTTTAAACTATTATCCAACTTCACAGATAAAGGGTGGGTGTGTGCCCACAACTTAAAATATAAAAATTAAGAAACTTCACAGCTTAACATAATAAAACTATAATAAAATAAATTTATTAAGTATATGGAAACTTATCAGTAATGCGTGTTTAGTTACACCAATGTGATTTTATATTTGTCAGTACTCTAAATTGCATGCCTAAAAATGTTCTTTTAAATCAGCTGTTTACCACACAAACACGAGTGAGTGAGTGTTTGTCTTTTCCTGCGGTATTAATTGACTTCAAGGTTTCCTTGTATCAGATGCAGTAACACATAAGCACATTGGTTTGTTGTATTTATCATGTTTTCAGGCTTGATATACCACACCCAGTTTGCAATATATCCAGTCTCAAATGTTACTTAACAGTACGACATCCCCAACCCCCTGAGAATACATGGAAACACAGAAATGGTTAGAGTTGGCAAAAAAGGATAGAATTATATAGCTATTCTTATGGCCAACTGTTACTCCTCAGGATTCCAAAGTGGGTTCTTGAGACTATACCTAGATTACATTTCTTTATAGCCATTTCTTTACATTTGCAAATTCTAAACAAGCAGAAAAAGTATTTTCTATCAAGATCATTATAAAAAAAAAAAAAAAAAAAGAGAGCAACCTTGAACAATAACCTATTTCCTCTTATTAAAACAATGCAATACAATAAACAAATATGGAACTTAGAAGAGCCCTACCAAGATCCCTGTCCACATTCCTTCGAGTGTTTTTAAATCGACAACCTGAAAAAAAAAATTTTTTTTTTAACTTGACAAAGAAACATCAATGTATCAAAATACTCACACAACACATGCTTTAAAACTACCAACATTTAATTAATTATAAATGAAACACTGATTTCCAAGGTAAGCAAAACGTAGTCACCATTTTCCATTGCCTCTTAAACTTGGTCAATTTTGATCAGTTGAAAGCAGGTAAACATGATGGGCAGGAAATGTTTTATGTATAACACAGGATTATTCATGACAAAGATAAACAGAATCAAAATGTTTTCTTTGGGACAAAGCACAAAAAATGTTAAATTTTTAAAAGTGTAAGAAACACCACCAAATGCTGTACTAGAGATAGCATTAAAAAAAATTCTAAAGGAGAAACTCCTTTATAGAATATTCCTTCCAAAAGAAAATCATATCAAATAAGAAAGAGA
Source organism: Tachypleus tridentatus (assembly GCF_004210375.1). Lineage (NCBI taxonomy): Eukaryota > Metazoa > Arthropoda > Merostomata > Xiphosura > Limulidae > Tachypleus > Tachypleus tridentatus. The sequence continues at coordinate 122,549,366 of NC_134834.1, read as the reverse complement.
AAGCCTATTTTTGGTATCTTTATTCAACAGTCGAGCAAGAATTAACCAGGAGAAAAATTTCAGTTTGACTAAAGCACTTCTGTGCATTTAACAAAACTGAAAGTAGATGCATTTTTATAGCATACGTTACTTATCAAATGTTCATTGGTTAGATCTCATTATAAACTTACACATTTCATTCAAATTGAAAATTAATTGCTGTAAGTTTCGTACCAAGATTTAACAAGTCAAACCCATACTTTTTTTTGCACATTCTGCTAGACCTACTTTCATAATTACCTATGAAACTTCAATTTTCTTAACCTTGTGAATAACATAATTTTGGTTAGTTTTCAGCCAGAGACAATTATTATCAGACACTTACTACCTGAGGGGTAAATCAGAAGTTTCAGACAGACGATAGTACCGTCCACTAAAATTTATGGATTTAATTATAAACTTCCAAATCTCAAGCTTTGAAAAATAATTACAGTGTAAAGAGCTGTTTTAGTGGAACTTTAGAGTAAATATAGTAGGTTTGAGGACTTTAATGGACTGCAGAGACCAGTCGAGTGAAAAAATAACTTTTCAGCTTTGAGAAATTCTTCAGTTGCACTCCATTAAATCTTAGTTTGAATAATTTCTTACACTTCCATCCACTTTCGTCAGTAAAGTCCCATACATGTCCCAAGGTACAATAAAAAAAAGTACAAAATTACTTCAAATTACTTTCAACTATATGATGAAACAATAATTGAAGAGAGGGTACACTTGTTTTCTCATCAGCGTGAACCAGACCAAATTTCCCCACATCTAAAGATTTTGCAGTAAAAATACAGTAATAACATAAATCATTTCTAATGAGTCAAAGATTACTAGGTCAATCAAAGTCATCCCTTTAAAGTCAGTAGGTTGATCACCCATCAACATACTAAAATCAAACTAAATATACTCTAAATTTCAAATGTTAATTTACCTTAACAGTAATAGCATGAATATGTTTAACTAAGCCTATCCAGAATGTATAATTCTAGTAGAGTCGAAATCTTGCCACAAATAATACATTTTACTGACCAAGGCATAGATATTTACAATAGATTTGTACAAAACACTATGAAATTTATAATTCAATCCTTTGAATAAATTTCTATTTCTTATTGCATGTCTAAAAATCTCACCTGGTAATGAGCCAATAGCAACTGTTTCTGGATGCCCAATCACAGAAAGGTCAATCCTTAAGAGTTACAAATACTTTATTTCAGAGAATATTAAATAAAATAATTTTCACCATATTACTTTAAAAATATACATTAATATCTAACTGTTCTCTTCAATGATTAGTTTTGTTTTTTTTATTCCTTTTATGGTAAATATACAGTATACAAACAAACAGAACTTCATACACATTTCAAAATTTTCAAAAAAAAAAAATTCTGTAAATGAATTCAATAAAAACTTTCCAAGTTAATTTTCCAAAATATATAGAGTTTGCTAATACTTTATGATCTGCTAATAGTTAAAACTAAGCTTCTTGTAAATTCCTTTTCAGTAACAAAAATTTCAAGCTACATTTTAAAATAAATGTGTCTAATTTTGAAGATTAGATCTACGACTTTCATTTTTTGAAAGTTTTACGAGACGTAAGCAAAATTATGTGCTTATCAAAGTTTTAAACAAATAATTTTTAAGTAGTTTTTTTCTTTTATATTTGTGTTACATTGTTATCAGAGCAGTTACCTAAATAATGAATAAATACATTCTAATCATTATAGTTGGTTGTTTATCATGTAATGAAACTATAGTCTTAGTTAGCTTCTGTAAATTTCTAACTTACATTTTAGTTATTTTCTATAGAATTAACTTACACTTGAGATCAGAAGTAACTGATACACACCATTTCCAATTTGTATAAAACTAATTATTACACAAAAGTTCAAGTCATAAAAACAAAACTATGAGAACTCATGTTTCCATCACTGTTGTAAACAGCTATATGCTAAGTCTAGCTCTTAACTACAGCACATTAAATTATCAAACAAGTTCCTGCATATAAAAATAATTTTAGATGTCCTCAAACCTCTTCAGTGATACACAGCTAAAAAAACTTACCAATTAAGTTTCAAGGAGTCATAACATTCTTCGATATCTTCGTCTTCAGAGGAGCTCAGAGACATTTTTCTTTATATAAAAAAAGCACAAGAGAAAGAAAAGGGTATAGTATTACTGTTAACATTTTGAATAAATAATAACTAGAATGAAGTAACATTTTATAAATATCTTTGATAATACAAGAACACTCCACTAATTGAGGACAAAGGTTACACAAGTTTCCAAGCATCAGAAAACCAATATTCTTCAATTCAACATAAGAGTATTTCAGTAATTTTTTTCATCTTTCATCATCCAGCCCACATCAAAACCTGTATTAAGCAAAATGACTGTTAAGCAGTAATTTATATGAAAGAGAATGTTATTTTTACATACCAATAATTGTGAACCCAAAATTAACAAATTAAGAGGACTGTGGGGGGGGAAAAAAAAAAAGAAGACATTTGTATTGAATGCAATTTTTAATATAAATTTTAGGCCTGCTAATTTCTAATCCTAATGATATACTCCATTTTCGCACTTATTTCACATTTTCTTTAATGTCTAAAAACTATTTTTCCATTGCTTTACTTTTAATAATTTCAATTACAGAATCTGAACCGAAAACGTTAGCTTAGTTACAAATGGAATTTAGAAAAGCCTATAAACAGTCCAGGAAGCGCAGATAGCATAGTTGCTTTGCGCCACAAAACACCAAACCAACCAACAGCTCAGGAGATACGACCGAATAAATTTCAGATTTTCATTTAAAATTAATTAAGCGGGATAGAGCAACCTTTTCTTAATTTTATGAAAAATTGAAGTTATTATGAAAGTTTAATTTTAAGTTATACACCTTTAATCAACATAAATCATAATAGAAAAAAACATCTCTCTAGCCCTCATGTCACCATCTGCCTGTTTACAAAATTGCTATTACTTAGTAAACTTCTAACATTATCAACTAAGAAAAATGTATTAAAATCCTCTACTACTTTCCCTGTACGTTTAATTTGCCATATCCTCACCACCTTTAAGCAACGTATTTACTACGTTAAACTACTTAAACTTTATGTCAGTCTAAAAAAAAAAAAAAAACGATAATTGAATGCTGAACTGAAACTTACCGAATATTTTGAACACCGTTACGTTAGACCTCCATCAAAGTTTATTGTAACTCAGAATTTAATTTCAAAAGTTTTCGATTTATAACTCGAGAAAATTTTCAAACTAATCCCTGAGGCACCGCAGAGCCATCTGGTAACTAAAATTGACGAGAGTTTATAAATCGCACTATTATTTGAGAAGTCTTATTGTTATGAGAAATAATAATCAAATATATACGTCTTTGGTGACTGATTAAATAAAAGATGAACAACTAGCCTAATTCAGAATGTATTCTTGTTTTTGTATAATAAACAGTAATAAGTCCTGTAACCTAAACTGATAATATAGTTTAAGTATGCAAAAAAGTGAATTATTTGAATAAAAACGCATTGTATTTTTTCCTTAGCAGACATATTACAAATATTTCAATGTAATCCATGCAAGACGATAAAAATTGTTTGCAGTTTACCAACATGGATTTTTTTTATAACTTTATAGTAAAATTTGGAGTTTATGTGTCACATAACTACTTCTAAACCACTGGTCGCAACGACTTCTAAATGGTTCCAACCGAATCGTCACCGTCGAGGGATATGCAAAAAGATACAAATTTTCACTGAACACTTAGGGAACTCTTGTATTTCTCGAAAATACTTTGACGAGGATTTCCAGAAAGCAAACCCCAAGTTTGGAATTAGTTTACATTAGAGTACGTGAATAAGTAGGTTACTTGGTTACAGAAATTAAATTTGAATGATAGCGGCAATGATCATTAAACTAAAAAGGTGTAAAATAGTATTTTAAGCATTAAACTTGTATTACAACCCTGTAAATATAAGGTTCGCTAGTATATATTTATTATATATGTGTGTGTGTGTGTATACGTGCGTAGTTATTTCGTCACAATTACCAAATCATTAAAACCAAACGGCTATAAATGTTATAAGCTCTAATACAATAGGATCTGAACTGGGTGTGTCCTAGTGTTTAGCGTTCACCGACTATAAATTCGATAGCTCATAGTTCGCAATTCAAGCACTGTGAGGATTATTATTACGTTTCAGGAGTGACCGTCAATTCCCACATATTATACGATAAAACAAAAGATTCCCATATCAGATTCCCTTTTCTTTGATATATCATCTCAAAATTAGGATTTATAACACTAAAACTTGGACTTCGATACCCGCATTAGTCGAGAGCACATTTTTGTAGTTTTGCATGGAAAACCCGAAACAAACAATCTAATACGATTATTGTGTGCAAATGTCAATGTCTTTCTTAATTGCAAAATCTGATGGTTAAGGTATTTGACTCGTAAATTGCATATTGTGAATTCGAGGTTTCGTCACCAAACATGCTCGCATGGGTTGTTATAAAGTGATGGTCAATTCCACACTTTCATTAAAGTACATCGTGTATACCAAGACATGAGAGATGGTACGCAGAACGATTATCAAACAAGGGGAATCACCATTACCAGGTGGTTAGGGCACACCACTCAGCCTGAGAATTTCAAGTTCGAATCTCCATCCCACCAAACTTGCTCACCCTTTCAACCGTGAGGGCGTTATAAGTTCGGTCAATCCTTAGAGTATCGAAAGAGTTTGCAGAGGATAATGATGACTACCTGCCTTCCTTCTAGTCTTTCGCTGCTAAATTAGGGACGACTATCACAGATAGCCCTCGCGTAGCTTTCCACGAAATTCAAAACAACAGTAAAACCTAAATATGAGTTATAAGTATTGTTCGTTTTCAAATGTTCATTCTTCTTTTTGTAAAACTGAGATGTAGACCTATTACAATGCACATAATACACCATCAACGACAGCCAGCTTCTGGAACTCTCTGGTAGTACATAGTAATGCAGGGAAAGATTTGTTTTTGTAAAGTAATACACCGGATGAAAAGGTTCAAAACGCAACACACTAAAATTATGCATTTCGTGATTGACGAGGAAGTCAACTTTCTATTTTTTTGTATTAGATGGCCATGTTTGCAAAGATATCAAATTTTAAAACCACCGGCAAAAGCCTAATAAAAGGAGTGAATTTAAATATTTTTTCACTTGCAATCATTTTCAAGCACTTCATAATGGAACACGTAATCTACTCATTGTGATCACAAAGCACGCAGGTAATTACAAGTTTGTTTGTTGATTTGAAGTTAAGAACAAAACTACATAATAAACTATCTGTGCTCTGACCACCACGTGTAGCGAAACCTATTTTCCAGCGTTGTCAGTCCACAAACATCGCTGTCCCACTAAGGGACGGAAACCGTAATAAAGAGCTTCAATGTAGTTTCCATAATACTTCAATGGGGTTCGCTTCCCCTCGGTGGGCTGAGCAGATAGCCCTTTGTGGCTTTGCTATAAGAAAAACACAAACATAATACTTCAAAATAAAGTTTTCTGAACCATTCGCCTGTCTTTTAACAATCATGCAATGATTTCAGAATTTAGAAAAATAATTCATTAGGTTTAAGTAAAGATTAAATTAATTTTCGATAAGAAATTTACAAAAAATGAAATTTTAAATTATTACATTAAACTAGCTTATAAGTACCCATAAGTATGTTAATTTATCTATTTATGTCATTCCAAATGGTGAAACAATTGCATTTTACCATAGAAAAAAGGTTTGTTTTGAATTTTGCACAAAGCAACACGAAGGCTATCTGCGCTAGCCGGCCCTGATTTAGCAGTGTAAGGCTAGAGGGAAGGCAGCTAGTCATCATCACCCACAGTCATCTTTAGGACTACCCTTTTACCAACGAATAGTGGGATTGACCGACATATAATAATATCTCACGAGGTTCAGCCATCATGGGAGATTTAGGTTATTTCTAAATATCTCTACTAAACTAATAATCCAAAACAATTATTATAATAAAAGTAAAATAGAAAAAATATATAATTAAGAAGTAATAAAACCACGTGTATTTAATATTCCGTCCAATACTATCAATGAAAATAACTACAAAGAAAGAATAGAGTATATCTTACCCACAAAACATAAAAACACCGGCATTCAACCCTTCCTCAGATATCCACCTCAACAGACATCCACACTCGTAGAAATAATCTGTTCCTGTCCAGTATGTATCCTCTTTTGCACCTTCAGTTCCGATTGATTGACATATGGCTGTATTTTACAGAGGTAGATAACCATGTCTTTGTCCTGGTCAAATCATCGTATATCATGTGATAGCTGAACTTTCTGAAAACTACATCATAGCTCCAATGATTGGAGCTACCTCCATTGGAATTCCTTGTATATGTTTCAAAACAATTTGAACAAATTGCATAAATGTATTAACAAGTAAAATTCCATTTCCTGAAATAATTCGTTAAATGTGAAATAGTGGTTATTTTTATGAGTAACATTAACATTAAGTATTACTGAAATCAAATGTTTCTACTGCTATAATTTCAAATCAATTAATCTTTTCTTTACTTCAGTAGGTTTGCCTATGACTGTATATGGAGTAATACCAGTTTATTTGTTTCTCTCTGATAACATTGCAGTGTTTCTTTAAATGTCCTTCTTAATGTACGTCGGGCCAATACCAATCATAAGTGACATTTTCTTGGTTGCAGCATTTAATGCCGTCAGCAAACCTGTAATTACATCGTATATTAGGTAATTTGGGAATGTAAAATAATTTAGTCATGACGTTGTTCGAGTTACTCGAATGTACACCAAAGTCTAATAGAACGGAAGTGTTTATTTATTATACCTTCTATATCAGTTTTAATATGTTTAAAACCTGCGTCTGTTGAGCTATGATTTTAATGGTCCAATTAAATCCTACTTCTTTACATAAAGTTATAACAGATTCTTGCTATAAACCATTCCACACTGTATTTAGTGATATCATTATTAACGAAATCATGGTCTAAAAAAATGATGTATATCTGAAATGTACACATGTCATGTTTTTCCTCAATTATGTAATTATGGAGTTTCACGAAGTATCAACGGTTTCCAGTATTAGTTTTATAATATAAAACTTTTCACAAATAAAAATAAAGCTATTAGATGTTTTATCTGCAGATTGATGACACATCTACAGTGGGAAATAATCTAAGTGATCAGTAAATTATTTTTTTATGTATGACACTTTCGTTGTTGTGAATAATGCCAAGTATATTATGTATTTATTTATTATGTTTTAAACTTTGATTTGCTCAGTTTCTAAATATAATTATTTTTATATCCTCTCTTTATTTCTGTTAAACTTCACTGAGTGATCTGATAAGTACTTTTCTGTGTGTTTCCAGTTAACCAGTGTTTAATTTTGAAATGCATATAGTGTTTATTTATGTGAAAATAGGATTAGTGCTACTGATATTTAAGGAACTATTTATGTGAACAAAACTTTATGTTGACAGTGAATATAAAAAAAGGGAAAAGTTTATATGAGAAAACTTTACGTTATACATTCACGAACGTATGCTGAAAAGGGTCACTCGCGTGTGAGAATGAACTATTGATACGGACATGCAGTGAATATATGTAACAACAGGTTTTTCTAGCTGCTGGACCGTATTCTACTGAAGAATTAACGTGGACTTCATCCAATACTCAAGAACAAAATCAAAGGAAGTGGTCCAGGTGTACCCAATCCTTCCAGGTCACATAACCAAATAACAACCATATGGACTATTTGTTATTGAACGTATATGTAAAAGTGATTTTTTTTTGTATGAATAAATTTTAAACTGGTTGTTTCTATTAATGAAACAACTGAATAAGGCGAAGAAAGTATATAGCGTAGAAAAGAAAAAAGGTGAAACACTCACAAACTTATAATAATTTCATTCACGAATATGAAGACACTGTTTCTCATAAAAGTCCTTCATTACGTTTCCGGTTGAGAGAAAACGGCTTCCGAATTGTATATTAAGCCTAACGTAGTGTCTAACTCGACACGACGGATTTATACTATACGTCAATAATCGACAGTTAAGACATCACTTCCTATGAAAATAAAAGTTATATTTTGTGTTTGATTTTTATGAGTAATCCTTTATCACTACTAATAACGCTAAACAATAATGAATAATTAATTGTAATAGTAATCCTCATGTTCTTCAAACGCTTAAACTATTTTAGATTATCATTGGTCAGTAACGAACTAAATATCGAGACCAAACACACCACTCGGATACTACCACCACGTGAAACCTGCACTACTTACCTTCCCTGTTTTTCAACCAGCATTAATGAGCTGTGACTTCAACAAAACTAGTCTGCTACAACGGAAATAGTGAATTACAGAATATATTAGGTCTCTGCGTCAACGTTTCTTTGCAGAAATTCACGCTTTGGTGAAGAACAGATATTTATAACTAACTGAAAGTCAGACTTCTCAAAGCAGTAAGTTTGTTATATATTATTCATACAAATTTAACTAAGTGCACTGTTAATGGACGAAGAGAGGCGAATTTTTACTTTTCGCTTATATTTCATTACACCAGTGCATAGAGCATTTGTTTGTTTGTTTAGAAATTTTGCACAAAGCTACTCGAGGGCTATCTGTGCTAGCCGTCCCTAATTTAGCAGTGTAAGACTAGAGGGAAGGCAGCTAGTCATCACCACCCACCGCCAACTCTTGGGCTACTCTTTACCAACGAATAGTGGGATTGACCGTCACATTATACACCCCCACGGCTGGGAGGGCGAGCATGTTTAGCGCGACGCGGGCGCGAACCCGCGACCCTCGGATTACGAGTCGCACGCCTTACGCGCTAGGCCATGCCGGGCCTTGTGCATAGAGCAAAAAATTGTGAAAGGATAATATTAAGGTACTAATTATGAAATAAAAACCCTATAACGCGAAGGGCCCTCAAAAAGAAAGGTCCACTTTTCGAAAGCGCTCAGGTTATAGGGTTTTTATTTCATCTGTATCATACTTGAACCTACGTGTTTGTTTGTTTTTTTAACGTCATGAAGGTATAAGTTATTATAGATGAAACGTTATAAAAGTAGAAGTAACTATCTGTTTTTGCCGCAAAAACGTGATACATTATCTGATATTATTTTGTTATATGTAGAATGGTCAATATTATTCCAAATTTTAGTAAATTTTGTGTATAAGAAACTCAACATAAGTATGTCATAATACATTATTTCATACCACATAACTGCATAAACTGGTATCCATAAAATTATTGTAAGCTATATTTTTAATGTAATTTATTCGTTAGCTATTTTTTGTTTTTTTTTGTTTTTGAATTTCGCACAAAGCTACTCAAGGGCTATCTGTGCTAGCCGTCCCTAATTTAGCAGTGTAAGACTAGAGGGAAAGCAGCTAGACATCACCACCCACCGCCAACTCTTGGGCTACTCTTTTACCAACGAATAGTGGGATTGACGGTACGTTATAACGACCCCACGGCTGAAAGGGCGAGCATGTTTGGCACGACAGGGATGCGAACCCGCGACTCTCAGATTACGAGTCGCACGCCTTAACATGCTTGGCCATGCCAGGCCAGGCCTATTTTTTAGCTAGACGGAGATTTAATAATGATATAGGCGTAGTAAGTTTCAAATATTTTCTAGTACATTTGAGAGTCGATTATAATCAGAGAACAGCGAAGCATAAAAGAAAAGAGAGTCCCTCACTAGTACAGCGGTAAGTCTACGGATTTAAAACGCTAAAATTAGGGGTTCGATTCCCCTTGGTGGGCTCAGCAGATAGCCCGATATAGCTTTGTTTTTAGGAAACACACACACACACAATCTTCTTGGGCCATCACGAACAATGAAGTCGTTTCTATGTAAAATCAATCAATAAAATTTTTGGAAAACAATACATAATGTACGATATATGAGTGCACCATACAGTAATTAAGTGTATCATTAATTACAACGGTACCAGTAATAACATTTAATAATTGTCATTTGTTTTATTCATTGATGTAATCCGGCTGGTGTTGAACTTGTACGCTTTGATCTTTGATCATATGCATATCTGAACTTCTTTTGAGTATATTTTATTGTGTCGTAATATCATAGTACTTGGTCTCTTTCAATACAGAAGGGCTCATCACTTTTACAATTTCTTCTACCTTTGTGTTTCCTGAATGTAATTTACTAGCTAGGAAAATATTATTGATATATAATTTGGAATATCAGTTTGTCTGTTAACAATTTTAATATTATTGAGTTATATTATTATTATTATCGTTCCTTCTGTACGTGTAATGCTATATGGATTGAGAAGTGATAATTAATTAATTTTAATTTTAAAAAACGTATATATTAGTAAAAATACTATTTTATTAAATCCGACATTTGAATACTAAGAAAATGTTTGAAATCTTTGGTTAATTTTTATCTTACTTTTATTTTTTGTAGACCACTGCAAGGTAATTTCAGTAATATGTAACATATCACGATAAACATGTTTTAAGACTCTGTGAGGAAAAAGAAAATATACCAATAATATATATTGAAAACTGCAGAACTAATTATGACGTCATGAATGAGTCATTTCACTAATGTAGTGGTTGGCTGTCTCAAAGGGACAAAAAATGTCTGCGCAGAAGCGGGTTTTCTTGTTCCTACCGTGGATAACCTGTTCCATACGCCATGTCATATATGCCTTTAACTATTATAGTAATTTATGAAACTATGTGTTATTGTATTTAAGTTTGCATACTCACAGGCGATGAGTAGATTTTTATGGTGAATCTAACTTTCGTTAACGAGAAATAATAAAGGGAAGAAGGTTGTAAGTATTGTTAATGTTCTAGCTTTCTAATTTATTAGCCTGTGACAGGCTACGTAAAAAAATTCGCAATACTAAGTAAGTTTCTATCGTTACAGCCTCAGGCAAGACACTCCCCGGATGCTTTCGTCCAGTCCACGGGTAGATGTTAATGAATTTTTTTTTGTCAAACTACGGTAGGATTAGGAGCTTTGGTTGTACTTATAGCTACTGCTACTAGAAATGTTTGAATTGTAATGTTCTTAAATTTATCCTTAATTTTAAGTAATATCAGTATTATACTACATTATTATTAGTTTATGATAAATTTCATAGGTTATACAGTTTGTATATGAAGTTGAAAATGCAACCGGGATAATTGTCTGATAGATTTACAGTTCTACATTTTCTAATATTAAAATTGTTAGTGTTAGTCGTGTACATTTCAGTTTCATGGTACTAACAAAAGCTGATTCTAGATTGTTAATGCTAGTAAATTAGTTTAATCATACCCGAAGTTAATTAAATGGGTTTCAGTTTCGTGTTGATGAGTTCTTAAATTCCATATACTGACGTTTTAAAAATTTAGGCTGATCGGTGATAAAGGTAAGTTAAGCCTAATGTTCAGTTCAATGACTAGGTGAACTATTACAAATAAATGTATGAGCACTATTGAGTGTGGTAACTGGTTAATATCAGCGTGAGTGAGATGTTATATTTTTCATTGTATTTTGTAAATTATACGACTGTTAAGCTGAGTAACAAAAGTGGTAATGCTGTTGCGGCTGCTGCTAGTAAAAATGTGTAAATTTTCTCAAGCTTTGCATGTTGTATGTATTTTTTTCAACTTCATTCAGAGTCACTGAATTAGTTGAAACTGGTGGTTTTGTTTTCACAATTTACATATATACCCAGTTAAGAATTGGTGTATTTACAAGTTCATCCATTGAATTTTTATTTCATTCACAACATGTGTACTTTGATACTGTACAATCAATATAATACCATAATAATAATAAAAAAATATAAATTATGAAAGTATTTAATCACACCAATAACCTTATATTAACAGCATGATTTCACTAAACATTTTCCTGTATTAAAGGTGTCGGTGACATCACTATGTATTTTACCATTGAGTTATGTAACTAAGCACCATTCTAATAAATCTTTCAATTGCATATGTAATAGATGCATGACTTGTTTTTCTTACAAGTGTCAACAGAATGGTTTTCTTGTACACTATTATCAAGGTTTCCATGTTTCAAGATGTAAAGAGATTTATCTTTACATTTGTTTTGATTTTGGGCACAGACAACAAGAAGGAATATTTGAAAAATATATAATTATTTTTCAAATTGGAAAAGTAGAATGTGAATTAAAGTTCTTGAGACAAAACTGTTTCAGGTGTGTCTGAATGAAAAACAAAAGCTTCAAGTAATTATTTTTGTACCAACATCCAGTTACTTTTCAAACCTACTACAAAGAATAAACAACACATATATATTTATTGCTTTATTACAAAAGTCCTTTCATAAATACTTGGTATATGAAAAATAATTATACTTAACATCTTTCATGTAAACATTCAAGTCACCAGTATAGTAAATGTTGCTATACCCATGGTCTTAAGGAAACAACTCCTTGGTAAAAAATGTATCGTTGTTCTTGTATGGGTACTATTAAATTCAGTCAATTGCAGGTTTTCAGTAAATTTAAAACATCTTGTCTTAAGCAATAATAATGTGTAACAAAAAAAAACTTTCCATAGGTTTTTGTGTGAATGGATTCTTAATTATAAAAGCCTAAGATTCAAGATATTTGTGTAAATAGGTAATTAAAACTCAAATGATTGATGTTTATAAAATTAAGTTTTTAAATTGAGTATTTAAAAATGTTGATCATATAAATGTTTTAATGATTCTTATTTGCACACAAACCTGTTAGCCAGTTGTACCATAGCTGTTGACTGTACATGAGTAGATTACAGCACATTTTCTTTCTTAAATGTTAACATTGGTTTCAAAATAAAGTTTGTAAATTGACTAGATGGTTTTGTACTGGAAAGATGATGTCTTGTGTATTTAATTGAGACCATGGAAGACTGGACATTGTTATGATTTATGTGTGTGCACCGTTTGATGCTATATGTTTTTACTTTGGTAAAGCATTCATTTCTGTACCTCACAGAATATTACTTCTTAAGAGAGTTGGTATTACAGAAAATATCTATAATTGGATTGAAACATATCATATAAATAGATTTCAATGTGTTTCAGTCAGTGGAGAAAAGTCTGGGTGAAAGAAAGTTATGAGCAGTGTTCTCCAGGGCCCAGTTTTCAGAATAATCTTGTTTGCCACATTCATTAATGATCTGAGTGTCCAATCATCATGTAAAGGTTTTGTTGATGAATTTAAAGTATATAATTCACTAAGAACTAAAGACTAGATTGAACATTTAAGGTTCAAATTCAAGATATTAACAAACTGGTCAATATTGAAAAATGTAAGGTGATGAATTTGTGAATAAGTAATACCAAGTAAGATCACTTCATGGATGGGGTTAAGCTGATGTTGATAATGAAAAATATTTATAAATATTCTTCAGACTTGGAAGTCTAGTGCCAAATTTTAGAAATTACTGGAAAGGCTAACTGAACTCTTGGAATCATAAGATTTTCTGGATGCTGAAACATTTTTGATATTCTATAAGACCCATACCTTCTATAAGACCTTTTGAAATATGTTGTATAATCTTGGTTATAATACAAAAAAAAATGATGCATTGGTATGTGTATAAAGAAGAGCTATAAAACTGGTTTTTGAGCTAGAGGATAAAAGATATGAAGAGAAATTTGAGAGATTAAATCTAACTACATTGGAGGAGTCACAAGAGATCTTCAATATTATCAAGGGATTTGAAAATATAAATTCTGTAAAATTATTTATTATGAACCTAAGGGATCCAAGAAAACCTAATGAAGAAGAAATTTATGTACATAAAGAGTAGATAAAAAAATGGAATGAAATAATAAGTTATAATGGAGATATTCTGGAGGCAACATTAGTGAATGTTTTTAAGAACAAATTTTAAGATTGTCAATCTAAAGTATCTAATTATTAAAAAATATATAAATAGTAATAAACTTTAAATTGTTATTTGTGGAGAGGCAGGTAACAAGCACTAATAAACGAACTGAAACTCGCTAATTAATGTGAACTATGTAAAAATGATTATGTGAGTGTATTAAAGATTCTTAACTTATTACTACACAAATCTGTTAGGTGGTCATACTCCAGCTGTTAATTGTGCATAAGTAGATTACAGTGTGTTTTTATTTATTAAATGTTAATAGTATTTATACAAGTAATAATATAGCCATAACCAGAAAAATCCATGAGTGCTGTGAAACTGTAATTTATTCAGTGAACATTCATTTTTTAGTATTTTCCATGGTGAGAAGATGTTTTGATTTAAACAGATTAGATTTTTCTGGCTGTAAGTTTAAATAAATAAACAAGTCAAACTTAAATGTAATAAATCCTTTATGTTTTAAGAATCAAGAAAATTTGCTAGTTAGATCTAATGTTAGACCTAAGTCTAACCCAACATCAGAGAAAAATGATCAGTTAAAGTCTGTGAATGACTCGCATATTAAAAAAATTCAGAATGACATTTTTGATAAAAAAAAAAGGTGAAATGGCCAGTAGCTGTTTATTCAGAGGACTAAGTTAGAAAAGTAGCTAGGACGTTACAGAAACACTGACTCAAATCATTTCTGGAAACTAGAAAAATCAAAGAACCAGTTCACTTTAACATGCACACAAAATTTTCTAGACAGTGACTCAGGCCTGGAAGTTGCATTTGTGGTTGTCATTGGTAAAATAATCTTGTTCCACCAACCACATTACAAGAACCACTAGCCAATCACATTTCATCTACTTGAATTCTCCAAGATACCATATAAACTCTTGCAGAAACTGATGAAAGCTGACCTGAATGATACACTGTCTACTGGAGGTTTTTTTTTACTACTACTCTAAGACTTTCTCTACAAGTGTCATTCTGAACTAGGCAGTTGCTGCCATTTTACCTTTTCATTCATGATTACTCTGCAGTGGTCGTATACTAAACATCACCACTTTTGTTATGTTTGTCAGAGTGATTGAAACTTCAGCATCAATGCATTTTAATTAAAAGTTTTTGTTTGATGACCCTGTATACTTCTAATTAGACCAATGTATTAAGCTAGCTATGTTTGTGACAAAAATGAGTACTGGGTTAATTTTGCTTTGATCAGAAGTTAAGGATATGTTAACATGATAATGTACATTAAAAACTGCTATCAATAATATAGCCCACTGACAATTCATTAGACATCCATTTCCCTTTATAAAACTGTGATACATTCATTGATGATACATAAAAAGCTACTTGGGAACTGTTGAATGTACCTTAGTATACCCACAGGTTATATTATTTCCATATTGAAATTTGGCGTGACACTTGTCGTTAAATGTCAGAATAGTTAAGTAACCTTGCTTCATTCAGTAATGGGTAAGGTTGAGGATATTGACTGGTTGGATTTGGAGGATCAACTCAGTGGCAAAATGGAGCTTTTTTGGAATGGATGATTTACATTTAAATGGGATAGTAGCTTGCCTGTTAACATGGGCTATTAACTCAGCTCTAAAAGCAGCTTTACACCAAGACTAGACAGTGGTGAAAGCCAAGATAAACTAAATGTTGAAGAAATAAGATGTGGAGAAACGTGTAGTGTAGGAACAAAGTACAAAAGTTTTTAGGGTAGGATAAAGTATTATTGTAATGGTAGAAGTATAACAAATAAATGTCCTTTAGAACACTCGTAGGAACGAATGATTTTGATGTAATGGGAATGACCTACATAGGTAATTTTGATGACACGTGTGTAATGTATGTGATTATAGGTTATTTAATAGAGACAGAGTACTTAAAGGAGTGGGAAAAGTGGCTTTTTATGTGAAATATGAGTTACGTCCTTTTGAAATTGAAAATATCAAAAATCCAACTTACTTGAGTTTCTGTTTGCAGATATAGGAGAAGGCTGTTAATTAGAATGTGTTTCAGACTGCCACAATATATTAATTAATTCTACAGTATTATACAAAATTCTGCTGTAAGTGAGGTCTTAACTTATTTTAAGCATATACATTGAGAAGTATTAAACTTGAATAATACGGGTGGCAGGTTTGTACCAATGATTTAGGATAGTTTTCTTCAAAGGTTGGTCAGGTAACAATGCTATTTTAGATTTATTGTTAACTTCTAATGTAGAGACTGTTGATAGGGTGAAGACTGGGGAGCATTTGGATGCAAGTGAATGATTGTTACTCAATTAGTTTTAACATTTTGCTGGATACAAAGATAATTAGTAGTGAGATTTGATTACAAATTTGAAAACAACTTATTTTGAAGGTATGTGACAAGACTAACTTATTGGACAATGGAATTGATTGCAGATACTGATCAAATGTGGAAAAACCCTTTTAAATTATGTTTTTAAATATTCAAGATAGAAAAAATGATGGATGCAAGTAGAAAAACAGGTTGGTTTACAAAGGGTTTAGAAGATATGAAATTAAAGAAAAGCATTATAAGTTTAAATTGATTGATGGGAGACTTGTAGGACGGTAGAATATTAACAGTAAGGACTTCTTTAAATACACCAAGAGTAAAACTGTTAGGATGGGAGTGTAGTCTCTTTGAAGGATGATAAAGTAAAACTGTTAGGATGGGAGTGTAGTCTCTTTGAGGGATGATAAAGTAAAACTGTTAGGATGGGAGTGTAGTCTCTTTGAGGGATGATAAAGTAAAACTGTTAGGATGGGAGTGTAGTCTCTGAGGGATGATAAAGTAAAACTGTTAGGATGGGAGTGTAGTCTCTTTGAGGGATGATAAAGTAAAACTATTAGGATGAGAGTGTAGTCTCTTTGAGGGATGATAAAGTAAAACTATTAGGATGAGAGTGTAGTCTCTTTGAGGGATGATAAAGTAAAACTATTAGGATGAGAGTGTAGTCTCTTTGAGGGATGATAAAGAAAGGCTTAATTATTTCCTTTAATTTCTATGATGAAGATTTAAGGAACATTACTTATCCTAAATAGCTCCCAGATGGAAACAAGATACATTAATCTAGAGCTTGATATGGAGAAGAGTTGGGGAACTGTAAAGAATGAGAGAAGGCTCTTAGGTTGGTTGATATGTAAGGCTTTTGAAGGAAGTTAAGATCTACTTGATACTGTATTGTGTAGGTTACTGAATAGTGGGCAAGTGTCCAAGGACTGGAAGTTGGGTAATATTACTCTTGTTTCCAAGGAAGGTGACAACTATTATCCCAGTAATTATAAATCTATTGTCTTTAATTAGTTAGTGGTGGGAACAGTTTCTAAATCTCTAATGAAAGATATTTTAAGTCATTTAACAAAGCTTAGAATTTTTTTGTCATAAGCCAACATGGTTTTACTAGGAGAAAATCTTTTGATGTTTCTAAAGAGTTTACTGCATACGTGGACAAGGATATATATGTGGTGTATCTAGATTTTTAGAAGGTATCTGAGGAAGTACCACATAAAAAGACTTGCTGGAAAATTACAGACGTGAGGAATAAGTTGGCTCATTTGATAGAAAAATGGCTGGATGGAAGAAAGTAGAGAGAGAGAAATGACACAAGTTGAATTCAGTGAAACTGTATTAATGTAGCAAGTGGTGTACCTCAGAGCTCAGTTTTAGGACCTCAGATTTTTTTTTTTTGTTCTTGTTTACATCAGTGATACAGAAGAAGTGATTGATAAATTACTTCTTATTTCTGGTGATATTGAAATCTTGGTTGTTTAACATAAAGCTTTAAGTCATTTGATGAATTGGGCAAATAAATGTCTTGATTATAATGAATACAAGGTTGTGCATGTAGATTATTATAATTAAAATTATAAATATAATTTTGATGAGTGTAATCTTAAGAATGTAAGAAAAAAGTCAAGATATTCACAACTTTGATAGCTGGTGTACCTTGGCCAAGAGCACCTGAATTAATAAAGTTTACAATATCTCACTGCTGATGGCCATTCTTTACAGATATTCACAACTTTGTTGATAGCTGGTGTACCTAGGCCAAAAGCACCTGAATTAATAAAGTTTACAATGTCTCGCTGCTGATGACCATTCTTTACAGATATTCACAACTTTGTTGATAGCTGGTGTACCTTGGCCAAGAGCACCTGAATTAATAAAGTTCACAATGTCTCGCTGCTGATGACCATTCTTTACAGATATTCACAACTTTGTTGATAGCTGGTGTACCTTGGCCAAAAGCACCTGAATTAATAAAGTTTACAATGTCTTGCTGCTGATGACCATTCTTTACAGATATTCACAACTTTGTTGATAGCTGGTGTACCTTGGCCAAGAGCACCTGAATTAATAAAGTTCACAATGTCTTGCTGCTGCTGACCATTCTTTACAGATATTCACAACTTTGTTGATAGCTGGTGTACCTTGGCCAAGAGCACCTGAATTAATAAAGTTTACAATATCTCGCTGCTGATGGCCATTCTTTACAGATATTCACAACTTTGTTGATAGCTGGTGTACCTTGGCCAAGAGCACCTGAATTAATAAAGTTTACATATCTCGCTGTTGATTGCCATTCTGTACTGAACAAGATTTTTATTTTTTTTCCACCAAATATATATTATTAAAAGTTGCAGTTTAAATGCTGCCAAGATAGAAACAGTAATGGGCAGATTAAGAGAAATGTGAAGAGAGAAAAGAAATCTGCAGTTTATATGATTCTTGATATTAACTGCAGTGAGAAGCCACTCGTGTACAGCATATCTAACAACAATGTTGCAGAGACTGGTCCATATGCTTATAGCCTTGTCAACCAATTAAACTAATTGAAACTATATTGTTGAATCTTCATATCTCAACATGTATGGCATATTGGAATAAAAAAAATGGCACATACCAGCAAGTGAAACTCTATCTTAATTATAGTAGCTTTCTGTACTCTGAATTTTCAGTGTAAACAAGTTAAATGCATATATTATAGTGTTCATCTTAAGCAGTAAGAATATGATAAATTACCTTTTGAAATATGTACTATCTAGAGCTTCTTAGTTTAGTAGGAATATATGTACTAGATATATAGAAATATGTAATATCTGTAGCTTCATAGTTTAATAGGAATATATGTACTAGATATATAGAAATATGTAATATCTGTAGCTTCATAGTTTAATAGGAATATATGTACTAGATATATAGAACTATGTAATATCTGTAGCTTCATAGTTTAATAGGAATATATGTACTAGATATATAGAAATATGTAATATCTATAGCTTCATACTTTAATAGGAAAAATGCATTAATCATGGAAAAACTTAAAAAACAAACTAGGATCTGTAGTTTAAACATTACTGCTAGTGTCTGTAGCATATTTTAAAAAAGTTACAAATTGTGAGGGAACATTGAAATTCTGATTGTAAGAGAAGTAAACAGTTTCTGTACAAAGTTATGCCGTATTTGCAGTTTTAATATTAGGAATCAACATACAAAATGTCTTAGAACACTTGATCTTATTGCTTGTGATTCATTAATATTATTTTGAGCTTCAAAACTAATCTGATTTGTTTGGAAACATTGTAATTGCTTAGGCTACATTAAAGGTATAACTTTGTTGTATTTTCAGGATGTATAATATACAAAATAAAGTATGAAATTCAGTTTTACTCTTTACAAGTAATGTTGTCATAACACATATTCTCTGTAATGTTTGTGTTCTACAGATAAGAAGTTGTGCTGTAATCTTCAGTGTCTGCATCATGTTGAAGGTTTGTCCTTTTTCATTTTAATTATATTTGCAATCATTTGACATATTGTAACACGTTTTTATTGATCGGAAGTGTTTTTACCATGTTTGATAAACAAAGTTTAATATCTGTTGACAAAAATGACATTAGATATCTCTCTCAAACACAAAATGTTTGTTTGTTGTGATAATGTTTGGTTTGTGAGAACAGTTGTTTCAGTTAATTAAAAATTGTTTCAGTTCTGTATTAATATTTATATTCAAATGATATTCAATTCCATGTTTATTACAAAATTAAAGATTAATCAGATATGATGTTTTCTTTGTGAAACATAACTGGAGTATTCTTCTTCAACATGGGTTTGGACTTGAATTTTCAATTTTCATTTATTAACAAGTGATATTAAGATTGCATATTCTTTTATTGGTATCACAAACATTCACAAATGAATACAGGTTGGTGTATCATCATGAGAATTCATTTCTTGGTATTGCAAATCCTTGTTAAATTTTATTATTGAGAAAATTAGAATGCATGAATGAATGACCTCAAGTCAAAAGGTCATCTTCACATATTTTTAAAGGCTAGTTATATTTGTAAGTTCATTAGAATATTTTCTTGTGTGTTTTATTTCTTGAGGTTGAGGATACACAAATAATGCAGGAAAGATCTACTGTTATTAGGTTCAAGCCAATAACAGATGAAGCATTATTATGACTTCATTCTTTGTTATAGAAATGATGAGAAATATGCTTTATATGATTCATGTTTTTTTATACCTGGATTAAAGTTTTCTGCCTTTCTTTACACAAGAAGGTTTGGAATTACAGCAGTAATGTTATCTACCCTTTCATACACATTTACATTATACAAGATAACTAGAATTTAATTTATTTACAAATTTAAATTGAGAATCGCCATTCCATTGACAACATATTCTGTTGAAATATTGGAGTTTGAGGACTCAGAAAATGTTTGTTTTGAAAGACAAGGTAACTAAATTACATCATGTTTATTTTTGCCCCAAAACTTAAACCTAAAACTAATTATCGAAGGATTAACCATTCTAATAATGGGCATTTCTAATTTTTTTCAGAATTTTAGTAAAATTTATTTTATACTAAGTATTGTATGAATACAAAATTTTAACATTTGGACACGTGAATAAATGTGAAATTATTAATTGTTTTTCTGTTTCATTGTATTTTATTTTTGTACTTGAAAAATGAGTAATTGCATATATATTTTTATTTTTTCAGGTCACAAGTACAGTATGGAAATAACAAAGCTACAAAAATAATAAATTAGGTAAATTAATTCCCAAATATCTGATACTTAAGTCACTTTCAAATATTTAGTTTAAAATGTTTTTCTATAATAACCTTATGCATGTCACCAGAGTCAGTTTGACTGACCATATAACTAACATGAGACAATACACACTTTAACTCTTGATCCTCTACCATATAACTAACATGAGACAATACACACTTTAACTCTTGATCCTCTTGTCATAGGCATCTATACATCACTAGGTTTTAGTAAGTTACATTCAAAATTCAATTAAATTACTTTCTTTTCATGGTATACCAATAAATACAGCATTGAAATATAGTTACTAATCCATATTTTGATAGCATACAAGTCTTGAGCTCTTACTTTTATAAGGTGATGTTAAAAAAAAAATCTAGAATTTCTCCTATTGTAATAATTGTTACAATTGCTCTCTGGGCATCCATTATTCTCTAATTTATTTACCATCTCTCCAAGAAGTATGAAATGTAAATTACATATAATATTGTTATCACTCTGACAGTGGATAATTTGTATAACTTTCAATCATATCCCTTTTGCCACTTGTCACGTCTGAAATTGCAATATTTCCCTCTGATGTTCAGTACTTTATTATTCATAACAAAGAGACAACCAAGGTTTTCATCAGTTAAATTGTATTCTTTAAAGAGAGTTGTCAATTTTGCTTTCAGTTTTAAGTCAAGATTGATTCCTATGCAAAATATGTCCATGCTTGGATGAAGTTTTAATGGCTTGCATAATTAAAAAGCTGGGAGCATTGTGATAGTTATGGGACATTGTCTGCTTTTTGTATGTTATTAATTCTGTGTTTTTTGTTGCATAAAAAATGATTAAATGTAACAATACATTAGTATTAAAAAAGTAGGGTTTAGTTTTATTACTGGCTGACAGAAAAAGAAAAGAAAACAGATGTAGATAAGTACCATATTTCTAGTTTTTCATGTGTATTCTTAATTTATCATTATAACAGTAACTAAAATATAAAAATACCAGACTTATGTTAGTGAAGGTTAGATTAGGTGAAATAAAAAATATAATATTTTAGTATTTTTCAAGAGGTATGTTACAAGTACCTCATACATAATGCAATAGCATCACATAAACTGTACATTTACCAAGTTATTTACAACTTACAATTGCATGAATAGCAGTTAGATAGGCTTCATAGGGCAGTAAAATTTAAGTATAAATAGATATGTGCTGTTGTGAGAATAAAGCTATTTAGGATAAACAAATGTTTCATACTAGTCTAAAGTCATTATAGAAAGTAAAAAGGGTAATATTAATTTTTTTATTTATATTTTGGTGGTTAGAAGGTTGGTCAAATTCATCAGCCTAGTATAAAGTCAGAATAGAGAAAATAAGAGATAAAATATGACGAATTAGTGGAAAAACATTTGAAATTTATTTAAAGGTTTCAGAGATTATGCAAGTAAGATTTGAGGTTTTTGAGATGAACAAAAGTATTTTTAATCTTATTGTGGAAATCACTTCGCATTCAAACTAGTATATTGAAATACTATCCGTATTCATGGGCAACTCTCAAGGAAAATCTGTTTTGTTTTGTTTTTTACAAAAGACTTGTAATATTTACTAAAAGCCTGCTGAATTTTGCGAGATGCACAAAGTGTATTAAAAGTTATTAAATGGAAACAATGAAGAGAACAAAATGGTTACAAGGTTGGTCAATTTGACCAATTTTGTAGCAGGAGAGTTAAAAATGTAGTAAGTGAAACATCCCCATGTATGAGATTCTCACTGGTTTCTCCAACCAAGGAATTTCTGTGGTGAAATGTATCTCCACTTATAATGACAGAATTATTGTGCCTGTGTTCTGATTTTGATGCTTACATCACCATGTCCACATGTCACTGTCAAGGCAGATCGTCATATATTCTCAACCCTCTCAGATGTTTTCAGTGTCAGCAGTTTGGTCATTTGAAGGTGTCATGGTTCTGTGATGTGTGCTTGTTGCAGTGTGAACTGGACTCTCACTGTATCAATGGGGTGGTTCACACCTATCTTGCTATTGTTTTTCCCTTAGATGGGTGGAGAAAGAGGTGCAGCATTTGAAAATGATTAACATTTCTTACAAGGCTTGGAGGCTGTTGTCTCTAACTCCATTGCAGACACATGTTCTGCACTTCATTTCACTGCTACAGTGGGAGTTTAGAGATTAAAGTCTTTTTGCCCTCGATGGATAAGCGAGTTTACAAGTTAATGTCTGCTTCTTCTATGTCTCCACCATTCCTTCCAGTGACTGGCTGTGTTCACCTTCTTTGGTCCTGAAATATAGATTAGTTATTTGTTCATGCCCTCAATCTTGGCTGACTCAGCCTAGGGCAGGATCTATGAAGATCAATAGATCTCCTTCTAATAAAAACATGGTCATAAACTGAAGGGCTCTCCATAAAGTTCTCCTCCACCTCAGTTATAATGATCACTTTGATACAGTAGAAACATTAAGGTTTCCATTCTAATCTGGATAACATTAAGGCCTTGATTGATTCTTATTATCTTATGTGTCTTTCCTAAGAGGAAATATTTCTAAAACCTGCCAATTCAATCAATTTTTAGCAGTTTTCTTTATGCTGAAATGAGAGGTTTCATAATAGATGAGTATATGGAGGGGTGGCACTGGTCAACCAGCATCTGTCCACTTTCTCTTTTCCATTTGATAAACCTTTTGAGGCAGTAGCTATCCATGTTTTATTGGGTTGTACCATCACTGTTTGTTCTTGTTACCTGTTTCCTGGAGAGGCATATGATCAATTAGACCTTGATTCTTCATTGAACAGTTGTAATCTCCCTTTTTAATCCTGGGAGACTTTAATGGACACCATTCTTTCTGGGTGATGCTGACATTGATGAGAGGTGTCATTTCTTTCTTTAGTAGTGGTTCTTGTACCTATTTTCATGTATGTGGGCATTCTTTTACTGCCATTGATTTATTGATCTGTTTCATTTCACTTTTTTTTTTCTTGGGGGGGTGACAGTTATTTTCCTATCATTTGGGGAGATTGGCTGTAGTTGATGCTATCCGACCTGTGTACTTCATAAGAACTTGGGCCAAGCCAACTGGCCCTCTTTCATTGCTCACTTGGAATTTGATTTGTCATTGATAAATGACTGTGTGGCTGGTTGTAGTAACTGACTGTATTGTCCAGACTGCTGCTCAATCTGTTCCTAAGATCTTGATGCGTTTTTCACAATATTGCCCTTTATGGTGGAGTCTTTGGAGGAAACACAGAAGGCTCAGTAACAGGCCTGGGATACCTTTTTCAGGTACCTCACTCTTTTAAGCTGCTTTGCTTTCCAATGGGCTTGTTGCTATGTTTGGCAGGTTAGATGTCAAAGTAAAAAAGAATCTTGAATTAAGTTCACAGCTAGCATCTTTTCTACCACCAGTTCCAAAATCGTATGGACCAAGATTCAGAAGGTCAGTGTGAGATATACACTTCCTATCCCCTATTTATCTTGCTCTGCAGTGGCCAAGAAGTTGTTGATATCCAGAGAATCACTGATTCTCTTGGTGAGAGTTTTTCTTGTACATCTAGCACTTCTGTTTCTTTCCCCACCTTCCTGACCATCAAGTCTTGAGGAGAGTTATTGACTCTTTCCTTTCGGGCCGATTATCTCTATGACTGTGATTGACTCTTTACACTGGTAGAACTTAAGCTTGCTGTTCAATGGTCAGACCTGATGAAATCGTACCAATTGGAAGTACTGTCTTCTCTTTACTGAACATTCTCAAAGCATTCTTCTATTCCCATTCGTACAAATGGTTAGAAGTTAGGTGACTGTCTGGCTCTGCTATAACTTGTTGTGGCTCACAGGTTCACCCTATATTGTATCTGTTCACTGCTGAGTTCTCACGTGGAAAGTATGCTGTACACAGATCATACAATGTACACTGACTCAGTTCTCTACTGGCCCTGGTGTTGCTTAGTGTTAGTTCTCACCCTATTCTTCTCGACATTCAAATACCTTTTTCTTTATCTTCTGTTTCTCTCCCTTTTTTCTGGGTACCTGGTAATGCTGGAATTCACAGGTGCAAGCTCACAACACCACAGCCAGGTCCATCTGCTCTGGTGCCAAACAGCTGTGCCTATCCCATATGTGGATTACAGTCTTGTATTGGAGGCTTGGCTTCACATCAGTTGGCAGTCGATTTGGAGTGACCAACTTAATAACAAGCTTTTCAAAACCAAACATTCTGTTTTTATTTAACTGTCTTGTTTCTGAAAAGATTGGAAGGAGGAAGTTTTTTTAACTATGGTACTCATTGTTTACAGTTTTTTATCATTGCCTTCTTTCATTTGGGACTAATCCACCAAAGTGGGACTTTGTTGTGACATTCAAGTCAAAATAACCCATGATTTACTGTCATGTCGTAGTTAAAACCAGGAGCAACGGCATCAATTTAGACATGTCTACGAGTTTTACCCCTGATAGTGATGGTGACATTATCCCACATACTTGTGTATTTGACATTTTAATGAGCCATTGGCCATTTTATTTCTATTTAAGTCTTTTATCTGAATTCTGAACAATGTTTCATTTTAACTCAACTTATTTTATATATATATTTTAAGGTTTGGCACAGATAGCCTAGTTGCTTTGTGCTAATAAATGCCAACCAACTCACCAACCAGTCTTGTAAAAGTTATAGCTATCAGGGATATGGCTATATTGAAAGTTTATACATACAATTTGAATGTAATTAGGGCCAGCATTAGGGTTAAAATCTTCTTTGTCTAAAACAGTCTGCTGTATTTTGGCCCATGAATATTTTAGTTTAATTTTTTTTAACTTACTGATAAGACAATAATATACAAACCTATACATTGAAAGAAAATAAAATAATATAATATAATGCTAATAAGTATTTATTGTAAGATATTTGGTCAGTGAATAAAAATGATAAAGGTAATATTTTCCAATCTTTTATCATTTATTAATATTTTCTTATTATTTAGTTAAAACATTTAACATATGTAACCTGCAGTAATTTGTGATGATGAATAATCCATTTGAGATACATGTAACCTACAGTTTTATTCAAATCATTAAGTTATTATAAATTGATATTTTGTAATTCTTTTTTATTTTCTTTTGTAAGATTTATAATTTATGATGTTGAATTTTCTGTTACTAGTTTTATCAGTGAATTAGAAGTGACCTATTCAAAGTTAATGATGGCAGCCATTACAAGAACACCCCTTCAAACTGTTCATGAATCAGTTTCTGCAGATCGAGTAAGTTTCTTTTGAAAAAATAGTATTTTGTGTAAGATCACACCCTTATAAATTAGTTTAAAGCAACAAGAATAGTTAACTGTGGGCTTTATAGTAAAATCTCATAAAATGGAAAGATCTCAAATTTAACATCATTTTTGATATTGAAGATGCAGAAATATAATGATATATTTAAATTTCAGGAGATGTTATATCACAAAACTGGTTTACAATTTAAAATTTTCATACAGGTTTTAATGACAAACATGAGATGTCTAATATTGTATTTGTAATGTATGCATTGTTATTGCCTAGTGTAAAATTTTATATTCTGTAATACATGCAGGGTTATTCCTCAATTTGAATCTGAATGTAATAAGGTTAATAATGTATTCGGTGATGTCTGGTGCAGCATTATTGCTTAGTGTGAAGCTAAAAGCATGTTTTTTTTTAATATTGTATTCCTAGGAAAAATGTGGTTTTAGGGTGTGCGTATGAGTTTTTAAACAGGTAATGCTTTAACACAGATAGATAGTTACTTGTTTCTTTGTAATGATACAATGTTTGTAGAGTTATAACTTTATTTTGATAGGCTGAAGAATCAACTCCTGTCTCGCGTAGCGGTGCTTCACGTGGTAGATCCTTGGAAGAACCACATGTTGGAAGATACAGGCTTCTAAAAACAATTGGAAAGGGAAATTTTGCAAAAGTGAAGTTGGCTAAACATTTGCCAACTGGAAAAGAGGTAGGGACATCAGCCTTTTGAGAGGAATAAGTGTGATTGTATGTTTTGTTAATTGCTCAATGAAGAGATAAATCACCAAAAAAAGAATTTAATAGTGGATTATCTAAAAAGAAAATTCAGTAAAGAGAAACTGTGAGGGAATATATTCAAATATTAAATTACTTGCTGACTAAAGAGAAAAAATTCAGTGTTTCACAAACCTTTTCCTTTTGAGGGTTTCAGTTAAAATGTCAAAACTTCTTTGATATTGTTTTAAAGCTGTATTGATGTAAGCTTTCAGCTTCTGTCTTTAATCTTTTACAAAATTTTAACTACAGTTAAATGTACAATGTCATACATTGTAAAAGTTTTTTAAAGTTAATTTCTATCTTTATCTGTTGTAGGTAGCTATTAAGATCATTGACAAAACTCAGCTTAACCCTTCCAGCCTTCAGAAGGTGAGGAGTGTTTTTAAATTATTTTCTTGTTTCCTAACAACAGTTAGGTTGATACTGTTTAAAATGTATATTTTGTTGTATGTTGCACACTAACAAAAAATTAAGCATATGTGATTAATCTAATACATTTAATCAGATTTACTAAATAAGTGCATCAGTGTTATTTTGAAACATGTCGACTGGAAATAAAGTTAAATGTTTGTTCTATTAGATAGTAACTTAACTACATACAACAGATTTGAGTAAAAAATTCTGATGTGATGATAAAAACTAGACTTTTATTTCAGTATTAAAGATGAAGATAAATGTGTAATTATGAATAATATTTTGTAAATTACTGTTTCACATTTAGTTGTGTTTTTGTAAAATTTGTAAAGTTATGATGAGTTTTAGAGAAATTATTGACTTGATATAAACCAGTGGACTCAGATTTCTGTAACCAAATCTGTGAAACTAAACTTAAATAAAAGCAATAACAGGAGTGCTACATATGAACCTGTGTGTTAAGATATTGAAATCCTTGTGTTATTTAGTGTTTATTTAAGACTTTATGAAACATAAAGATTTGAAGTTTTTTGGGGTTTTTTTTCTGCTTATGTTATTTTCAAATCATGATAAAATATCCAAGTTTAAATGGAATGATGTGATTCACTTCAGTATTTTAGTCTTAGTTTTGTGCAGCTTTTGTCTCAGCTTACCTGATAATAATCAGATCTATCATCTCTCTTAAGGGGTGCTAAAAAAATCCATTGCTTGAGAAATGAATTTGAGTACATGTGGTGGGCATAACACAAAAAACCTTTTGCGTAGCTTTGTGCTTAACTATGATAAAATGCAGAAAAGTATCAAATAATTTGAGTTTTTCTTAGATTAGTTTTTATTCCTATTTTTATAACAATTATCTTTGTTGAAAAAATGTTGAAACAAAGATGTGTGTGCATATTTAAATGTATTAAATACAAAGTTCAAGTGTAACATAAATATAACTAGTAATTTATAGTTAATTGCTAAGTTATCTTGACAAATTATTTTATTTGCATAATGTTAAATTCTTTTCTCCCTAGTTATTTAGGGAAGTGAAAATAATGAAGCTACTTGACCATCCAAACATAGGTATGTGGTAATTGATTTAATTGGACTGCCTGACCATCCAAATATTAGTGTGATGTTTGACATAATTGGACTACTTGACCATCTTAATAGGGTTATAGTAATATTAACTTAATGAACTTTATTATTTTAATAATGGTGTGATAATTGGTCAGTTTTCCTCTCCTAATGTAGATGTAGTAATACTGGTTTAATTAACTATGGAAACTTGACTGCAGTTTTTCCTTGTTCATTACTTACAGTTGACAAACAACAATGTATGTAAACTTCATAGTGTTAATGTCAAAGAAACTGTGCTACTGACAGCTTCTTGTAATAATACTTTGTTACTGTATATCCATTTTTTTGGTTTTTTACATTTTTTAATATAGATACCTAATGTTATGCAAGTTTGAAAAATATTATTTAATGAAATTTCATTTCTTCTTAGATTATCAGATGATAATAACCCTACTTTGATCATAGTTTCAGCAAAAATTAAAAATATTAATTTTATCATTAGCAAACTATTTGTGCATGTTAAATCCTGAAGTTCATGTAACAATTACACTAAAAGTTTTCTTTTATTTGTACTTTTCAATTCAGTGGCACTGTGCGAGTGACCAAGTGAGTAAAGATAGTAAGGTTCTTTGAGTGTCGACTGTGAGCACAGGCACAAATGTATATCTTGAAAACAGATTAAGAAAACAGTTTTAATGAATTTCAAATGAATAGGTTTTATCTTTAGTATGTAATATTTTTCTTACGCATGCTAAAAGGTACTTTATATTATTAAATTTCATGTGTACCAGAAGCTTATGAGCAGTTTCCCATTAAATCTTTGAAAATGTTTCTTTACTGTTGTTGATTAGTTGTTTTCACATATTTCCAGTGAAACTTTATCAAGTTATAGAGACTGAGAAAACTTTGTATCTCGTAATGGAGTATGCCAGTGGAGGTAAGTGTGGCCTAGTGACTGTGGTGTCAGTGGTTTGTGTCCTGTTGTTTAAAAACTGTTCTTCATCTTTTGGAGTAGTGGGTGCATAATTCCACTCTGGTTTGAGTAGCTAAAAGTCAGTGATGGGTGCTGTTTTCTTTGTTTTATCGGATCAAAATGCGGGAAAGCTACTGTGGATAACCTTATAGAGCTTTGCACAGATATTTGAAACAACAATTTAAATTTTGGTTAATATTTAAATTTCAATTAGCCAATATGTTTAAGAATTAGTTGTTTTTGAACTTTCATAAAAAAGAAAAGTTGACCTAATTTGTTCACAAGTTTGTATTCATTTATTGATACATGATCTCACAGCTTAGAATTTTGATTCAGTCATGTACAGTCATATTTGACTGTTGAGAATAAAGCTGCCTATTAATATGGTTACAAAAAACTTACAGCAAGAAGAATTATGACTCAGAATTCAAAATAAAAGTGACACTAGTGTGAAGTCGTTGAACATATGGTTCAAAACTCAAAGTATTAATACTATTAAATTATCACAACAGGAAGTTGTGGTTCATGCACTACTTTTTGGTATTATATTAGTTGAACTGTAACAAACTTAACTTATTTTTTCAGGAGAAGTATTTGATTATTTAGTTGCCCATGGAAGAATGAAAGAAAAAGAAGCAAGAGCTAAGTTTAGACAGGTTCGTATATCTCGAAGCCCTTGTTTAAATTAAAGCTGTTTACATCCTTAAGTGATATGTTCTGTAGTATTATTATTAATTATAAACTAGCATATTGAACAGGAGTTAATTTTAAGTTTTTTTTTTAGTAATTTTGTTTAAAATAGCTCATTGTAAAGAGTTACTCAACAGGTACTGTATGTAGGTAACATTTACTATTTCCCTAGCACTTTATCTAATACAGTGATTCTTAACCTGGGTTAAATTGAACCCCGTGGGTTTGGTGAGTCAGTCTCAGGGGTTTGGCAGAGGTCAAGAAACAAACACTGTGTGTCTGTCTGTCTGTTCTGTTCACTCTACTCGTATGATTCGTGACATCATGCTCCATTGGCCATCATTGGCTGTGGCTGATCACGTCACATCACTTGGCCTTAATATCTGTGCTGCAGGGAACTTTGTGAGATTAGCAGTCGACTTTTTACTGTAGTAATCGTGGGTCATTTGTGATTTGTTTCCTAATCTTTCAATCCCTTCATACTACTATGTCGAGCAAAAACAGAAAGGGGTCGGATGAATACGTACAATATGGATTCATGTGTATAACTGAACATGATGGGAGTCAGCATCCTTAGTGCATGATTTGCAATACCAAGTTGAGCAATTCTAGTCTAGTACCAGCAAAACTAAGAGAACACACCCTAAAGCTGCATGGAGATGGGAAATACAAGAACACAACACTTGCTGCATTCGAGGTAAAGAGAGCCAGGTTCGATGAAAAGGCTACTTTGCCTGTTCTCGGCTTTGTACCCATCGACAATCCAATCCTCACAGTATTGTACGAAGTTGCGTACTTGATCGCAAAGCAGGGCAAACCACACACCATTGGTGAAGCACTCGTAAAAACAGCTGCATTGAAGATGGCAAATATTCTGCTGGGAAAAGCTGCTGAAAATAAGTTATCCCAAATTTCTCTTTTAAATGACACCATCAGCAGAGAATAGATGACATGAGTGATGACATCTTGGCTCAAGTAGTTGCAGATCTGATTTCAAGTCCAGCAAAATTCAGCCTTCAACTTAATGAAACCACCGATGTTTTCAATCTAAGCCAGCTTGTTGTATTTGTGCGCTATGTGAAGAACAACAAGATAAAATAAGATTTTTTATTTTGTAAGCCTCTTACAAAAACAACTAAGAAAGCCCTTGAGATACTCATACTGTTTGTTACAACATATCTTTTCGAGCAATCCTTTTCGAGGATGGTAGGCATAAAAACAAAGAAAAGGAACAGACTTTGTTGCAAAAATGATATGAGAATGGCACTTGCCAAAGTGAAGCCACACATTTCTGAAGTTGTATCTGAAAGGCAACGGCAAAAGTCACATTGATTTGCAGTAAATATTCATTGAGTTATGTTTTTGTTTTTGTGTGGATTTCATGTTTTGTTGGTTTTGTTCTTTGAACACAGTGATATTGTGTGCAACTGATGCATGGTTCATTTTGTGCACTAATAAAATATCTACTTATGTTTTGAATTTGAAAAATCATATTTTATTATTCCAATTATGAAGGGTTCAGTGAATGCAAGTACGAAACTTCCTGGGTTCAATATCTCCAACAAGGTTAAGAACCACTGATCTAATAGTAATAGCTTGCTACTAAATTAGCTAAATATTTAATATGAGTACTTGTAAGATAATACAATGATTAAAAAATTTAATCATAAAAATTTCAGGAATTTGTGCTATAATTTTTGTGACCTTTGTATTACATAAACAAATATACTAATAATAGGTCTTGCTAGCTGAACTAAGTATTAGGCAAAGTATTAAGAATTGTTACAAAGAGTTTAGTATTTAAAAAGAAAACCAAAAGATGATAAGATGAAACATCCACATAATTTGATTTCACTGAGCAGAGACAGAGTTTAATTACAACTAAATGCTGCAGAAGGTTTTTTATCTTGCAGTTTTTGAGCACGTACAATATTGCCAAGTTAGAGCAGTTTTGTTTACTTTCATATGGTTGTGTTTTTTATGGGTTTTTTTATTTAGCTGTGACTAACTGATTTATACTGCATGTTCCAAGAAAACCCTTGTAAAGATCCGTCTTTGATGTAAACTATTTTTAGTTATCTTCAATGCAAAAAAGAAAGATGCTTTCAGTCTATTCCCCCCCGACACACGCACAGGTGTGGGCGTGTGTTACACCCATTCACTTACTTCTATTAAGTGATTTTTTTAGGGTTAACCCTTTCACAATGGACTCAATATAAAATACATGAGTTTGTCTTCACATTTGCACAAATTAAATATTTCCATTATAACTTTTGATACAGTATGTGTATCTTCACAAAGTTTAGTAGACTTTTAGTAGAGATTACAAGTATTTTCTATAAAATTTTCTATAAAAAAAATCAGATTTTTTAATGAAGTATTTGTACTAAAGATTTGTTTGTGAAAGTAGTTTGTTTCATTACTAGTCTGAATGTAAAGTGATTTCATGTTATGATTAAAAAAAAACTATTCTTCATCCCAAAAACCTCAAATACCATTTGCATAATTTGTAAAACATCCTAAATAAATTTCAAACTTTTTTCTGTAAGATTTTATATTGTATGTTGTAAAGATGTTATATTGTATATTATCTTCTATAATCTATGTGGGGTCTGCCACTTTAACTTGTAACTGTCATAACAAAATCATGAAGTAAATATAAATTTTTTTTTTTTTTCGTGCTGGAATGACTACAAATAACATGAAAATTCACATGTTTAGTTTAAGTAGATTATGTCTTAAAATGCAATATTACATATATATTTATTATTTTTTATTATATTCCCCTTCCAGTCATGCCTAGATGTCGTTAAATAACTTGCATTAATGCAGTGCATGTGCACTCATGTTACAAATTCATTATTATATGACCTTTAGTCTTCCCTGTTTTGGCTATGTTTTGGTGGACAAGTATTTTGTAATATGCCATCACATTTTAATTATTATGTATATAGATTATTACTATTTAGAAATAAATTATTAAACTTATTTCTATTAAAATATAGAACAATAAATCAAGAAGTAAAGCAAAGAATTATCTCTTCTCACTACAACCTGTGTATTCAGTTGTTGCTAAGCCTTTTAAAATTTCACTTGTGGAAGCTATCAAACAAAATTTTTTTTTTTTAGCTTTTAGCTGTTTGTACACTTGAATAACCAAAAAATTATAAATAACTACACTGATAGCATAAAATTACAGTATAATTTATTAAGCTTAGTAACTAAAATTTATTTAATTTTAAGAAACATAAAACTTCAAGCAGACTGAAGATACAACCTACGTCCTTGAAATTTTGGATAGAAAGAACATAGTAGCCTTTGAGGACATTCTAAGCTGTTGATTGATTATTCACATGTCATATACTGTTGTAAGAGTACACAAGGGTAAGTTTCAAAAAATGGAAAGGGTTGAATGGGTCCACCATGTTTGATTCACTACATAAGCCATATCTCAGCAAAATAAAACACACGAGTTTTTTATTTTATATTGTAGCTTGACAATATTAGTAATTTGAGTTTCTAATTTGTACTAAGTTATAGACTTATAGTATTTTGACATCACAAACACCTAATTTTAAATAGTTCTGCATTCAACATATCACGTGACTCACTAAAAATCTATATTTTCAAATCAAGAAATTAATATAAAAATCATATTAACATTTGAATTATAATCTACAGTTTCATCCTAAACTTGTTAACATAAATTCATAAAATAGTAGTTCAATAACACTTTGAATGCAAGTCAACAAACTTGATGACATGGCCTTTGAACCCTGACCCCATTGCAAAAAGGTTAAATGAATAGTTTACTGAATCTGTTATAATTTAATTCCTTTAAATTTATTTTCATTAATTTTTCAGATCGTTTCAGCTGTACAGTACTGTCATCAGAAGAAAATAATACATAGGGATTTAAAAGTATGTATACCTAATTGTAAATCAAAATTTTCATTTACAAGCCACTGTTATTTGTCAGTTTATTTACAGAAATTATTTTTTATGTACTGAAATATTGAAAAACATTGTTTTCAAACATGATGCTTATCTTATTTTAAGAGGCTGTTTGTCTTAATTTTGTACATCCAAAACTTGATTGTGTACAGTCATCTGCTCAGTTGTAATCTTCATCTTAAAGTTTGAATACTGTTATGTGAACTACCGTTATCCTCCTTAGGATCGTTTCAACTACCAGCATCTTACAGTATAATGTTTACTAAACACGAGAAGGCTCGACATGGCCAGGTGGGTTAAGGTGTTTGACTCGTAATCTAAAGGTCGTAGATTTGAATCCCCATCGCACCAAATGTGCTCACCCTTTCAGCCGTGGAGGCATTATAATGTTACCATCAATCCCACTATTCGTTAGTAAAAGAGTATCCCAAGAGTTGGTGGTGGGTGGTGATGACTAGCTAGCTGCCTTCCCTCTAGTCTTACTCTGCTAAATTGGGATGGCTAGTGCAGATAGCTCTCTTGTAGCCTTGTGTGAAATTCAAAAACAAGTTTCATCCATATTTAAAACTGTGTTTTATGTCCCAGTTTCACAGACTGCTGTTTAAGTGATAAGTGAAAATTTTTCAGTAAATAATAAAACAGCAGTCTTAGGAATAATGTAATACTGAAGCATGGTGGTTTGTGTTATTGTATGGTAAAAGTGTTTTGGTTTTATAACTCTTAAGTGAAAACGAGTTTTCACTCAACTTTCAGCAAATCTGAAATATAATATCATTAAGTGGTTTTTCACTGATGCTTCTTTAATAACATCAAAATCATACTGTATTTTAACTTTAAACGTAACAATCCCAAAAAGTACCATTGTCCATAATGAGTGAGTTTTCTGTTGTATGTTAGTTTTGCTGTTATAATTAAGTTTGAATGGTACTTTGTGTTAATGCTTAAATATAACAATGCTTATTTAAAATAAATCTATATAAATTCTTTAAAATATTTGTATTTATATCTAGATATTTATGTAAGTAATAATTATTACCCTTTATTCCAGCATGAGCTGCATTACAAATATATACATACACAGAGAAATGAAGAAAACAAAGGCAACTGTATGTTTCACAAATGTGTTTTAATACCATATTTTCACCAGTAAAAATGCCTTCAGACATGTGACAGTAATAAATATTTGTGAACCACAGTTGTTTGTTGATTTCCTCAGATCTGTAATTATGGGGTTTCATCAAGTACTAATGGTTTTGGGTTTTAATTATGTATATTATTAAAATAATTAGGCTGAGAACCTTTTGCTGGACGGAGAGATGAATATTAAGATAGCAGACTTTGGCTTTAGTAATGAGTTTTGTCCTGGTCAGAAGCTGGACACGTTCTGTGGCAGTCCTCCCTATGCTGCTCCCGAACTGTTTCAAGGTAAACTTTTTCTTTTTTTTTTAATAGATTTATTTATTTATTCTTAAGTTGAGTATGTGAAGGAATTTATATTTACTTTTGCTGTGAGGTCAGTCGAACTACCTTACCATTTTGTACTCATTATAGTTTTCTTGCTGTAATAATTAATATATGATGCAAATCTTCACAAAATTTGTCAGACTTTCAGCAAAAATTGAAATTCTTTTGCTAAGTTTTGTCTATTAATATATTTGGTTTTTTATTAGTTCAGGTGCAAAGTGATTATTATATTAAAATTAAAAATACTTTATTCATCTCAGAAGTCTCAAATTTTATTTATGTAATTTCTAATAAAACAAATATCTGTCATTTTCACTACCCTAATCTCTACAAAGTTGGTCAATTCAACCAACCTTGTAACCACCAGAACAAATAAAAATAAATTTAAATTACCCTCTTTTCTTTCTATAATGACTTCAATGTGTAACATAAAACTACATTTCTTTATTTTAAATAACCTTAAACTCATAAACGTATGTACGTATTTATATTTACATTTTATTGTTTTATTGCCATTTGAACTGTTAGTTATATTCAGACCATATAAGTTGTAAATCTGTTGTTATCCTATCAAATTACATAACTCATGGATTAATAATCAGTGATGACAAGAAAACCCACTTGTAGAGAAAATATATATGTAAAAACGGCTGGTTTGGGTTGAGAAACTTTTTATGTAGAGGAGTGAACAATGTTTCGACCTGACAATGATCGAAGAAGGTCGAAATATTTTTTGCTCCTCTACATAAAAATTTTCTCAACCCAAACCAGTCATTTTTTCATATATTTAACTCATGGATTATTTGTGAGCTGCCACAAGTGTACCTCATTAATATTTTTTTTTTCATTTTACTTTATCCAACCTAAAAGTTTCTAATTTTTAAATTTTAGTTACTTTTGTAATAATAAACAATACATATAAAAAACAGCAAATAAAGTACTTACATATTGACTGTTGATGATACTTAACCCTTTTTTATACTCCTGCACTAAATATTTTTTTAATTTAACTAAATATTGCATTAAAGAACACAGTAATCACATCAAAAAACGGACAATGTTCCATAATTATCATATTTTTCCTGGCTGTTTAAATATGGAATAAGAAATGTTAAAAATTCAAATATGCTTGTCAGGGTTTTCTACAGAGAGACTGCACTGAAAGCATAATTGAGAATTCTCTGTAAAATATAATATATTATTTGATAGATTAAAACTCTGCATTCCTATTGGTTGTCAACAATATTGTATAGAGCACCAGAGAGAATTCTGAAAGAGAGGATGTGACAGCTTGGTGTGGAGAGAGAGATGTAGTATTCTATTTCATGGCTCTAACAAAACAAGAATGAAGGTTATAAAAAAATACACTGTCAAAGCAATGACAGCATTACAGTAAATTTATGGTAAATTTTATACTTTTTGTAAGTGTGGTGAAAAAAACAATTAGGGAAGAAGGGATGCCTGGAAAGATGCTAATTCTTGTACTAAAGGAAATTAGGATTTTTTTAAATATTACCTTGTAAAATTAAGAACTATAAACATATATTAAAATCTGGATTATTGTCTTATGTTTTTATGTAAAATTTATTTTGATATTGCTATAAGATAGTAGTTTAATTAAAACCTTGTGACTTGTGGAGAAAAAGATACCTGTAGAGAAAATGTTTTTAATTATTTTGGTAATTTTTCCATAAGCAACATAGCTGTACAGTGGTGATTTATTAATTTTGTGGACTGCATCTTTATTATTTTCTCCCAGTTTCTGTTACAGTGTGGTTTACAATTACTCTGTCTGGTGTTTCTCTGTGTATATTCCAAGCAAAAAGGGATTACATTTCGTATTTATGAAAATGTTGAAGAGCCCAGGCCTTCAATAGTAGTTAGTGTTTTAGAAATGTTCATGTAAAAAGTGTTTCATGCTGTGGTCAAATCTCTCTAAGAGTAGCCCAAAAGATGGTGGTGCCTTTTATTTAGTCTTGTTAGCTCAAAATTAAGAATGATTTTTCACATGTAGCCATTTCTATAGTTCCTTACAAAATATAAAAGTTGAACATTTAACATGGTGAGTAATATTAAACTTTTCAACATAATATTTGTAAAGCACAAGTATTAATGGATTCACTTTAGTTTCAGTGAAGTATTAAAATAAAATCTATATGACAAGAAGTGTTACACATCTTGAACGTTTAAGATTAAACTGATTAATAATATAAAATATTTTTGTACCTCAAACAATGCATTTTTAAAAAAATATCTCTGGATGATTTTAACTCGATAAAAGATTACAGATTTGAGTAAGGAATCATACTCCTACAACTTTTGCCCTGGCATGGCCAGGTGGTTAAGTCACTTGACTTGTAATCTGAGGATTGAAGGTTCAAATCCCCATCACACCAAACATGCTTGCCCTTTCAGCCGTGGGGGCATTATAATGTGATAGTCAATCCCATTATTTGTTGGTAAAAGAGTAGCCCAAGAGTTGGTGGTGGATGGTGATGAGTAGCTGCCTTCCCTCTAGTTTTACACTGCTAAATTAGGGATGGCTAGTGCAGAAAGCCCTCCTTTAGCTTTGCATGAAATTCAAAACAAACCAAATGTACAACATTTTAATTTTCTTTCTATGAGTCATTTCAAATATAGGGTGTCAAAAAAAAATGTATACACACTTTGAATTATTATATATACAATGTTTATAAAGACATATCTAGGTTTTATAATCCAAGTTTGAGAAGACAAGTGTAGAATCTTTTAAGTTATCGCAGGTGTTCGAACTGATGACTGTTCTGATCCAGGCACTGCTGTTAACAAGGATAGATGGAATTGCAGACTTGAGGAATAATTTTATTTGGTATTTGGGTGCATTCTCTTTCAACTGCTGCTCTTAGCTCATTGATTGTTGCAGGTTTTGTGTTATAAACCTTATCTTTGACGTATCCCCATTAAAAAAAAAAACCAAAAAAATCCAGATTTCTGTCATGATGGGCCCTCACATTAGAATAGTAGTGGGGAGATACTCCAAATTGTTCTGGAATGTGTAGCACAACAGATTCTTGTAGCAAATTCAGATAAATGAGACCAGTGACTGTGTTTTCAAAAAAGAATGGACCAATTAAGCCAAATGCTGATAATCCACACCACACTGTAACCCCCAATAAGTGTATATGGTGTTCAGTCATAACATGCAGGTTCTGAGGTACCCAGCAGGTACAAATGTGGCAATTAACTAAGCCATTTAACTTAAATGTGGCCTCATCGCTCCAGACAATCTTGTTTGAAAACTGTGCATCCTCTGCAGATTTTGCCAAGTACCACTCAGAAAATTCAACTCTCTGGTCAGGATCATCTTCATTGAGGACGTGGACTAATACTAGAATTAATCTTTTCCAATGAATGCACTTCAACATGCGATGAACACTTAATTTTGGGATTCCTGTCTCATGGGCTCTTTGTCGAACAAATTATCTTGGAGATTAATGGAGACTTTCCAACAGGTCTGCTTCTTGTGTGGGACTGGTGGACAGCTATGGTCTTCCAGAACACCCTTTATAGAT
Organism: Tachypleus tridentatus; assembly: GCF_004210375.1. Taxonomy (NCBI): domain Eukaryota; kingdom Metazoa; phylum Arthropoda; class Merostomata; order Xiphosura; family Limulidae; genus Tachypleus; species Tachypleus tridentatus. The sequence continues at coordinate 122,510,142 of NC_134834.1, read as the reverse complement.
GTCTTGAACAGTTCTATTTGTTTCAAACTTATCTCTGATGCGAGTAATGGTAAGTCGCATTGGTGGATCTGTTTGAAACTCCCTTCTAAACCGTCTTTGCACTTCAGCTACGTTCTCGCACTTCCAGTAACACTTTAAGACTAAGCTTTGAGAAAAGGAAATTTGTCTTGCTTCTGACATTACTTCAAATCAGTTGCACCTGTAAAAAAAGAAAGTTTGAGTGAGTTATAATAATTAAAATTGTGTATACATTTTTTTGGGACACCCTGTATATTGTTAATACACATGAGCAACTTTGATACAAAATAAGTGAATGAAAAGATATGACAATTTTAAAATACAAAATAATCTATGTCAAGAAAGTTTGAAAAATGTGTTTACAATTTTTAGTTATTTCTGAAATAGTAGAATTTTACCTTTTTTTTTTCCATAACCATGAAATGTGATTTATCAGTGAGATCAGGTTTTAAAGAAAGGTGATAGTAGATGGTTTACACATGTTAGTTTAAATGGTAGAAAGCCAAGTATGTGATGATGGAATGTTGCTGTGGCGTAGGAAAGAAATATGATGGTCCAGAAGTAGATGTGTGGAGCCTTGGAGTGATTCTATATACGCTAGTCAGTGGATCTCTACCATTTGATGGAGCAAACCTAAAAGTAGGACATTGTTTTGTGTTGACATGAAAATATCTTAAGTCATTTTAATACAAGCTCACTCAATTTTATTTTTCATGTAATACATTACAGTTTGATTAGTAGGAATAATGTAATTCTGTGTGAGGGACTTTATTGTGAACTGTTTGTACATCTTTATGATGACAAGAAATTCAATTGGAGTAAAAGTGCATCTCACGACAGCTGGCATAAGTATTAACACCTATTGATAAGGAGAGAACAACGTTTTAACCTTCTGTTCTTTAACCAAATGATTACAGAAGTTTCTAGAAATTTAGAGATTCTATACAATAAGGTTTTGAAGGTTGAAACTGCAGATCCTTTTCTTTTCCAAACTGTTTATCATAAGATAATAGTATATATATTATACTACTACTATTATGTTAAACACTGGCCCACCTGTTTCCCAGTGGGTCAGTCTTGAATTCAAATACTTTAAATACTAACATCCAAAGTTTGATTCTTCACAATGGATTGAGTCCAGATAGCTTATTGTGTGAATTTATACTAAAATAAATATCTAGTTGCTAATTAAAATAAATAATAATATATAATATAATATATAATAAAATAAATAATATTTAGTTGCTAATTAAATAATTTGATATTTCAGTCTTATCTTTCAGATTTTGATGTCACAAGTTTTATTCAGTAAGTTTGTAAAAAAAACATTAAAATTTTGTTCTTATTAGAATTTCAAGTTTGTCTGTAATCAGGTTGTTCTATATTTTATATATTGAATTGGTTTTAACTTTTTATATTCATTAACATATTTTTATATTTTATTTTGTTCAACGAAGCAGTCAGTTTTTCTTCCTGTAAACCACATTAAAAACTTACAGATTTATTGGTTACCTTTTACCTTGCCTTTTACAAATAAGTTCTTTTCTCTGTCTGTGGTGTTTCACTACAATAAACTTGATCACAATATTTACTGAAAAATGACTTGTAACCTGCTGAAGCTCATAGCTCTTTTTAAACCTAGTTGCACTTACCTAATGTCTTGTCATGAATGAAGATTGTAGTATCTTGAAACAAATATAATTTAACACAAACATTTTGAGGAATAAGAATGACATCAAAATAATGTATACAGTTTGCTATTCTGTGGTTGGTTCTTGAAACTAGTTGTACATCAGTCCTATTCAGATTTGTCTCTATAATTACCCTTCCATTCAAATTAATCCTATTCAGATTTGTCTCTATAATTACCCTTCCATTCAAATCAATCCTATTCAGAATTGTCTCTATAATTACCCTTCCATTCAAATTAATCCTATTTAGATTTGTCTCTATAATTACCCTTCCATTCATATTAATCCTATTTAGATTTGTCTCTATAATTACCCTTCCATTCAAATCAATCCTATTCAGATTTGTCCCTATAATTACCCTTCCATTCAAATCAATCCTATTCAGATTTGTCCCTATAATTACCCTTCCATTCAAATCAGTCCTATTCAGATTTGTCTCTTGATAATCAAACTTCCATTGAAATCAGTTCCACTAGGTACATCAATTGTATTCAGATTTGTCTCTATAATCAACCTTGTATCCAAACCAGTTCTACTAGGTATATCAGTCCTATTCAGTTGGCCGGGCATGGCCAGTGGGTTAAAGTGTTCGACTTCTAAACTGAGGTTGCGGGTTTGAATCCCCGTCACACCAAACATGTTTGCCCTTTCAGCCGTGGGGGTGTTGTAATGTGACGGTCATTTCCAATATTCATTGGTAAAAGAGTAGCCCAGTTGTTGGTGGTGGGTGGTGATAACTAGTTGCCTTCCCTCGAGTCTTACCCTCCTAAACTAGGGACAGCTAATGCTGATAGCCCTCGTGTAGCTTTGCGTGAAATTCCAAAAAACAAACAAACCTATTCAGATTTGTCTCAATAATCACCTTTTTATTGAAAACAGTTCTACTAGTTACATCAGTCCTATTCAGATTTGTCTCAATAATCACCTTTTTATTGAAAACAGTTCTACTAGGTACATCAGTCCTATTCAGATTTGTCTCAATAATCACCTTTTTATTGAAAACAGTTCTACTAGGTACATCAGTCCTATTCAGATTTGTCTCAATAATCACCTCTTTATTGAAATCAGTTAGACTAGGTACATCAGTCCTATTCAGATTTGTCTCAATAATCACCTTTTTATTGAAAACAGTTCCACTAGGTACATCAGTCCTATTCAGATTTCTCTCAATAATCACATTTTTATTGAAAATAGTTCTAATAGGTACATTAGTCCTATTCAGATTTGTCTCAATAATCACCTTTTTATTGAAAACAGTTCCACTAGGTACATCAGTTCTATTCAGATTTGTCTCAATAATCACCTTTTTATTGAAATCAGTTCCACTAGGTACATCGGTCCTATTCAGGTTTGTCTCAATAATCACCTTTTTATTGAAATCAGTTCCACTAGGTACATCGGTCCTATTCAGGTTTGTCTCAATAATCACCTTTTTATTGAAAACAGTCCTACTAGGTACATCAGTCCTATTCAGATTTGTCTTTATACCCAACCTTCCTTTGAAAACAGTTCTACTAGGTACATCAGTTTTATTCAGATTTGTATCAATAATCACCTTTTTATTGAAAACAGTTCCACTAGGTACATCAGTCCTATTCAGATTTCTCTCAATAATCACCTTTTTATTGAAAATAGTTCTAATAGGTACATTAGTCCTATTCAGATTTGTCTCAATAATCACCTTTTTATTGAAAACAGTTCTACTAGGTACATCAGTCCTATTCAGATTTGTCTCAATAATCACCTTTTTATTGAAAACTGTTCCACTAGGTACATTAGTCCTATTCAGATTTGTCTCAATAATCACCTTTTTATTGAAAACAGTTCTACCAGGTACATCAGTCCTACTCAGATTTGTCTCAGTAATCACCTTTTTATTGAAAACAGTTCTACTAGGTACATCAGTCCTATTCAGATTTGTCTCAATAATCACCTTTTTATTGAAAACAGTTCCACTAGGTACATCAGTTCTATTCAGATTTGTCTCAATAATCACCTTTTTATTGAAATCAGTTCCACTAGGTACATCAGTCCTTTTCAGATTTGTCTCAATAATCACCTTTTTATTGAAATCAGTTCTACTAGGTACATTAGTCCTATTCAGATTTGTCTTTATACCCAACCTTCCATTGAAAACAGTTCTACTAGGTACGTCAGTCCTATTCAAATTTGTCTCAATAATCACCTTTTTATTGAAAACAGTTCCACTAGGTACATCAGTCCTATTCAGATTTGTCTCAGTAATCACCTTTTTATTGAAAACAGTTCCACTAGGTACATCAGTCCTATTCAGATTTGTCTCAATAATCACCTTTTTATTGAAATCAGTTCCACTAGGTACATCAGTCCTATTCAGATTTGTCTCAATAATCACCTTTTTTTTTTAAATCAGTTTCACTAGGTACATCAGTCCTATTCAGATTTGTCTCAATAATCACCTTTTTATTGAAATCAGTTCCACAAGGTACATCAGTCCTATTCAGATTTTCTTTATACCCAACCTTCCTTTGAAAACAGTTCTACTAGGTACATCAGTTTTATTCAGATTTGTCTCAATAATCACCTTTTTATTGAAAACAGTTCCACTAGGTACATCAGTCCTATTCAGATTTCTCTCAATAATCACCTTTTTATTGAAAATAGTTCTAATAGGTACATTAGTCCTATTCAGATTTGTCTCAATAATCACCTTTTTATTGAAAACAGTTCCACTAGGTACATCAGTTCTATTCAGATTTGTCTCAATAATCACCTTTTTATTGAAATCAGTTCCACTAGGTACATCAGTCCTATTCAGGTTTGTCTCAATAATCACCTTTTTATTGAAAACAGTTCCACTCGGTACATCAGTCCTATTCAGATTTGTCTCAATAATCACCTTTTTATTGAAAACAGTTCCACTCGGTACATCAGTCCTATTCAGATTTGTCTCAATAATCACCTTTTTATTGAAAACAGTTCCACTCGGTACATCAGTCCTATTCAGATTTGTCTCAATAATCACCTTTTTATTGAAAACAGTTCTACTAGGTACATCAGTCCTATTCAGATATGTCTCAATAATCACCTTTTTATTGAAATCAGTTCCACTAGGTACATCAGTCCTATTCAGATTTGTCTCAATAATCACCTTTTTTTTTAAATCAGTTCCACAAGGTACATCAGTCCTATTCAGATTTGTCTCAATAATCACCTTTTTATTGAAAACAGTCCTACTAGGTACATCAGTCCTATTCAGATTTGTCTTTATACCCAACCTTCCTTTGAAAACAGTTCTACTAGGTACATCAGTTTTATTCAGATTTGTCTCAATAATCACCTTTTTATTGAAAACAGTTCCACTAGGTACATCAGTCCTATTCAGATTTGTCTCAATAATCACCTTTTTATTGAAAACAGTTCCACTAGGTACATCAGTCCTATTCAGATTTCTCTCAATAATCACCTTTTTATTGAAAATAGTTCTAATAGGTACATTAGTCCTATTCAGATTTGTCTCAATAATCACCTTTTTATTGAAAACAGTTCTACCAGGTACATCAGTCCTATTCAGATTTGTCTCAGTAATCACCTTTTTATTGAAAACAGTTCTACTAGGTACATCAGTCCTATTCAGATTTGTCTCAATAATCACCTTTTTATTGAAAACAGTTCCACTAGGTACATCAGTCCTATTCAGATTTGTCTCAATAATCACCTTTTTATTGAAATCAGTTCCACTAGGTACATCAGTCCTATTCAGGTTTGTCTCAATAATCACCTTTTTATTGAAATCAGTTCCACTAGGTACATCAGTCCTATTCAGATTTGTCTCAATAATCACCTTTTTTTTGAAATCAGTTCCACTAGGTACATCAGTCCTATTCAGATTTGTCTCAATAATCACCTTTTTATTGAAAACAGTTCTACTAGGTACATCAGTCCTATTCAGATTTGTCTTTATACCAACCTTCCTTTGAAAACAGTTCTACTAGGTACATCAGTTCTATTCAGATTTGTCTCAATAATCACCTTTTTATTGAAATCAGTTCCACTAGGTACATCGGTCCTATTCAGGTTTGTCTCAATAATCACCTTTTTATTGAAATCAGTTCCACTAGGTACATCGGTCCTATTCAGGTTTGTCTCAATAATCACCTTTTTATTGAAATCAGTTCTACTAGGTACATTAGTCCTATTCAGATTTGTCTTTATACCTAACCTTCCATTGAAAACAGTTCTACTAGGTACATCAGTCCTATTCAAATTTGTCTCAATAATCACCTTTTTATTGAAAACAGTTCCACTAGGTACATCAGCCCTATTCAGATTTGTCTCAGTAATCACCTTTTTATTGAAAATTGTTCCACTAGGTACATCAGTCCTATTCAGATTTTCTCAATAATCACCTTTTTTTAAATCAGTTCCACTAGGTACATCAGTCCTATTCAGATTTGTCTCAATAATCATCTTTTTATTGAAATCAGTTCCACTAGGTACATCAGTCCTATTCAGATTTGTCTTTATACCCAACCTTCCTTTGAAAACAGTTCTACTAGGTACATCAGTTTTATTCAGATTTGTCTCAATAATCACCTTTTTATTGAAAACAGTTCCACTAGGTACATTAGTCCTATTCAGATTTGTCTCAATAATCACCTTTTTATTGAAAACAGTTCCACTAGGTACATCAGTTCTATTCAGATTTGTCTCAATAATCACCTTTTTATTGAAATCAGTTCCACTAGGTACATTAGTCCTATTCAGGTTTGTCTCAATAATCACCTTTTTATTGAAAACAGTTCCACTCGGTACATCAGTCCTATTCAGATTTGTCTCAATAATCACCTTTTTATTGAAAACAGTTCCACTCGGTACATCAGTCCTATTCAGATTTGTCTCAATAATCACCTTTTTATTGAAAACAGTTCTACTAGGTACATCAGTCCTATTCAGATTTGTCTCAATAATCACCTTTTTATTGAAATCAGTTCCACTAGGTACATCAGTCCTATTCAGATTTGTCTCAATAATCACCTTTTTTTTAAATCAGTTCCACAAGGTACATCAGTCCTATTCAGATTTGTCTCAATAATCACCTTTTTATTGAAAATAGTTCTAATAGGTACATTAGTCCTATTCAGATTTGTCTCAATAATCACCTTTTTATTGAAAACAGTTCTACTAGGTACATCAGTCCTATTCAGATTTGTCTCAATAATCACCTTTTTATTGAAAACAGTCCTACTAGGTACATCAGTCCTATTCAGATTTGTCTTTATACCCAACCTTCCTTTGAAAACAGTTCTACTAGGTACATCAGTTTTATTCAGATTTGTCTCAATAATCACCTTTTTATTGAAAACAGTTCCACTAGGTACATCAGTCCTATTCAGATTTGTCTCAGTAATCACCTTTTTATTGAAAATAGTTCTAATAGGTACATTAGTCCTATTCAGATTTGTCTCAATAATCACCTTTTTATTGAAATCAGTTCCACTAGGTACATCAGTCCTATTCAGATTTGTCTCAATAATCACCTTTTTTTAAATCAGTTCCACTAGGTACATCAGTCCTATTCAGATTTGTCTCAATAATCACCTTTTTATTGAAAATAGTTCTAATAGGTACATTAGTCCTATTCAGATTTGTCTTAATAATCACCTTTTTATTGAAAACAGTTCCACTAGGTACATCAGTCCTATTCAGATTTGTCTCAATAATCACCTTTTTATTGAAATCAGTTCCACTAGGTACATCAGTCCTATTCAGATTTGTCTCAATAATCACCTTTTTTTAAATCAGTTCCACTAGGTACATCAGTCCTATTCAGATTTGTCTCAATAATCACCTTTTTATTGAAATCAGTTCCACAAGGTACATCTGTCCTATTCAGATTTGTCTTTATACCCAACCTTCCTTTGAAAACAGTTCTACTAGGTACATCAGTTTTATTCAGATTTGTCTCAATAATCACCTTTTTATTGAAAACAGTTCCACTAGGTACATCAGTCCTATTCAGATTTCTCTCAATAATCACCTTTTTATTGAAAATAGTTCTAATAGGTACATCAGTTCTATTCAGATTTGTCTCAATAATCACCTTTTTATTGAAATCAGTTCCACTAGGTACATCAGTCCTATTCAGGTTTGTCTCAATAATCACCTTTTTATTGAAAACAGTTCTACCAGGTACATCAGTCCTATTCAGATTTGTCTTAGTAATCACCTTTTTATTGAAAACAGTTCTACTAGGTACATCAGTCCTATTCAGATTTGTCTCAATAATCACCTTTTTATTGAAAACAGTTCCACTAGGTACATCAGTTCTATTCAGATTTGTCTCAATAATCACCTTTTTATTGAAATCAGTTCCACTAGGTACATCGGTCCTATTCAGATTTCTCTCAATAATCACCTTCTTTTAAAATCAGTTCCACAAGGTACATCAGTCCTATTCAGATTTGTCTCAATAATCACCTTTTTATTGAAAACAGTCCTACTAGGTACATCAGTCCTATTCAGATTTGTCTTTATACCCAACCTTCCTTTGAAAACAGTTCTACTAGGTACATCAGTCCTATTCAGGTTTGTCTTTATACCCAACCTTCCTTTGAAAACAAGTTCTACTAGGTACATCAGTCCTATTCAGATTTGTCTCAATAATCACCTTTTTATTGAAAACAGTTCCACTAGGTACATCAGTCCTATTCAGATTTGTCTCAATAATCACCTTTTTATTGAAAACAGTTCTACTAGGTACATCAGTCCTATTCAGATTTGTCTCAATAATCACCTTTTTATTGAAAACAGTTCTACTAGGTACCTCAGTCCTATTCAGATTTGTCTCAATAATCACCTTTTTATTGAAATCAGTTCCACTAGGTACATCAGTCCTATTCAGATTTGTCTCAATAATCACCTTTTTATTGAAATCAGGTCCACTAGGTACATCAGTTTTATTCAGATTTGTCTCAATAATCACCTTTTTATTGAAAACAGTTCTACTAGGTACATCAGTTCTATTGAGATTTGTCTCAATAATCACCTTTTTATTGAAATCAGGTCCACTAGGTACATCAGTTCTATTCAGATTTGTCTCAATAATCACCTTTTTATTGAAATCAGGTCCACTAGGTACATCAGTTCTATTCAGATTTGTCTCAATAATCACCTTTTTATTGAAAACAGTCCTACTAGGTACATCAGTCCTATTCAGATTTGTCTCAATAATCACCTTTTTATTGAAAACAGTCCTACTAGGTAAATCAGTCCTATTCAGATTTGTCTCAATAATCACCTTTTTATTGAAAACAGTTCTACTAGGTACATCAGTCCTATTCAGATTTGTCTCAATAATCACCTTTTTATTGAAATCATTTCCATTAGGTACATCAGTTGTGTTCAGATTTATCTCTGCAATCAACCTTTTATCTAAAACTACCTTATTAACTTTATGCTTGCAGAGATAGAATCTCTTCTATTCAGTTGTTCTTATCTGTTGACTCTGGATATTTTAAAAACCAAGCTTCATAGTAATTGATCAGTCTAGACATTATGGCATCACAAAAGGATGACGAAGAAGAGATGTAGTAATAAAAGCCATTAACAGAGAATGAAAATTAAGAGAAATACAAGATTTGAGTCATTATATTTCCTAAGTATAACAATTGTTTAGTAAATGTAATCCAAAAGTTTGGACTGGGCAGAGAAATGTGAAACTTGATCAATGCATTGTTTATAAGTAATGACTTCTTGAAGCTACAGTGTTGTGAAAGTTTGAAAATATTTTAAGTTATTTTATTCAGAATTACATTAAATATAGGTTACAGAATTATAAAATTGGAATTATAAAATTATTTTCGATTAAAATTTTTTGAAATGATTAAATTTTATTTTTTAGTTAAATTTTGAATTTGACATGTAGATATGCACTTGACACCTTAAAGATGCTTACTAGTTAGTCCTTATATGGTTTAATTCATATTCATTATTCTTATTATGATAAGTTATTATTCTTATATGTTTTGTAGGTTCAACTTTAGAATACATACATTTTAAGTAGCTCCTGTGAAATTGAATTCATGTAATTTTTTAATTTAATATAACATCTCAGATATCTGAAATCGTATGCCTAACATTTATTGTCTTGCACAAGGAAAAGATAAAAATTACTGTAAGGGAAAATGAAGTTGTCGTTTAACAACAAAAGTGATTTTTACTTTGTATATTCAAGGTTTATGATGTGATTATCTCATGTTTATAGTACAACAGTATAATGATGTTAATTTTGTCTTGTACTGTCTCTTTTTTTTTTAATCACATTTTAAAGAAAAATATTATGCTGGAAATAAAGGCTGGTTTGTAAATTTTGACTTCAGGAACTGAGGGAAAGAGTTTTACGTGGGAAGTATCGGATTCCTTTCTACATGACCACAGACTGCGAAAACTTGCTGAAGAAATTTTTGGTCCTCAATCCAACGAAAAGAGTTTTACTTGAAGTGAGTTTATTAGTTGTTTTTGTTGTTTATTAGCTGCTATTGTTATTATTTCTTATAAACTCAGTTTAATTATGTGAATAACTTCCTAGTGATGTTTTTTGTTACAAAAGATTGTAAGTTTTATTCATAAACATTGATTAACATTACTTTTTGTGTGTTCAGTTCTGACTAATTCCAAATTTACTATTTGTATACACACTGAAGGTGACAAGCATTTTCAGCAAAATATACAAGTCTGTTGCATACACACAGTCTGACGTGTTAGAAATGGGTCAAGGTTTGTCTGTGAACTGATGTTGTCAGTGTGACGTATACTGCAAGGTTATTTTTCTACAAAGAATAAATATATTTTGTCCACTGAACAGTTTGTGTTTGGTATTTGTATACTCTAAAAAAAAAAAAAAACCCTCAGATGCCTATTTACAGTTTTGTAGTATCTCTGTATATTGTCTGTTATTTACTTTCCTGTATCACAAACCACTGCTAAATCAGCAGTGTGAGTGTGGGACTAAATGAAAAGTTCATAACCCTGACGTCAGATTCAAATACCACGTTTAACAACACTGTAAAAGGTCATGGGCATTTGCACTTTGTATACTCCAACCATGCACATCAGATTAATAAATCTTTGACTGGGAGTAAACAGTTTGATATAACTTCAAACATTTTGGGGAAAAAAACAATTTAATTAGCAACTGTTTAATTTTTTTTTATGTGTTTGTAAAAATTCCTAATCTGTGAAGTATTGAAGGTTTGGTGCGCTAAGTTATTGTAGAAATTCTCTAAAACTTTAAGAATGCCACCTTAGTTGTGCAGAAACTTTAGATATATGTTATGTAGTGAAATTGACTTTTATTGATTTATTATTAACTTGCAAATTTGATGAAAGATATAAATTGCACATTTTAACCTTAAATTGCACGTTATTTTTGTAAGATGCTTTATTTATATACACAATTAACTGTTATGTAATCTTTATTTAGAATATTATGAAAGATAAGTGGATGAACATAGGTTATGAAGATGATGAACTTAAACCTTATTTGGAACCAGAATTTGACATGCAAGATGTCAGAAGAATAGGTAATATTTATTATTCTTTTCCGAAAAACAAACAAATGGTAAGTATAAAAAATGGAAGATTATAACTAAAGCAAAACAAACAGATAATGTTTATTAAAATAGCGATAAAAGGACCATAAAGTAAGCAACTAACTGAAGGTACCAATGGAAACCGTGTACTTAACTATTTATCAGTCTTGTACAGTACGTTTGTACAAATACTGGTTATGCTTATATTATCTACTCTTTATTTTCAGTAAGATTATAATACAATAGGGTAATACAAATAGTGATTAGTTCTAAGAGTATATTACAGTAGGTTTCTACAAATGCAAATTAGTGTTATAATATTAAAACTTTTTCATAAAAGTATATTACAGTTGGTTTCTACAAATACTGATTAGGCTTATGGTATTTACACTTCTTTTTTCAGTAAGAGTATAGCAAAAAGAAAATTATAGATTAACACCAATATTCTATCGGTCTGATTCTAAACTTCAAATATAACATACTTGTCATTGAACTCTGATAACATTGCAATTGTAACCAAACTATACATGTACATAAAGGCCTGCAAATGAATCATTAGCTACAGCACTTGAAATCTAAGTTAGAAATGATGCAACATTTATGTAATAAACCTTTTAATTTATTTCTTCTAGCCATTATTTCATCAGATATGTTAATTTGACACAGTTTTTATAGTGTTCAGTTAAGTAAAGGAAATTGGCCAAGTTAGGAGAAAGTTGTTCCCTCTGTTTAAAATATTTTTCTTAATATATTATGCATGTGCTTGGGAGTGTATTATGTTGTAGTGGTTTTCCTTAAATTGCATTCCACTTGCTAAAAACAACAATACAGCATTTATTTAAGATGGTAAGACATTTATAAAAACAGTTAATATATTTCAGTTGTTTCTTTTGTTACATCTTTTTAATACAATACTTGTAAAATAGTTAACTACAGTATTTTTCCAGTGTATATTTTTTATAGTAAGAATTCTGGTAAAGTAACATGTAGCTTCGTAATTAATGTCTATTCATTTTGGGTATGGATGGAAGAGGAAATCAAACCATGTTACTAACTTTTAATTTTATCATTTAATTTTACTTTGATCTATAAAATAAACTTCATACTGTGTACTGAAAATTGGTGCCTTGTGGGTGGATATAAACTGTGAGTTGTTATCCACCAATTGAGAAGCTTTATTTGGAAATAATTCTTGGTATTTGAGAAACGTTAAAACATTCATGTTATAAAAAAGTATTCATTAGTTATCTTTTAAAGTGCTACTGGGTTAAATAACTAGTAGTAAGATAATATTTTTAGGAAGAGAAATTATCTCGTGTAGAACACCAGCATTGTCTGGTTATAACTACTTTAATCATAAGATTATTTGATGTATCCTATCATCGAGTATAAATTGTAAAAATGTTGTCCACTAATATACTCTGAATTACTTTATGAAGTTACTGTTGTCTTTTACAACCAAATTAAGAGATTAAATTAGTGTTGACTGGTAGAATTATCAAGAAAAGATGAAATATTGTACAATATATGCACATTGGTACAGCTATAGAAAAATCTGATTTTTATTATGAGAAAAAGTCTGGAAAATATTTATGTGAAGAATATGTTATATGCAGGTGATATAATTACCACCAGTTTGTCATAACAAGAAGCATATCATTGCATGCAACTAATTAAGGGAATAAATGGAAAGTTGTTACGTTATTTCCATAATATCCATAGATACGTAGGTGACAGGATATGATGTCCTGGTTAAAAATATGGATTATGTTATAAAATTTAGTTTAAACCTTCAGTATATGTGTAAATTATTTATCTTGAAAACAAATGCATAAAATACCATTTTTGTAGCTTGTTTAATTATTGTATGAATTTAAAATAAGAAAGAAAGATATAAATCTGAGACAAAATTGTCACTTTCATGTTTTTTAAAAAACACTACTGACGTAAATCACTGTTCTCACTGAGAACTTGTGTTTTTTTCCAGAAATTCTTCACAACCTAGGTTTTTCTAAAGATGAAATAGACGATTCACTTCGAAACAGGAAATATGATGATATAATGGCTAATTATTTATTGTTAGGGAAAAAAACAACTGAGGTGAGTGGTACTTTATTTTGAGGTGTATTAGGAGATATGAATAGTACTGGTATGCTGTGTTGAGTTTAAAAGAATAGTGATACTTGTAATTTGAAATGTTTTAAAATCCATATATTTTAATATACCACATGTAGCGAGATATAATTGACATGTGTATACATACAAATACATATTACTAGTTCTTCATAAATGCATAAGGTTTGTTCTTAGAAAGTATAACATTAAATAGAAAATTCATAAAAAGCAATAATTTCACTTACTTGCCATTTCTATGCAGTTAGAGTTGTCTCAAACTTGAACTGTGGCGATCCTTGTTGTGTTTTTAAGTCTCGCAAATTGGAGTCTGCTAAATAATATGCACTTTAATATTCAAATATTCTTATTAGTTACCAGAATGGAATGTTCCAAAAATGCTAAAATATTTTCAAGCTTTATAATTAAATAACAGTTGTTTTTCTTATCCATCAAAAGCAATAAATCACAGTGTAAGTGTGTGGTATTTAGACTTTGGTTTACATCAAGTACATGTTCCATGATCTTGCAGTTGTGACGGGAATATGTTTTGTCCAAAACTGATGCATGTAACTTTCATAAAAATGTTAGTCATGAGAACAGAATGTCTCAAAGTTATCATAATTTATTTGGCTCTCTAAGTAAGCTATAAATATTTGTTTAAAAAATTCTCTTACTGCTTTAATCACCTGCTTTGTGAATTGCAAGTCAAGCACTTCTCATCTAATATTCTGTGCTTCCTAATAGAAAATTACAGTTGTAAACTGGATACAGAGGAGAAACTGTTCATTCTGTTAGTTTTAAATGTCATCAATTATGTAAAGGTGATTACTATAAAGCTCAAAAAGAGACAGAGGGTGCATTTTTGGAGGATGTAACAAATTCACTGATATCTCAAGAAAAAAGGCAGGTTTGAATTTTTATTGTTGCATGTTTCTAATTGGTTAGAAATGTTTAAAAACTTGTATTAAAGTTATAACAAGTTGATGGGGAAGCTTCGGAACACAGATTAACCAAGTGACAAATGAATACTGAGAATTTTTAGATGCTTGTTTTTGACATTAAAAGTGAGGTCTTGAATTTTAAGCTATGTTTCATGTAAAGTTTTTTATATACCTTGATAATAAGGTTGTTTATTTACCTTTTAACACTGTTAAGTTTGTTTGTAACGTGCCTGATTATCTATTCCTCTACTTAGGTTTAAGGCTTGGCATGGCCAGGTGGTTAAGGCACTTAACTTGTAATTCGAGGGTTGCGGGTTTGAATCCTCGTCACACCAAACATGCTTGCCCTTTCAGCCATGGGGATGTTATTATGTGGTGGTCAATCCCAATATTCATTGGTAAAAGAGTAGTCCAACAGTTGGTAATGGGTGGTGATGACTAGCTGCTAAATTATGGACGGCTAGCTCGGATAGCCCTTGAGTAGCTGTGCACAAATTCAAAAACAAACAAACTTAGGTATAAAAGATGAGAAACTATGCTAAAAAATCAAAGTGGAAACTATAAAATTGAAAGTTTTGAAACAGGACAGCAGTATGAAGTCATCTGAAATCATAGAAATAAAAATATTATGTAAATGTAACAGTTTTGAAATAAATGCACAAAGTAAGACAAAGAGGAAATAAAAACCCAGCTTTTAGTGTACAAGTCTTTCTCAGTTTTAAACAGAAGATTAGGTTTGATGATAGTAAACATAAAAATTTGTAAGTCAAATGTTTAAGCTAGAAGCTGTTTGAACTTTTCTTTCCAGAATGAAACTTGTGACTCCAGATCAGGATCGAGTCTGTCACTTCAAGTTCTGCGTCGTCCTGCAGACAGCTCCACTAGTGACTCGCCTTCACATGGAAGAGTTCAGCGAAGCGTGTCTGCCACAACAAAATCTCGTCGAAGTAGTAATACAGAAACTGGAGGTAAACAGCAAATGTAATGTGTGTTTAATATGATATTATGTCACAATGAGGTAAAATCATAAATGTAATTAAGATTCAATATTAATTTGTGTGACATTTCATTACAAAATAGTAAAACTGCAAAGATAATGCATATTTAATCATAGAATCTCAACGGTCTATCTCATGCACTGTCAATAAAGCCTTGTACTCAGTACTATGAGTTGTTTATTTGTCTAGGCATGCAGTGTATTGGTATTATTAACTTAGCAGCAGTGGGTTGTTTCTCAGTGCAAACTGAGATACTCTTCTGTTCTTCCTACTAGAAAGCCACCTAGGAACACTGAGGAAAGATTCATTTAAAATTATTAGGTTTATTGTAATATAGTGTTACAAAAACCACAAGTCAGTGAACCAGACTTTTACAAGTAGATGGCATTATATACCATAAGAGATATATTTGACCTTGTACAGGCTGACTATTAAATAGCAGCTTTTTTGGAACCTGCTGGTAGAAAAACATCTCTTAAATGCTTAAAATTAGTGAATATGTGAAAAACTGTCTTTGTTAAAATGTGAAAACAGTGAAATAGTTATTACGTATCAGTTTTTACATTTAATAGTAAACTATGTAATAGATTAAAATAAATTAAAACCTTACAAAGAAAAATTTTTAAGATAAAAAATCATAGTAAAAATAATAAAGTGGAAATATAAATGTTTTAGTTTCAGACAAAATGCTTTTTTTTAACCATTTCTTATAGCAACTCGATTATTTTAACGTGGTAAATGATAGTATAGCTTGTGACAAGTGATACTTCATAACTTGAGCAAGTGTGAAATATTTTGTAATTTAAATAAAATTGCAGAAGTAAAGTAGGAAAATCAGCATATAACTTCATGGTAAGTGTATTTATGAAATAGTCATTTTTCTAGAACTGTGAACAAAGTAAAAACTTAATGATCATTGTGGAAAATTATCCAAGTCATTAAAAGTAAAAAAAG
This sequence comes from Tachypleus tridentatus, assembly GCF_004210375.1. Taxonomy (NCBI): domain Eukaryota; kingdom Metazoa; phylum Arthropoda; class Merostomata; order Xiphosura; family Limulidae; genus Tachypleus; species Tachypleus tridentatus. The sequence goes on along the minus strand of NC_134834.1, from coordinate 122,493,853 downwards.
TAAACAAGCTTCATGAATTGATAGAACTTATTAAAACTTCAAGAAGATTTGCAGAGATGTCAACCATTACGATTTGAGCATAATCATTATGATTTTGGTGTATACATTATGACTATATGCTCATACAGACAAATATTATGATTTGTTGCAACTCCCAAATTATTATATATTATATAAGCCTCTACAATAAAGTGATAAATTGTTCCCCCAGGGCTTGAAAGGGGTGAAAAGAAAATTTCTAGTGAGATATAAATAAATTTTGATAATAAATAAAAGACATAGTCCAAATGGCTACTTGTGATAATCATGTTTGTGCTTGAAATAATAAAAAAATATTTGTATCTCCCACGTCTACAAATAGTTTGAGTGCGGTGCTTCTCCATACTCGGTACATGGGGGAATCCATAGTTACGTCATCAGTGCTTGTCAGCCAATCAGCGCTCACGTAGATGGGTATTTCTCGTTTTCTAAACGGCATAGAAACACCAATGCGATCGTTCACAATCTGTCTACAATCATTACGCTAAGTCATTTGAAATAGTTGGCATCTCTGGATTTGTTAGTCTGATAATCTTCTAGTGGTAGTTTCTTCAAGAAAATATTATTAAAAGAAGACTTAGGATCTTAAACTTGTATTTTGATTCCTTTTTGTTTTGTATACTGCTTTAGGTTATAGCTATTGGATTTCCTTTAGTAGCGCTGAATGTGACCATTTGCATATTTTTTTTCTACAGGATTTTTAAGAGGTTCACCAGCTCTTGTCATCACTTTACCAGTATTTGTTTGTGCTCACTATCACTGTTATTATTTTATGGGCTGCTAGATAGGACCACTGTTAGTCATCTTTCAAACTATATGTAATACACTTAGAGAACTTATTTATTCATTCACTGTTTATTTGTGTGTGTTTTGCTTTCTTATGTTTCACTTTTTTTCCTACTACTCAGGAATATTAACAAAAGTGTACATTACTAGTTAATTTACTTTGTATCACAATATTTCTAAATGCGGTATGATCTTTCTCTGGTGGGACAGTGGTAAGTTTATAGATTTACAGCTTTAAAATCTGGGGTTTAATACCCTGTGGTGGAAACAACAGGTAGCCCAGTATTCCTTTGTTCTAAAACAAACTTTCTGTTTTTCTGGTATCACTTTACTATCTCTTTAGTATATGATGACTGCCAGTCTGTTTTAACTAAATATAAACTGTGCTTGTTTTTAAGTCAATGGATTTTAAAGTTTCAACGTTTCATATCTTACCCATTGTTGCATGTGGTTGTCTTTTGTGTGTACATTATTTCTTCTTCCATTTCTAATGTTTCATAAGTTTAAATATTTTCTGGAATCGTGTATGGTGTGCTGTGATAATCTATTACTTTAATACTTGTATTAAATATGAAGATGGGTTAGCCTTTTTTTTTCTCTCTCTGTTTTCAACAAGTAGATATTTCAGTGTGTAAGTTTTAAATGTGGTGCTGCATATAACTTACTCTAATCGCCATAGAAATTACCGCTAAGATTCTCATCTCACTAGGTAAACTGCTTAATGTAAAACTGTTTGTGCTTGTGAGGCTAAATCTTTGATACTGTTAATTATTTCTTTAAAATCATTGTGTCAAATTCACCTTTTATCTGAAGTTAGCACCATTTGCTGTAGTTATGGTTACTTCTACAGTTCTGTTGTTTTATGAGACTACAAATTTTATTTCGTCAGGTGAGATCTATTTATACAGAAACAAACATTGGGGTTTGCATCAGTATAAGAATCAGTCTATATGTGTAACTTCAGAGCTCTTTATCTTTACACAGTTTAAACTCTCTAGATGTTCATGTTTATTAAAGTGTTTTCTCAGTATAGCTAGACTCTCCTCTCTGTTGCTGAAACTTTCAAACTAAATTTGTTTCTGAACTTTAATAAATACCCTAATAAACCAAGGAAGAGGTGCTCAAGTTGTAGTGTCATTGGTGTGAAGGTGTGAGGAGAGGTGCTCTATTTGTAATGTTGTAGGAGGAGAGGTGCTCTCTAATTGTACTGTGGTTCTCTCTAACTGTGTTGTGATGGGGAAAGGCTTCTCTCCAAGTGTAATGCAATGGGATGGAGAGATGCTCTAATTGCTCCCCCATTGGGGGTGGATGTTCTCTAAATGTACTGTTTTTTGGAGAGTGTTCTCTCTAAGAATACTGTGACTGGGGGGAGAGGGATGCTCTAATTGCTCTACCACAGGGGAGGGGGCTTTCTAAGTGTACCATAATGAGAGGGGATGTTTTCTAAGTGTACTGCCATGATATTTAAAATTATGTAGGATGCCATCTAGCCAGATGTATGGTCCCAAATGACAATACTATGTGGGATGCCATCTAGCCAGATGTATGGTCCCAAATGAGAATACTATGTGGGATGCCATCTAGCCAGATGTATGGTCCCAAATGAGAATACTATGTGGGATGCCATCTAGCCTGATGTATGGTCCCAAATGAGAATACTATGTGGGATGCCATCTAGCCTGATGTATGGTCCCAAATGAGAATACTATGTGGGATGCCATCTAGCCTGATGTATGGTCCCAAATGAGAATACTGGTGATTGCAAAAGTTTCATAAGTAGCTGAAGGTATATGAAAGTCAGGTGCTGTCAGATTGATTCTTTGTTGTTGTTTATTCTTTTGCATTTTTAGCCAGAGATTTTTAGATGTGAAATCCAGTGCCTTGTGTGTATATATTTCAGTAGAAAGTCAGAACACTAGAACAGCAAGTGTTGGGCCTTCTTCCTACAAAAGACAGAATGCTATTGAAGTCACAGCAACGAGGACAGTGAATAATACAGTCACAACACAAGTGAACTCATCTGGCTCACACACTGTCAAAACAAACTCTACTGTTCTTGAAAATTCTGGAATAGGAAAAATTGGTATTTTATTATTGTTTTGTTGTTTTTTTATTAGATTGCTTGTTATATAACTGTAATTTTTATTTTTAATTTGTGGTGATCAGCTACAAAGCATCGTTATTATAGTTCATATCATTCAGGTTTGTTTTTCAGACATGCAAGTTTACATTTGAGTATAAGTTTTATCTAAAATTCAACATCTCAATTTTTGGACTTCAGTTTCTGTTTTCTTAACTCTGCTTGTAAGCACCCTTTTCTGTGCATGTCACAAGGTTTTGCTGAGTTACGTTCATAATTTAATTAAAGTACTTTATTTTTACCGTATATGAATAAAGTTGCCATCAAAATATAGGAAATAATTAATTACATTCTTAAATTTATACAAAAAGATAAATCCTTGATTACTCACGGTATGTTAATTGTGATATTTGCCTTTTAGACATCCCATTTTCTCTATTTACCACCTCTACAAGAAGTAGGAAAGGTAATGTACATTATACATGATAATATTATTTTTCAGGCAAAGGATAATTTTCAGAGTTAATCATATTTGGTTACAGAACCATCAATTTTGAAATCGGAACCTTTTTGACCACATTATCTCTTTCTGAAATTGTCGATATTCCACTCTGACATTTAATACTATGTTATTGATAACCAACAGGAAGACAAGATATTAATTTATGAGATGAAATGGTATATTACTTTGATTTCTGGACAGAGTTGTCCTTTATTATTTCCAGTTCAAACTTTGTACCCATAGGAAAGACATCAGTGAATTTAGCTTAATTTTTAACAGCTGTTGTCTCATAGTTAGAAAGCAAGAAAAATTGTGATAGTTGTTGGACATTGTCTTCTTTTTATGTGTTATTATTCTGTTTTCTTTGGTGGTGTTAGTTAAATAAAACAATTAGTATGTACCGTTAGTATTAAAATGACAGTCATGTACCATGTTTCTTCTTTCCCATGTGTATTTTTTCACTATTACAAAAGTAACCAAAATTTAAAAATTAGAAACTTTTTTAACTAGATTAGGTAAAATGAATACAAACTTTTCCCAATGTGTGTTTGGGAACAACTTGCAAGTGGTCCATACATTATGTAATTCAATAGGATAATGTGAGATACAATTTGTGTGAAGGTATTATTAGTTAGACATGGTTTGAGGGACAATAAAACTTAATTATAAACAGATGATTTTATGTTACCAGTTTAAAGCTATTCAGGATGAACAAATATAGATTCATGTTATAATTTGAAGTTATTTTAGAAAATAAAAAAGAATAATTTATATATATATAATTGTAGGTACAGTGTTCATCAAAATGACCAACTTTGTATGGTGTTAAGGTAAAGAAAATAACAGATAAAGTTTTAGATCAAGAAATATATTTGAAATTTAGTCATGAGCTTTTTAGAGATTATGCAAATGAAATTTGACAATTTTCAAATTAAAAAAAAATACTTAATTTTAACATGGGTCAGATCCAAACCTTCAGGTGTGTATATCCATTCATTTAATATGTATTATTCATATGGACTTGAAGTACTTGTTATACTTGCTTTTAAAGTAAAACTAGGATTCTGATTTTTTTTTTCCTTTTTCTGTGCTAATTTGTTAAGGTTTAAATTATATCAATGTTATCAAAACATGTTAATTTTGAAATGTCAGTTAGTGGAGAACAGGACTTGAACTTAAGGTTCAACAATCGGAAGCTATAAGTTGCATCAGAACACCTTGTATAGTCATGATGTTATGAAGCTTCTTGTAATTGTTTTGGAATGATTGTCAAGTAGGACCCAGCAAATCACAATTTTTTAAATCAAATCATCACAAAATATTTGAATCAGATTGAATCTCGAATCAAATCAGTTGTGCTTATACTGATTATACAGTTACTACAGAAAATGTTCGTTCCCCTGAGTGGTTTTTTACTCGTAATTTAAAATGTATCATGAGTAGGCTAATAGAAGTATAATATATTATAAATATTATACCAACACACATCTTCAAAAACTTGTATATAAATTAAATGACAAACAAACTGTTTATAAACAAATAACCAAAAATAGGAGGAGCAAAAAGTGTTCGTACAGTTCAGAACGTGTAAAAAAGCTGATATTCCTGTAAAAATTTTGTTTAGTTTGGTGAATAAACTACATTATACCATTCCAGAACTAGACACTGGGTTCATAATTATTGGAATTTAGCCAGCAAAAAATGTACTTCTGGCAATTTAGCGCCATCTCCGTCATCATCTGCTTGGTCATCATGGTGAACAGGAAACAACTGTCCAGTGATTTAAAAAAAAACAATTATTGTAAAATCCAAGTCTCGTGTGTCTCTTTCCAGTATTGCTACACAACGTAATGTGCCGAAATCTACTGTTCAAACCATAATTGTCAAGTTTAAGCTTACAGGATCAACTGCTAACCTCCCTTGCTCCGGACACCCTACTAAAATTCCAGAGAGAACCAAGAGGAAGGTTTTCAGAGAAGTTAGTAGGAACCCTCGTTTAACACGTAATGACATACAGACACTGGTAAGGGAAACTGGGGTTGAAGTAAGCACCTCTACGGTTACGAACATGTTAAGCTCTTCTGTGTTCAATGCATGCCGTTCCCATAGAACTCCATATTTAAAGCCTGTTTATTTTGAAGCACGATTGAGGTATGCAAGAAAGTATGTAGATAAACCCTTTACCTCTTGGAAGAGCACTTGTTGGTCAGACGAAACTAAAATCGAGCTTTTCGGCCACATGATGTTTGCTATATTTTCCATAAGAAGGGGGAACGAAATCTTCCAAAGAACACCATCCCTACAGTTAAACACGGAGGTGGCTCAATCATGCTTTGGGGTTCCTTCAGTTCTTTTGGTGTAGGCAGCCTTCACCGCATCACCAGAATCATGAAAAAAGAAGAGTACATTGGTATATTAGGCACTTATATCAAGAATGATGCTCAGAACTTGCGGCTTGGGCGTCGTTGGATCTTCCAGCACGACAGTGACCCCAAGCACACATCGAAATACATGCAATCCTGGTTGCAGAGGAACCATATAAGTATTTTGGAGTGGCTATCTCAGTCACCTGATCTCAACCCAATTGAAAACGTTTGGCATGAGTCGAAGACCAGGGTTCATCAGCATCATCCGAAAATCTTGCAAGAGTTGAAGGCCTTCTGTAAAGAAGAATGGAAGAAAATACCAGTTGAATACTGTCAAACGATTATGGAGGGCTATGAGGAGAGATTGCACCAAGTAATTCACCTGAAAGGCTACACAACTGACCATTAAAGTAGATGCATGAACACTTTCTGCCCCTCCTATGTTTGGTTATTTGTTTATAAACAGTTTATTTGTTGTTCAATTTACATAAAAATTTATGTGGATGTGTGTTAGTATAATATTTATAATATACTATGCTTTCATTATCCTAATCATAATACTTTTTAAGTTATGAGGAAAAAACTACTCGCGATGCAGGGGTACAAACACTTTCTGTCGTAACTGTATATGCTGAATTAAATTTTAAATCAAATAGCAAATGGTTTATTTCTCTATGTAGAGTGCCTCTGCACACAATTAATTAGTATAAAAGTAAATATTTTTAAAAACAAAAGATGTATTTCAATGTGTGGAAGAAGAATGGTTAAAAAGTGTTGATATAAGGAAATAGGTTCCTGTATACAGACTGAATTAAAAGCTAAGTTCCAAAGTCTGCCACACAGTCCCTGTGTTCTGTTCTTTAAGTTTACCTCCTCTAGGATCTGAACATCCACCCACATGTTTGCCATGCCAGCAACCTGTGAAGGGGAGGAGAGGATTCTGGTGGTTGAGGGGTCCAACCATAATGCATCACTTTTGCCTTGAATTCTTGTAGACAGACAGCCTTGGGGTTGCCCCCAGGGTTGGTTGGCTGGTCTACTTGGGCTAGGGTCAACCAGGTACCAGTGTTGGATGTTTTCAATGAGTGTTATGGACATTGTATCTGATGCTAGTATTTGGGTATAGTGCTCACAAAACCCTAGCGTTGCTGGAGTGTCCTTGTTTGGCACTGTAGTGTGTCCCCTTGTAAGGCTCCATAATGGGTGGGGTCATTGATCACTGGAACATTCTTTCTTTATTATGGATACCCCTAATCAAATTTTTAAAAAAATGATGAAAAACAAACTATTGGTAAACAGCCATGTCTTGGAGGTTCTGAACAACAATCTTCAACACCTGTACCTCATTAGCTGATATTATATTCTTTATCAGAGAGACCTTTAGGACAAATATCCCCTTCTTTTTTCAGAAGAGACTGGAGGGACTTGCTGGCTCTCTTAAGTCAGTTAGAAAGCTTTGTTCTGGTGATACATTGGTGGAAAACATCCACTCCTAAATATAGTGAAGACCATAGAGGATATATCCATTAAGGTTACTCCCCATGCTACTCTGAATTCATCGCAAGGAGTTGTTCTCGAAATGGATTTGAAGAACATTTCCAAGCCAGAAATCCTTACTGGTTTCTCAACCCAAGGGGTTTCTGCAGTAAGGTGTATCTCCACTCACAAAGATGAAATCATGATGCTGACCAATGCCGTAATTTTGACTTTTATATTGTCACGTCCACCTCCCTCCATCAAGGCAGGTTATCTTAATTGCAGGGTATGGCCATATATTCTGAACCCTCTCAGATGCTTCCCATGTCAGTGGTTCAGTTAGTCAAATACATTATGTTCCTTAATGTGTGCTTGTTGCAGCAGCAAGGACCCTGATGCCTTATTGCATTAATTGTCACCTGTCCTACTTTTGTTCATGCCCTAGGTGGGTGGAAGAAAAAGAGGTACAGTGTTTGAAAACTATTAACAACATTTGTTGCCCTGAGGCTCAAAAGTTACTGTCTAACCCTTTGTTTCAGACTTATGCTGCTACAGTGGGAGTGCAGACAGATCTCTCCATTCTTTTGAAAGAATTGTTCTCAAATCATATGACAATTCTTTTTACCTCCATGGTTAAGAAAGTTGATGAATCAATGTCAACACCCATCTCTGTCCCTACCATTTATTCCAGCAGATCTCTAAATCCACTTCCTTTGGTTCTGGTAACAGGCATTCCCTCGGATCCAACTTCTTCTCTTCCAGCCCCAAGATGCACAATGATCATTCATTCATGCCCTCAGTTGCTGGAATCTTCTTCTAACAACAGAGAACTGCCCAGTTGACTCGGGGCACGATCCAGAATAAATAAAATAAAGAAAAATGACATAGTTGAAAACAGAAGGGTTCTCCACCCAATTTGTCTACACATAAGTAAAAATGGCCACTTTAATATAGTGGAACTGTCAAGGTTTATGTTGTAATCTGGATGACATCAAAGCACTGATTACTTCTTACCATCCTGTGTCTTTCCTTACAGGAAACATTTCTGAAACTTGCTGATACAGTCACCTTTTGGTAGTTTTCTTTGTACAGAAATGACAGGTTGTGTGGAGGGTTGGCATTGCTGGTTGATCAGCATGTGCCTGCCCTGTTTTTGCCACTCAGCATACCCTTGGAGGCCATAACAATCTGTGTTTCCTTGGGTCATACCATCACTGTTTGTTCTCTCTCAAAGAGACCTATGATTTATGAGACCTTGAAGATCTTGTTGAACAGTTACCATCTTGATTTTTAATCCTGAGGGTCTCTTAAATGGACATAATCCTCTCTGGGGAGGTGCTGATATCGATGGGAGGGTTCAAAAAGCCTTTGCTGGGTAGGTAGCACTTCTTCATCTTATGCCGCTTAGCCATCAAGACTTGGGCAGAGCAATTGCCACTCTCCTTTTGGGCTGATTGTCTCTATGACTATGATCACCTCTTTACACTAATGGAACTCAAGCTATCAATCGAACCTGATGACATACACTACAAGATGCTGAGCCATCTCTCTCCTGCTTCTCTTGCTATTCTGCTGGTTGTTTTTAACCAGATCTGGCAGGAGTATGTTTTACCCGATGCATGGCACCAGGCTGTTGTCATACCTTTCTCTAAGCTAGGGAAGGATCCCAAGATTCCTTCATAATACTGTCTAGTTGCTTTGACGAGCTGTCTCTGTAAGACCTTAGAGAGGATGGTTGATGCTCGTCTTCTTTGACTCATCGAATCAAACAACCTATTCTTGCCTACCCAGTGTGAGTTCTGACAACAGTGTTCCACCATGGATCACCTGTTTCGATTTGAAATGTCAATCAGAGAAACCTTTCTCAAGCAACATCTTGTGTCAGTATTCTTTGACCTTGAGAAGGCTTTTGATACTATAGGGAGGCATGGCATTTTGTGAGACCTCCAGTTACATGGATTGTATGGCCATTTGCCCATTTTTATTAAAAATTGTTTAATGGGCAGGCAACTTCAAGTTTGTGTTGGTTCGACACTTTCCCATTCTTTCCAACAGGAACTTGGAGTCCCTCAGGGCTGTCTTGAGTGTCACACTTTTCAGTATAAAGATTAATGCCATCACTGGACAGCTTCATCTTACTGTTGCAAACAGACTATATTGATGACCTCCACATCTTGTGTCATTTGTCAGGCATGAGGTTTATTGAGAGGCAGCTACAGACTGTCCTCAATCGCTTACTGAAGTGGACTGCATCAAATGGTTTTAACTTCTCTCTCTCTCTAAAACTGTTTGCATGCATTTTTCATGCTAGTGTGGTATTCAACCTGATCCTGAACTTCATGTTGGTGAAGTTGTGCTTTCTTTGATCCATGAGGCAAAGTTCTTAGGGCTTATCTTTTACTGTAAGCTGACCTTTATACCACATGTCGAACAAGTCAAATGTACAAGAGCACTAAACATCTTCCATGTCCTGTCTTCCACCTCTTGGGTAGCAGATTGATGTTCTATACTAAAGATATGTCTTTCTCTCATTCGATTGAAACTGGACTATGAGTTTCTGGACTGTGGCTCTGCTGCGACCTCAGCCTTGAAGATGCTGAACCCTGTTGATCATCAGTGTCTTTGGTTATGCATGGGGGCTTTCTGCACTTCTCCAGTCCAGAGCTTGAACACAGTCTTGTGAACCTTCTCTACACCTCACTGTTTGCAACTATCTTTACTGTATGCTTCAAAACCTCAATCCTCTCCATGGTGTGCCACCTGGAGCTGTGTTTTCCTTCCTCAGTGGGCCATACTTTTTCAGAACAGATCATCTGCCATTGTTCCTTTTGGCCTTCATATCCAGGCACTGTTGGATGAATTGGGTCTGTCTTTGAATGACATTGCTGTATCCACTGGTCAGCCCATCCCACTATGGCTTATTACCATCCCCAAATGTGATCTTTCTTTGAGTTATCTGTGAAAAGTGGATACTCCTGATTGGAAGTACCATTTTCTCTTTACTGAACATTTTCGAATCATCCTTCTATTGCCATTTGTACAGATGGTTTGAAATCAGGTGTAAATTGTGGTGGCTTACAGGATCTCCCTATATGGTGTCTGTGTTCACTGCTGAATTGTTTGTTCTTTTGTCTTGGGTCACGTTGATGTTATGCAGTACACAGATCATAATATTTACACAGACTCTTAGTTCTCTACTGGTCCTGGAATTGTTCACATTAGCTCTCACCCTGTTCTAGCTGATATTCAAAACTGAGTGGTCCAGTTCTTCTGGATACCAGGCCATGTTGGTATTTGCAGGAATGAGCTCGCTTAGACCACCGCTAAGTCTGTCTGCTCTGGTGCTATGACTGCTGTGCCTGTTCCATACATGGATTATGGTCCTGTATCCAAGGCTCAGCTCCATGCCAGTTGGCAGTCGACTTAGAGTGAGCAATGTGAAAACAAGATTTTCCAGACAAAACCCTCTATTGGACTTTGGTCATCTTTTTTCCATAAAGATTGGAAAGAAGAAATTGTCCTAATTAGACTGCTCATTAGTCACAGTTTAACTCCTCATTTCTTTTTATCTGGGACTGATGCATCAATGTGTGATCTGTGTGACACTCAGCTCACAATAGTCCACATTTTACTGTCATGCTGTCTTCATAACTCTCAATGATGGCACCATTTTAGACATGTTGTGTCCCAAGGGTTACCCTGAACAGTTCAGATAGCCCTCATGTAGCTGCACGAAATTCCAAACAAAACCTTGACATTGGACAGTGCTAATAGTGATGGTGACACTTGATGGTGATAGTTTTTAAGGGCCATTAGTCTTCTTAACACTTAAGTGTTTAATTCAAAAATTAAATTTTGTTTTAACATTATTCCTTTTTATGAATATTAGTAATTTTAATTTGCTTTTATTTTTTTTACTGGTTGTTTGGTGCAGATAGCCTAATTGCTTTGCACATAAAATGCCAAACAACAAACCAACCAACCAAATCCCCAGTCTTGGTTCACAGTCAAATTGAATTTGAAAGCTTTGCAGGGCCCTGTTGTTAAGGGATTATAACCTGAGGTGTTGTTAAGGTGAATACAGTTGTAGCTAAACAGTCTGAAATGTACTGTGTAGCTAGTTATAGGTATAATGTTTTTGTATCAGTCAGCTCATATGTTGCAGGTATTAATGTGCTAGTACATCTGTCAAATGTTCAATTACAGATATAACTGCACACATACCACTCTTGTCAGCTTATCCATTATTGATATAACTGTGCATTTGTGATACTGTTCTCCAGTGCTAGGTTATTTCTTTTAGAACTATTTTTATGTTACTGTGCTAAGTTATGTTTTTGTTTTGTTTTTTAAGAAAACTGAAAAGTAATAACATTTTTCTGTAATTTGTATCTCAAATAATGTGTTTCATGTTGTGATCTCATGTTGATGTGTTACTGGACATGTTACATGCTCTCTCCAAAAATACAACATTAAATGAGATAAGTATCATATTTTTATAGTCTATAACATGATGAGTTTATTTACTGGTTTCAAGACTTAATGGTGAAAATCGTTTTAAGTTTGATTGTATTTAGCATGATGATAATAGAATTCAACTGTTCTAAGTTGCCCGCTTACAAGGTTTACTGTATGTAGTGGAACTTTTTAAATTACTAATTACAGAATTTTCAGAGAACTGTACATGACTTTTGTGTATGTTTTGATAGGCTCAAATATATCTGCTCCAAGTACACCAGGAACAACAGCTAGTCCTTCAAGAGGATATGGTTCAGTGAGAAAACCCTCTAACATTGGTGGATCAAATATTACCCCAGGGAAAAACCTTCCCAGTGGCATCCCAAGACGCACAACCTATGATATTAAAAGTACTACAAGTGGAAGGAGTGTTGACCTTGAATCAGCAGTAGGAAGGTATCCTGTACCCTCTTAAGGGTATTTGTGATAACTAACAAGTTGGAAAGCTAAATGTACATGTGCTATTAAAAAAATATAAGTTTTCTGCTCCCTGCTCTATTTTCTTTGAGGAAAAATATTTAACTACACAAAATGTTTATTTACCATCCTTGTTTAGTAATCAACAGAACACACAAAAACATACATTTTAAACTAGAATGTTAAGCCTAAGTTTCAAATCCTTTTTTTCGTAAACATCTTGAATGTCCGTGATTTTTTTTGCAACTGTATTTTTTGAAGTTGCTCCAACAAGACCTTGAAAATTTTATTTATATCCAGATAAAATTTAGTATATTACACCTCATTTTCTTTCTTCCAAATGTTAAAAATGTGTTCAAACTCCATACTTTTTTTTTAAATGTGATTTACAATTTAAATGGGTTTCAATTTCTTTTGTTTCTTTGGATCATTTCTGGTGGTTGTTTAGTAAGTTAACAAACTTTGTGGAATTAAAGAATAAGGTAATTAGCAAATTTTTACTGTTATAATTGTGTTTATTTATTTATATGTTTAGTGATGTGTTGCATAACACTTTAAAAGAGATCTTATTGGGCTCGGTGTTTAGCATGCTTGACCATGGAACCAAGGTTTTCTTCCTGTTATTGCCAATATATATATATATATTTCAGTCTGCACTTTGTGATAGTGGGTGCCATGGTAAAACTGATGGTAAATCCCACTATTTGATTAGAGTAGCCAAAGAGTTGGAGGTGGGTAGTGCTGGCTAACTGCTTTTCCTCTAATCTGTCACTTCAAAATTAGGAAAGGCTAGTGTAGATAGGCATCAAGTATCTTTGTGGAAAATGAAACAAACCAAAGGAATAATACTTTAATGTGTTTTAAAATGGTAAAGGTGTTAACTTGTTTCATATCTAACACCATTAATTACAGTTCAAAACTTGTGATTCAAAAAACTTGCATGGAGGCAAGAAACAATGTTGAACAAAACCTCTGTATAAAAGTTTTGATTCACAAGCTGAGACCTGACAGTAATGTAGTTAATTATTCAGATAATGTTTGGTTGAGGCCTTAAAGTGTATGATCATTCAAATAAATTATGGTTTGTACCTTCATTACTATTTGATAAAATACAAAATTATGGTTTGTTCTGATTCGTGGTTTTTTTAAAAAATTGCTGTTAGTTCATGCCATAATCTTGAATTAAAAACTTGTTTTCAGCCTATTTACTGTTGGATATTTCTAGAGAAATTATTTTATAATTTTATTAAAAGTTGTAATTACATCTTCAAATATGTTGGTCAGACAAATTGTTTTTCCCTTTAGCATAAGTTAGAAAAATGATTTGACAGGTTATCTTACTTGTCACATGATCATTCAATGAAAGAGGAAAACAAGAAGTCTGTTTGAAAAACAAAAAACTTAATTCAGTATTGCAATATTAATATTACCTAATTATAACCACTTGAAGGATATGTTAGTATTATAAAATAATGACACCCTTACCTCTACTTATCATCAGTGATGTGGTTTCTAATAATAGATACAGACTATTAATTCTTTGTTGTAGTGGTTCCTCATACAGTATTATTTTATTTCTTGCTTTGAATTACAGTCTATATATCTTCAGATTCTTTGTGAAACACAGCTATACCTCAAAGAAAGAAGACCTCTAGGTTTTACTTGCACATAGAAAGCCATTGAATTGTTGGAAGCTTGCCAATCAAAGCAAGCAATCATTAATTAACTAGAAGTGTCCTAACAGTTGCCAGTAGAGTGTGAAACCACTTCTAAGCAGTTGTTTGTACAACATCTTTATAAGGTTGATTATTTATTAAAACACAAACAGATGATCAGTATTTGTCAGTTCTCATCCATGACTTTAATAGGTTACCTGATTCAAAACTGAATCAAATATTGTCATTGATACACATCTGGCATATAGGATGTGTATTTAGCTGCATCTAAGTACATTTTACTTGCAGCAATGTACTAAACAGCTCATCTTTACTGGTTGAAAGATGATGACACCTAGAGCAGTATTGTTTCTGTAAATGAGTTTTGCTTATGTTGCAACTAGATAACAGTTAAATACATAGAGAAAAATCATTCATTTGATGGTGGTGGAAGTATGGTATTGGCACTGTAGAGTGACATGTGCACACACACAGAGCAATCGTATTCTATAAAATATATGTTGTGTTGGCATTTTCTTCTCTGATGGACCCTTTAGTCTAGTGGATATTACTGCTTCCTCTCTACAGGTCGGTATGTTCGTTCAAGAAAAAGGTATTAAACAAATGGAGTGCTCACCAGATTTTGAGAGTTTTGTATGTTCCTGTCAAGTGGCCAGTGTTCTTAGAAGAGGCAGAGTACCTCCTGACTATACCAACACTATTATTTTAACATTGTTGCCAGACTGTTCATATTGGAATGAAAGATTATGGACTAAAGATATGAAGTCATTAATGTCCCATGTTTTATTTACTGCAGTAAGCTGGATGACCAGTCAGTTGTACTATAAAGATGTAAAGTCACTGATGTGCAGTGTTACATTTAATGAAGAAAGCTGGATGGCTAGTCAGTTGTACTATAAAGATGTAAAGTCACTGATGTGCAGTGTTACATTTAATGAAGAAAGCTGGATGGCTAGTCAGTTGTACTATAAAGATGTAAAGTCACTGATGTGCAGTGTTACATTTACTGCAGTAAGCTGGATGGCTAGTCAGTTGTACTATAAAGATGTAAAGTCACTGATGTGCAGTGTTACATTTAATGAAGTAAGCTGGATGGCTAGTCAGTTGTACTATAAAGATGTAAAGTCACTGATGTGCAGTGTTACATTTAATGAAGTAAGCTGGATGGCTAGTCAGTTGTACTATAAAGATGTAAAGTCACTGATGTGCAGTGTTACATTTACTGCAGTAAGCTGGATGGCTAGTCAGTTGTACTATAAAGATGTAAAGTCACTGATGTGCAGTGTTACATTTACTGCAGTAAGCTGGATGGCTAGTCAGTTGTACTATAAAGATGTAAAGTCACTGATGTGCAGTGTTACATTTAATGAAGTAAGCTGGATGGCTAGTCATTTGGACATTAAAGATGTAAGGCCATTGATGTCCAATGCTATATGTACTGGAGTAACCTGGATGGCCAGTTAGTTGAACTATAAACACATAAAGCCAGTAATATTCAATGTTATATTTACTGGAGTAAGTGGGATGGTCAGTTAATTGAATTATAAAGATGTAAAGTCATGAGTGTCTGATGTTGTATTTACTGCAGTAACCTGGATGGACAGTGAGTTGAACTATAAAGATGTAAAGCCACTGATTTCCAATGCTATGTTTACTAGAGTAACCTGATGGACAGTGAGTTGAACTATAAAGATGTAAAGCCACTAATGTCCAATGTCACATTTACTAGAGTAACCTGGATGGACAGTGAGTTGAACTATAAAGATGTAAAGCCACTGATGTCCAATGTCACATTTACTGGAGAACCTGGATGGACAGTGAGTTGAACTATAAAGATGTAAAGCCACTAATGTCCAATGTCACATTTACTGGAGTAACCTGGATGGACAGTGAGTTGAACTATAAAGATGTAAAGCCACTGATTTCCAATGCTATGTTTACTAGAGTAACCTGGATGGACAGTCAATTGAACTGTAAAGATTTAAAATCATCAATGTCCAATTTACAGGAGTAAGCTTCATGGCCAATCAATTGAACTTCATGTTACTTGACAGACCATTGTATTTCTGATTTTGTATAAAACTAAAAGAAGTTGGAGGTGATTTTTCTTAATTTATGACAAGAATATGTCTTGTCAGAACTAAAATATTAGATTTATCCACAAACTGTTTTGTGCAAAGTGTAAACCAAATTATCATTCTTTTTTTGTCTCTGAACTTTGTCAAAAGATTGAAAGATCACCAGAAGTAATGAGGAGTAGTAATACTTCCTTCTTTCTTTTTCTTCTATTTTTAAATAAGGGAAATGTGCATGTGTGATTCTTTGTGTCTTTGTTATGACGTAAACTTGTTAGATTAAGCAAGTAACTTTAAAAGTTGTATAAGGATTGTACTAAAACTAATAACCTTTTTGGGAGATTGCATGCAAACTTTCCGGTTTATACTACTAATAAGAACATTTATAACAGTACTACTACTAGGGGTGATGACTTTCCTACTCCAAGGCCAAAAGGTCACACGAAGTCTGCATCTGTTTCATATACTGGATACACTGATACATCAGTAGGAGATCCACTTCGAACCAGGTATA
Organism: Tachypleus tridentatus; assembly: GCF_004210375.1. NCBI lineage: Eukaryota > Metazoa > Arthropoda > Merostomata > Xiphosura > Limulidae > Tachypleus > Tachypleus tridentatus. Next base: position 122,477,404 of record NC_134834.1, on the reverse strand, counting down.
TATATTACTAACCTTCACGTTAACCACTTCCTTGTTCTGATGCATAAGGTCCAAATATGTCTGCCTGCTTATGGATATACTCGGTTGCTTTCCTCACAGCTTTTTGTGTCTGTGGTGCATAATTAAAACTGATGGTGAAATTTTAGTGTGAGAGGATTAGATGATTAATTGATGTATCTTTCAATATACATGAGATTTCTTGAGAGCATGTTTCATTAAATTTAAGCATGTGTGTATAATTTCTTATGCTATCATTTTTCTTGCACCAAAAAGTCTAATACAGCTGCTTTTGTGCATTTTTGCTGTTGGTTAATTTTTGTTACGATAGCCTGTTTTCAAGGTATTCTTAAATGTTTTTCTTAGTTCATTTCTCTTTATATCACATCTGTTAAAATGAGTAACTACAGGTCTGACTTTTATAAAGCTAAGTTAGGTATGATAAACAAATCAAATTTTTTATAAAAGAAAAACTATCACAAGTTTTTTTTTTCAAGTTCTGTTGTCATTAATACTAATGAATATTGAGATATTAAAACTGTCACTGAGCCCTTGGATTATTTGTGTATACAATTATTACAGCGATTGTAACGGAAACCTCATTTTATAATTATATTTTTTCCTAGGTGATCTGGATTTCACCTAAGATTAATGTGAAATATTAAGTATCATTTGGGAAAGTTTAGATAAAGTATAGCATGTTTCGGAAACAGTCCCAGAATTCCCAGTCAGCATATTAAGGCTGACAATAAATAAAGCTAGTGCACCACTGTTGTTCTACATAGAGCTTGTTCTAGGACAAGTAGTCTGTGAGATGTAATCTTTATAAATGAGGTTTGTTTATTTAGGGTGTGATATTGTTTGATTACAAGCTTTCTAAGATATTTGATAGATTTGAGGACAAATTTTTATTTAATTAACATGTTAATCTGGTGAACTTTGAGGATATAACTGCTTTGTTGCTATATTGAGTTCAGTGATCTTTTTTTTGAAATATTATTATGGATGAGCTAAGTGTATTGTTACTGTACAAAACTTTATAGTGTTTTTGTTGCAAGTAGATGTTGTTAAAATGTTATTGTCACAAAAATTGTTGCATTTCTTTTAGAAATTTTAAATTTTATTTTGTTGTAATATTCAGTTTTAACTTCTCTAATATGAACTGAGCATTCTCACTTGTACTTTACCTTAGTGGGGCAGAGACTTCATTAGGAAGTGTGTTACCAGTACCCACAGCAAGTAGACCGTTTCCTCGAGGCACTGTTAACCGCAATACTTTCCATAGTGGTCAGACACGAGAAAGACGCTATGCTTACAATGGTCCAGGGACTGTGTCCGTCCAGACCCAGGATTCCTCTTACAGTACAACTGGTGGAAGGGCTTCTCTCTTCAGCAAACTTTCCTCAAAGTTCAGTAAGAGGTGAGTGTGGCTCCAAACATATTATATGACAGGGTTCTTAGCCCAGTGATCAGCATACTGTATTCATGTTCTTTGGCTGATGATCTATTGCCACAACAGAATAAAATTATGCCTTGCACTGTGCAGCTTGGGTTCATTATAAGAGTGACTGTGGTATCCCTTTATTTAGTGTTATGAGTTGATGGTATGTTCTATTAACAAGCTCCCTGTCCTCTGGTCTGTCACCCAGGGAATGCTGTCTGAGATAGGCCATAGGTGTGGCTTAGTGCATAAGTATTTAGACAAATAAATATTCTGTGAAAAAATGTCTAGTTCATGTTAAACTAACAAGGTGGCTTGTCACAGTGAAGTGACACATTATTACATTAAAAATCAATGGAAGTGAGATCAAATATATGCAGTCTATATTTAGTTAGATTATTATTATACTTAGAAATGTGTGGAAAGTTATATGAAGTATCTGTATTCTGTAGTTAGTTTTTCAACCACAAAGATTATTTTGTAAGGTGTGTGGTAATTTCAGATGACATCGTCACTTGATCTTGACAGAAACTGGAAGTTCTAGAGTTTAATGTATTAGCGTGTTTGCAGCCAATTACGAGTTAACTCCTAGTTGGCAGAGATGTCAACCTTGCCAAATATGAGAAGACTCAAATCAACGTATTAATTAATTAATGTCAAGCATCTTATTTTATTTTCTGTCTCGAGGGTTAACATTTATATTTGAGGCTGGCAATCTCGGATATCAGTTCTTCACTTAAGATAGTACAAGGTATCACATATAGTGGTATAGAATGTTGATGCAAAATACAGTGCCTTGTTTTATTGCAAGATTGTAATAAAATTATACTAATTTTATTATTTCAACTTATAAAATGAAAATTACTAACTTGGCACAAAAAATTTATTGTAACAAACAAGCAGTGTTTGGGATAAAATAATGTTAATCACCTTACACAAAATCTGCAAAAAATTATAACAACAGAAAATTGTATTTAAATTTGATAAGAATTATGTATGATATTTTTGAAACAATTTTTAACACAGAGCTGACTTTCCAGCACAAACTACACACATCATGGTTCCTTTTTTACTTTTTTCTTTATGTACATTTGGTACAGTTTGGTAGGCCTTGCTTTCTTTTTTATTGGTGGAATAGATTCTAATTAATGAAAACTTGTAGAAGCAGGATTCTCAAGAAGGATAGTTCGGTTTTTGACATATAATCACCAACTAAGTGTATATATAGATTCTAATTAATGAAAACTTGTAGAAGCAGGGCTCTCAAGAAGGATAGTTCTGTTTTTGACATATAATCACCAACTAAGTGTATATATAGATTCTAATTAATGAAAACTTGTAGAAGCAGGGCTCTCAAGAAGGATAGTTCTGTTTTTGACATATAATCACCAACTAAGTGTATATATAGATTCTAATTAATGAAAACTTGTAGAAGCAGGGCTCTCAAGAAGGATAGTTCTGTTTTTGACATATAATCACCAACTAAGTGTATATATAGATTCTAATTAATGAAAACTTGTAGAAGCAGGGCTCTCAAGAAGGATAGTTCTGTTTTTGACATATAATCACCAACTAAGTGCCCATTTAGTTCACTTCTACTCCACAGTGGCCCTGTCTAAAGTCACTATAAGATTGTTAATATTTGGCACATAGAAAGAAAAATCAATTGGAGCTGACATATCCGAGGTAACTTGTAGTGCATTATTATTCGTTATCTTACAACTGACTCAAGCTGTGTATAGTATGTAAACTAGGAAATCTTACAACTGATTCAAGCTGTGTATAGTATGTAAACTAGGAAATCTTACAACTGACTCAAGCTGTGTATAGTATGTAAACTAGGAAATCTTACAATTGATTCAAGCTGTGTATAGTATGTAAACTAGGAAATCTTACAACTGATTCAAGCTGTGTATAGTATGTAAACTAGGAAATCTTACAACTGATTCAAGCTGTGTATATTATGTAAACTAGGAAATCTTACAACTGATTTATCAAACTGTTTTAGAGCCATGAATGAAGACCAAGTAAAACCACGTTCCTTAAGGTTCACTTGGAGTATGAAGACCACTTCTTCACGTGATCCAAATGAAATAATTCAGGAAATTCGCAAAGTTTTGGAAAAAAACAATTGTGATTATGAGCAAAGAGAAAAATACCTTCTCCTGTGTGTGCATGGTGATCCGAATTCTGATTCTCTAGTTCAGTGGGAGATCGAAGTGTGCAAGTTGCCTCGGCTCTCTCTAAACGGAGTTCGATTCAAGAGGATTTCAGGAACATCCATTGGTTTTAAAAACATAGCTTCAAAAATAGCTAATGACCTAAAGCTGTGAACAAGAAATCAGAGAACATGGATTCTGTTGGGTAAAAGATGTGTCGGGAAACAAATGCAAGAATTTCTTGTCTGACATCTTTGTCAGATGGCAGTGATGCATTCTAGTAAAGCATGAAAGTTTACTAGGATGAGGTTACTGAAAATATGGTTTAGTTTGCAACTCGAGGGAAAATATCTGTGTACCGTGTGTACATATATACATATATATATATATTGCCTCTAATATTAAATCTTTTGTTTCTAGCACTTCTGGGAAAAGAAAACTTGCTTGAAAAGACATTAAGAGAAAACCTTTTCACTGATGGTTGTAAACCAACTGCTTTTGTTGCTGTGAGAAAATATATTTTTTCTTTCATTCCATTTGATCTCAGTAAAGTAAGAAGCAACGACGTTTAAGTAAATAATTTGTTACATTATTGAATTTAGGAAATTACAATGAATTCTTGGCACACCTATGTAAAGTTGAATTCCCTCCACTTTTGTACTTTGCCTGAAGCTATGGGACTTGTTTAAGAAGATACATCTTCATTTTCTCACATTTATGCAACAAAAAATAAAAACAAATTAGCTGCTAGTATTTTGTTTCCTGTAATGATATTCTATGGGGGCCATTCATGGTTTTCATTGTTGATGGAAGTTGTAAATGGGTTTCATACGATAGTTATTATTTAACCATTGTTTTAGAGCTAGTTCCCAGTAGATGAAGAAAAAAGTGTTAACTTGTGTAAATAGAAGATCAAAGTTAATTTGTTGTTGTGTTACCTGTCTGAAAAGTAGTTGGTTAGTGTTTTGAAACTTACTTAAAAGTAGGAAGTAACAAAATGTTATTAGTGTTGCATTTTTGGTTTCTTTACTTTTCCATTTTTTTATTTTTACATTTGCAAGAATTCCATAAAGATGTTTTCTAAAATCAATTGTAATTTTTGAGACAGTAAGCAATACTGAATTTTTGTTTATTTAGGGTGAAAAATTGTTATTTGAAATGTTCACTAATCTGTATTATACTATTCATTGAAGGTTTTAATAAGTATTTCATATGACCCTGAACGTAGGCCATGCTACCCGTCAGGCTCGACAACAAATATTTCATTTGCAGCTGTGCTTTCAATATTCTAAATGCATTGTGTTGTATGCTTTAACCATCCCTCAAGAGGAAAGAATTCTTTGTAAGTAACTTATTCAGTGGTACTTCAGGTTTAGACTAACTTGATAAACTGTGTTTTGACTTTATAGATTGCTTTGATATGGGCTTACAATGTACCAATTGACAGTTGCAGGGGTTGTTCTAGAGGCATTTTGTTTGTAGTAGCAGTTTATTCACCAAACTAATCTTATTCAAAACACTTAAATAGTACGTGTCCATTTTGAAGTTCTTGAATTAGATTTGGATCAACCTGGGCATTGAAGTTTTTGATTCTTTCTTCTAAGGAAAGAATCTTTAAGCTAAGTTTTGTATTGTTTTGATTTGAAAGCAGAAATAGTTACATAGTTAATTTTAGTATTGGATTGCAAACACACACTGCCATTGCAGGGATATTTTTTAAAAAATTGAGCCAGATTCGTTGTATTTTCTGCAGTGGTTAAATGATTAAAAGTAGGTGAGTTACAGTGAAATATTAGTAATTTGTATCTGTTTTTTATTTAAAAAGTACTGTAATTTCTTCATTGGGCAATTATTTTTAAAAAAATTGAAAACTATGACTGGCCTCTTCAAAGTGGTAGTAAACTGTAATATATTATGATTGAATTAGGTTGTTAGAAGATTGTAATCCATGAAACTATAAATTATCTTTTCATCATTTTTGTTTTAATAACAACAAGTAATAATGGTTTGTTCGAAACAAGTAGGGGAGCGGATAGTTGTAACTCACAAGTTTCAAGTAGTTCGCTGTCATGTTGTGTTACTCTGTAAATTATGTTGTAGTGGTTTTAAAATGAAATATTTGAAAAATGCTAGTGTTGTTTCATTGATAATTTACATATGAAAATGGTGTTAAATACCTCGGTGCAGGTTATTAGAGAGAAAGTATTACTACAGTAGCTTCTGTCCACGTGTACTGGCAGCACTACCTTCATTCACATACTATGACGCACCGGGTCCTCAACAAGATTTTATTAAACGTTGGGAATTACAAAAACAAACTATTTATTTAAAACTACATGTTGAAAAGACCTTCATACTGACAGAAATTTCAATTATATTAAAAATGTACTTGTTTCTAACTACCACATTTTGAAGAGTAAACAAAACAACATGAAAGCTGACGCTGTATCAGAATGTGGTAGAGAAACTAAAGCAAGCAACTACATTCTTTATCTTCGTAGTGCACACAATATTTACACTTATTTCTAGGGTTATTAATGACTTCATAAACATAAATACCTAGTTTAAGTAGAGGTACATTATTAAGGTTTCAAATTGCAATTTATAATCCAATTACCCATTAAGTACTGTATCAAAGTGAAAATAACTACCTTCTTTTTTCTCGTGACTGTATTAAATTTCCATCTTCCTAACAACCAGGAGATAGGAACATTTTACCTGACTAGACAAGGGGTAACAATTCCTATATGAATAATATGTATTAAGTTAAACATGTTTGCAAAAGGCACATGTACAATTGATTATATTAAAGAAAGAAACAGAAACAAAGCATAATGTATAAAACAGCATAAAATATTACATATCATAAAGTTGAAAATCAGTATACAAATTACAACATTTTAAAAGTGATATAAACTGCTTATTAACAATCAATATGTTTAATGAAGAGAAACATCAACTTCCTAATTTTTAAGGCACTTATCACATGTAAACTGCTTCAACCATTGTGAAACTCATAAAGCATCTTCATTGGAATGTTTATGCATGAAAGTCCAATTTCTGTATAGAAAAATTGACCATATTAACACTTCCAAAATTCATTTCACTAGTAAACAATATGAAACTTCCAAATTTTTTCTCTCATTAACATATCACATTTTATCTAAATAGAAAAAACAATCTTACCTTTTACCACATCTTCATTTCTTAATGGGTGTGTTGACATAGACAATTACCATTGAAATCAATGGGCATAAAATTTGAATTAAAAAAGATCTTAATTTAATTTTGCAGTTAGATGTTAATATTAGTAGACAGGTCTTCCTTTATACTGGTTTAATTTGAGCATCAGTTTCCTCCCTAAAACGTACCTGGGATCAGCTAGTTGCAACAGTTTTGTTAAGCTGTACTTTATTTTAATTAAAGTTTTAATACCCATATCAGCTCACTTAAGAATACAATTTCACTTCAAGTTGGTTTCTCATTACATGAACAATAGAAAGTTTAAATTTTAGTTTTATCAAAGCTGGTATAAAATACATTTTTCCTTTTTGTAATTTGTGTACCTCATTTCTTCACTATCGATACTGACTGGATTTTATATTGCATACAAACAAATTTCTATATAGTATAAAATTAAGTATTAACTGAGATTCTTAAATTACCTATATATTTGTTCTATGACACCAGTATTGTAAACATGATGCTTGGCCTTAAGCAATAATAAAGGAAAACACTTTTTCAAAATTATGTGTTTCAATCAGTATAAAACACAAGAATGAATTCTAAATGTGAAAGTTATTATATGACCTTTGATGCAGTAAAGCTCATAGGACAATTTAGATTAAGCCAAGTCCACTGGCTGTTTTCCAATCATGTTTGTTTGCAGACAATTTTTCTTACCCGATAAGATTACTTTAAGTTTTCAGAAAAATATTCATAAAAAATCTGTGTGAAGTGAAAACAGGTGTGGGTGTTACACAAAAAAATTGAAAAAACAAAACATGGGTGTCTTCCAATTAACTGTCATAGGCTGCACTTGCTTTAAAGTTTTCAGATGATGTTTTGAGTTATCTGCGGAGATCCGTGTTAGTAACTCAAAATGTTGTCCAAAAATTGGAATATAGATTGTAGAAAAGATTTAAATTTAAAAGTAATTACAATGTTTATATCAGACAATAAAAACTACTTAAATAGCAGCTTTGATAGTCTTACATTGACTACATAAAGAGTATAATCCCAGCTGCTAAGCAGGTAGCTTTATAGCAAAAAGGATTGAACTTTTATTTTAACATTGTCCAAAAACTTCTAAAGCAAATGCATCTAAAGTGTTCAATTGAGTAAAAGTTTCTCTGCTTAAACATTTTTAAACAAGATCTGGTAATTGATCTGGATTTTTAAGTGTATTATAATTGGCACAAATACACATACTGCATTAAAACACATTAAATATCCACAAACAAAGATTTAAAACAATAAAAACACAAATGTGGATGTACTGTTTCTTCAGTGAATGTTACAAAAAAGTTCTTATCACTTGGAAGTTGCACGTGTCTACATCCAACCACCAGTGAGTTTATGAAACAATTCCTCATTAAGTGTTTGATTCTGGTCTTTAGATCTCATGGACAAAAAGATGTAACCACCAATAAACTCATGCACCACCTTGCAATCAGCAGTCAAACAGCTGAATGCAATTGTCTCCTCTTCAAACTGAACCTCCACCTCTTTAACGTCCCAGTTCACATTCCATACTTTCATTGTGTTAAAGTGCCAGGTTTTGATGTGGTCTCCAGTGTTCAGGTCCATACGCATCAATCTATTGTGAGCAATTCCTAACAGGTCCTTTCAAAGAATAGATTTACAAATATCAAGAACTGTTTACCCAGAAAACCAGCTGAATTATTACTTCTCAAATACTTCTTACGTTTAGAAAATTCATTATATTTTTAAAATTTTAAAACAACTACTATTTCATTCACAAGTTAAATACTTTAATGATAACAATTTGTAAGTAAATTCAGAAACCTGGATGTTGTACATCTCCAGCACGATGCTAATTATTTCAAGTTCTATCAAAGATAGCTCGTACTCAACCCTCACTTACCTCACGTTTACATCCCCAAATTTTACAACAAAAAATGAAATGCCAAATTCTGGCAAGGTTTGCCAAGCTTTGATAAAGTTCAATTTTGCATCAGAAAGATTCAGTTCTTTGACATTGCTGTGGGCTTCCAGGATTCGGTTTACAATCTAAGAAAATGGAAACAAGGATAATGAACAGGTGAAAACTGTGTTAAGAATGTCACATGTTAAGTGGATAAAACTGGAAAAAAACAACCTAATAATTGCTTCTTTAATATTTCCAAAAGAGCAGACTTCTTCCAATCATAAAAAAATTAAAAAATAACATTCACTGTCAAATTCGTTGGAAACGGCTTCTAAATTAAACATATTTTACTATAGTACTTAAGAGACAAATGTAAACTGTGGTTTCAGCCAAAAAGATGTTTACAACACTGAAAAAGATCTCGAATGAGTGTAGTACAAAACTACCACCAACCTTGTGCTCAAATATTCCAAAACATTGGTAAAACTGGGCAGTATTTTTGCTGATAATGTATTGACGAAGTTTGATCAAGTGAAGACCCTAGGCAAACATTGCATGTGGGAAATCTTTGGCTACTTGTATCAGGGATTCTGGTTATGGAAGTTACTAGATCTTATATTTTGCAAAAAAGTAGTTGTACGTGACTAATAATTGAAGAAAAAAACCAAAAAACTGACATCCTATTTAATTCCTAAAACAATTGTTTCCATATATTCTCTAGACAGCTCTTTGCTTTTCAGAAATAATTTAAGTGATTCATAAACTGACAATTAAAATAAATAAAGTTATGGAATAAAAAATACATCAATAAATGAAATATATACTTTTAATCCAAACAACTAAAATAAAATAACATGAATAATGTAAATACATAACGATGCTTTTGTGAAATAAAAGTCCTCAATTAGATACAAAACAATTTAGTGAGGGTTTGATACAGACAACACTGCCTAATCTCTTTTGAGACATGGTAGAATGTAGGTTAGATTTGATAAACTTAATAGGAGAAAATTTTCTGCCAAAGTAAGGTAACTGGAATACTAAAGAATGCAAAGTGCTACATATACATTTTATATGATAAATTTCAAAGCAAAGTGTGTGTTAGTATCAGGTGGTATAACACTAAGTTCTTATATTTTTAATTATTTGGTGTTTCATGAGCTCACAAAATTGAATTTTAACCAAGAGATCTTTGCACTTCTGCACAAACTAATTTTCTGTAACACCAGAAAGTTGATATATCATATACCAATCCAACTATTTTTAAAAGCCTTAAACTGGGTTTCAGTATTTACACATAATGCATAAACAGTAATGTTAAAGTAATGAATCTTGACTGTTTCTTCAGAGTCATTAGTACATTCACCCTAACTTCCATAGATGTTTGTTTTCTGTATTTCTCGATGTATAAACTTTCCATGCGATCACTGACAGCTAAAAGTGCTCACTCAAAACCTGTTGATCTATATTCACCAATCCATTCTAAGAAGCTTCTTGCTTCCTTTACAGCACTGCCCAAATTCTTTTTACCTTGTATATTCTAATCAAGCCTAATAAATTATTAAAGCAAATATTTTAGTTTTTGTCCAAAACATGATGTATTTAGAATCATCTAACTCAATATAAATGTGTATATATTAAAAGATACATATAACAAATGTGTATATAGACTGAAAATCCCACAAGTCACACTGAAATCGTGAAATCTATTTACTAGAAAAATAAGTTTTTCATACATCCAGTATCATTCCTGGCTGATTAAACAATTTACATTAAATGCACGTTTAAAATAGGTTTTCTGTGTTTTTATTATGTCTTAGGGTTAAATTTCATTTCTATAAAAATGTATCTTTAATTATATAAAGCGAGTGTCTGAGAAAATAGGTTTTGTTATACAACCAACTTTTAAAGAATGCATCTGTTTTATATATTGAGCAATGGTTGTACTAAAACATTTTAGATTTTCAGTGATGTCGAGAAAACCCACTTGTAGAGAAATATATATGCAAAAACGGGTCGTTTGGGTTGAGAAAATATTTTACATAGAAGAGCGAACAACGTTTCGACTTTCTTCGGTCATCGTCATAGTTTTTGCATATATATTTTAGATTTTGTTTTCTCCAGATCATATTGCAATCCTCTATTCTGGAAAAAACTCATTGATTTTCTCCTTTCAGTTAGAATATGTTTGCCAGACCACAGTTCACATAAGGTACAAGTTGTCGTCATGATAATGGTCAAGAGGATGCTGTAGCTGCAGGGTCCTACATAAGCATGCACAATGCTCATGAAATACACAATACTTAATTGAGAAAATGATCATGAAATTTATTTCAGTATTCAACATTAATATATTGTAGTGCAACATTATTAACAGATAAGTTAAATAATCTATGTTTCAATGTTATAAACACAGGACTACTGATGTCCAGTTTTGGAATATTTTTTTTAATTTTTTCCCCATCACTAAATTAAGTCAAGGGATCCTGGCTGAATAACTAGTATTAGTTTCAATCAATGATAAAATATTTATCTTTAGGTAAACTTTGAGACTAACCTCAGCTAACCTTGAATTTAAGATAAGTAGTACATATATACAAACCATGTAGAAAAATTTGGGTAAACATTAAAACTGAATTTAACCTACTATCTGGGGTTGAGCTTCAGTGTTTATTAACATTTTTCACACACACATAATACAAGGCTGTTGTTACTGTTTAATGCAAAGCTACATCTCCTGTTATCTACGTTCTGTTCACCATAGGGAACTGAACTCTGGATTTTAGCATTGTAAGCAGTAGAATTATCACTGCTCCATCAAGAAACCTTAATACAAAACTTATCACTTGATCAAATCTGGTAACAAAATGAGTGGTTATGACCTTTGTGTGACCTTGATAAGTACACAATTCCTGGTAACTATAGAAATACTCTAGCAACTAACAACATTTTCAAATGCTAGCTATTAAAAACCCTGGCTTCTTATGCATATTGACATTATTACCTGTACAAAGTTAAAACATCACTGTTAGCTATTAAAAACCCTGGCTTCTTACACATATTGACATTATTACTTGTACAAAGTTAAAACATCACTGTTAGCTATTAAAAACCCTGGCTTCTTACACATATTGACATTATTACTTGTACAAAGTTAAAACATCACTGTTAGCAATTAAAAACCCTGGCTTCTTACACATATTGACATTATTACTTGTACAAAGTTAAAACATCACTGTTAACCACTAAACATGAATAAAACCTCATGAACTATTCAAAAGTGCTAATTTTCGTTTTGTTTTTCAGTTCATTGCACTTGTATTAACTCTTTAGTGTTAAATTACTTTCACATTTACTTAGCAGTATCTTTATTTTATTTACAAACAACTAAACTCCATTTTATATGGAAAAATACAGCATTAGTAAATTTGTATGGTTAGTCATACACTGACATAAATAGAATGACTTGTGTCACTACAAGTTCCTATGCATGTGAACCTTATCTACATACAATCCAAAATAAACCTGGGAAAAATTCTGTGCTAAAGAAAAAGTTAATTACACAATATTAATGATGTATCCAATCAAATGCTAACTTCTTTCTTTCTCTCTCTTATGGCACTCTGAAGGGTGGGAGAGAGGCTAAGGTAACATGCTAGGTCAGTGACAATTGGCCCAGGTGTGATCTGACACACAAACTTTTATAAAATAGTGGTTCACATACTTAATCTATGAAGGGGCAACAAACTTAACACACAGTATACTAAAATTGATTCTATTTAATTACATAATATATCCATTTCCATGACACAAACAGATTTCAATAAAAGAATTAATATCTTTCAAAACCCACCTTACAGTTTTTGCATGCCTATACCAGAGCATAAGTTTAATCCAATCCAAATAGGACATCACTAATTTTTACTTTCATAAAATTCAAAATAAAAAGTTAATTATGTATGAGAGAATAAGAAATATAACAATCACTTTTGGCTGCAACAATGTTGAAGATTTTTATTTTAAGAGTAGATAAATGATAGACATGTAAATATTCAAACAGATTTATTTCTTACTTTGCTAATGTTGTAAATCTCGTTATATCAAAAAGTAATACTATTTTAAGGTTTATACTAAACTTGATTTGACAATAAAGAACAAAACGCGTTTCTTCGGATATTATGCTAAAATGTTAGAATGGATAATAACACAATAAGTGATGTCGAGAAAACCTACTTGTAGAGAAAAATATATATATGTAAAAATGGCTCGTTTAAGTTGAGAAAATATTTTACGTAGAGGAGTGAACAACGTTTCGACCTTCTTCAGTCATCATTCTTTCTGAACCTGACAATGACCGAAGAAGGTCGAAACGCTGTTCACTCCTCTACGTAAAATACGGATAATAACACACCTGTCTGTCTTTCCATTTCCTAATAAACCTGGGAGCTATGTAGTCTTCAGGGTTAATATCCACTTGTGAGGGGTTAATTACTGGACTACCTGCTGGTCGTTGCATTCTCAAGAATTCTAAAATATGTTTCACTTCCTGGTCATAAGAACTGTCAGCCATAGTCTTCCCTTTTGAAGCCAGTCGACAGGCAGCCATCCATTTAGCATACTGTTCCTCCTGAGGGTTAACCCAAGATATTCTTAAGCCTATATTAACTACATTTTGAACATCTTATTACTTGGATAAGGACTTTATGTAACAAACAAAAGATTTGTGGTAAATACAACAACAAACAAAAATATTCCATATATAACAGAATTTCAGATGTGTAATTTCGTTTACAAATTTAATACTTAAAAATCATTAATTCTAAACAGTCTTTGCATGGCATATAAATTCATACTGCTGTTGAATGTATCAAATAAATTAGCTGAACGTTTTTTTGAGTTTGAAATTACTTTTTTTGTTTTCCATAGTTATCAGAGAGACAGGAAAAATAATGTTTGCTGCTACCTGAAACTAACTGATCATAATTAGAAAGTTCTGTGAAGCAACTTCAATGAACTGATAAACGTGTTATCTCTGTTATAATTTATTCATCTCTATAATAAAGTTTGTCCCTAAACATGTACATTTTAAAGAAAATTAGAAATATGCAATTTTCTTCAACATAAACCAAGCACTTAGCAAAATGCATCAAGAATTTCACTGACTGCTTCTTTATGGAAAACAGTTATTTGAGAACTACAAAACTATGGAGTAAAATTTTCAAATACAATGAGTAACTTTTATTAGCTTTTTCTCTCAGACCAGTAAGGTATCAGAGTGGGAGATTTACACCTACAAAGCACATAATCCCATGAATAAATTTTAATAATCGTCATTGAGACTGACTCACTATAAAAAGATTTTATAAAATGAATCTGGTAGTTAGAAAAAAGAGTCAAAGAATAGAGGGTCATGTCTTGTAAGTTGGTCACTTACTTTTCACATTTACTTATTTTACTTGTACTCCCCCAATTTCCCTATTCTTGTTTTGAATACGAGTATAAAAATAGTTATATTATTGAAGGTTTTAAAACAAACACCAAATAGTACTTCTGGTAAAATATACTACTGAATTTATTTAACCTGGACCTACAGAGTCACATCTCATCCAATACTCTGTCATTCCTTTGTCACTTGGCACTTGTAGCTTTATTCCATACTTGTCTTGAGCAAGGCTGACATCAGGTGAAACTTCAGATCCTGTGAAAACAAACTTTCATTTACAATCAAAGAATAATGCTTTAAACAGCTAGGTAGTAACTAGTACCAAGAAAATGGTCATTTCTACAAGAAATGAATTGTTTTACATCAATATCACCAAAAATTTGTTCTGTATCTAAGTTAAACCTTTCACTACTGTCCAAACATGTAACCCCAAAGTGACCAGAGTTTCCACAATATAACTTTTAATAACATGTTTTGTGTATCTCCACAAAATTTTTCAAGCTTTTCGTACACATAAAAGAGTCTGTAGACAAAATATCTGAATTTTTAATGAACTATTTTTACTAAAACTTCATTCATGAATATAATAAAAAGTCAGCATGTTGATTGCTCCAAGTGAAGTGAATTTCATGTTATGATTTTTTCTTATAGAAGTTTCATTTGAATAATCTCTAAAAGCTATTAAAAATTTAAGTTTAACAATAATTTTCTTTACTCTAACTGTAACCAATATAAAACTTTAAAGGTTGAAAACTGGAAAATAAAGTGAGTGGTACTGTTCTGTCCTTTTTAGTATTAACATCAAAGTTCTAAAGTACTTCTCTCGATAGTTTATACTTTCATCTATTTCCTGTTTATTTTACTGTTAGCAGCTGAAGTAGGAAACTTTAATATAAAGCAATAAATTGGTACTCCTGCCATT
Source organism: Tachypleus tridentatus (assembly GCF_004210375.1). Classification (NCBI taxonomy): domain Eukaryota; kingdom Metazoa; phylum Arthropoda; class Merostomata; order Xiphosura; family Limulidae; genus Tachypleus; species Tachypleus tridentatus. The sequence continues at coordinate 122,462,332 of NC_134834.1, read as the reverse complement.
ATACTAATTATGAGACACCACTGATAAAAACAAGCCAATGCAACACAACTACTACCCTGTCATTACGATAATTATGAGACACCACTGATAAAAACAAGCCCATGAAACACAACTACTACCCTGTCATTACACTAATTATGAGACACCACTGATAAAAACAAGCCCATGAAACACAACTACTACCCTGTCATTACGATAATTATGAGACACCACTGATAAAAACAAGCCCATGCAACACAACTACTACCCTGTCATTACGATAATTATGAGACACCACTGATAAAAACAAGCCCATGAAACACAACTACTACCCTGTCATTATGATAATTATGAGACACCACTGATAAAAACAAGCCCATGCAACACAACTACTACCCTGTCATTACGATAATTATGAGACACCACTGATAAAAACAAGCCCATGCAACACAACTACTACCCTGTCATTACACTAATTATGAGACACCATTGATAAAAACAAGCCAATGCAACACAACTACTACCCTGTCATTACAATGTTATGAGACACCACTGATAAAACAAGCCCATGAAACACAAACTACTACCCTGTCATTACGATAATTATGAGACACCACTGATAAAAACAAGCCCATGCAACACAACTACTACCCTGTCATTCACGATAATTATGAGACACCACTGATAAAAAACAAGCCCATGCAACACAACTACTACCCTGTCATTCACGATAATTATGAGACACCACTGATAAAAACAAGCCCATGCAACACAACTACTACCCTGTCATTACACTAATTATGAGACACCATTGATAAAAACAAGCCAATGCAACACAACTACTACCCTGTCATTACAATAATTATGAGACACCACTGATAAAAACAAGCCCATGCAACACAACTACTACCCTGTCATTACGATAATTATGAGACACCACTGATAAAAACAAGCCCATGCAACACAACTACTACCCTGTCATTACGATAATTATGAGACACCACTGATAAAAACAAGCCCATGCAACACAACTACTACCCTGTCATTACACTAATTATGAGACACCATTGATAAAAACAAGCCAATGCAACACAACTACTACCCTGTCATTACAATAATTATGAGACACCACTGATAAAAACAAGCCCATGTAACACAACTACTACCCTGTCATTACGATAATTATGAGACACCACTGATAAAAACAAGCCCATGAAACACAACTACTACCCTGTCATTACACTAATTATGAGACACCATTGATAAAAACAAGCCCATGCAACACAACTACTACCCTGTCATTACACTAATTATGAGACACCATTGATAAAAACAAGCCCATGCAACACAACTACTACCCTGTCATTACACTAATTATGAGACACCATTGATAAAAACAAGCCCATGCAACACAACTACTACCCTGTCATTACACTAATTATGAGACACCATTGATAAAAACAAGCCCATGCAACACAACTACTACCCTGTCATTACGATAATTATGAGACACCATTGATAAAAACAAGCCCATGCAACACAACTACTACCCTGTCATTACAATAATTATGAGACACCATTGATAAAAACAATCCCATGCAACACAACTACTACTTTCCCACAGAATTTATCATAACACCAGCTGCAAGAACACAGTAAGAAAGAATTCAGTTTGTTTATAGGAAGTGTTTGTAACAGGATTTGTCTAAAGTATCTAAAGTGTGAGAAAATGTTTATGACACATCTGTACAAATTCCAGGCTGATCCATTAAGTTTGGTAACTATTTAGATCTTAGTTATCATCCTAGGGTCTTTGGAATTTAGTAGTATAAGTGCACAGAGTGTGTAGGTTTTCATGAAAATGCGTATGTTATTGAATATTACTTCATAAATGACTAATTTGTTATTTTTCTGAAAATGTAGAACAATACATAAAAAGTATATATAAAAACAATGATGTTTAGCACTTACAATATTACAAAATTATTTGTAATTACCCATCATACTTGGTATAACTCATTTCTTCTTTCAAGTAGATGGAAAAAGACAATTTTTTATAGGTTTAAATTTTGGGTTTTTCTGAAATACATATCAGATGTACATAGTTTTCAATATGCTTTTTCTGTTAACTATAAAAATGTAAGTAAAACAGAAGTTGCAAGAAAACTGAATCGTGAGTGAAGCTACCCTCATGGATTTGTAAAATATAAACAGCTCAGCAAATAAAAAAACATGAGAGGTTCCTTTTTCATATTCTAGTTTGGAAACATTTGAAATTTGAGTTTGTAATTTGTTAACCACTATAATTATTGTATAGTAGGTGAATATATACACACACACACACACACAGCAATAAGAAATGCCATGTGACTAACAAAAAATATATCTAGGATTTCTTTTTATTTTCTTTCAAATTAAGAAATTAAAACATAACTAATATTAAAATCTGTATTATAAACTGTATTAATTAATGCCAATTCTACCAACATCCAATGATCATAATAGTTGTTTAATTAAATTTTGAAAATATCTCTCTAAAACATTGTGACATCTTTTAACCTGCAAGAGGGTTAATCGTACATGTTACTTTATTTTACTAAACAAAAATCTTAGTTTCAAGCAATTTATTTATCTTTTATCTCAGAACAAATAATCTGCAACCATAAAATATATAACAATATTAACATTAAAAAAAAACCTATTCCATATAACTGTAACCAAACAATTGTAGCTGCATATTTTAAAATGGCCATACCTTTGAGCTCAATGACCAAAGAGGGTTCATCACGATTTTCTTCATGGTTTTTGTACACAGCTAGCTTAGTGTCTTTGAAAGAGAAGAAGTACTGCTTGAAGCCCTTTAAAGTAAAACGTTTCGACCTAAACAAAGGAATGTTTATTTACTGAGAAACAGGAAACATTAAGTACAAGAGTTCTGTTACAGAAACAGACTGGCATCAAAATTAATCATCTTTTTTTTGTGAAAAAGTCTGTTACATCAACCTGCATTCACTAACACTGCAACTTTAAAGTATCCACATCCAAAAGCAAAAACTAGAAATACTGTAACACTTTCTCTACAATATCTATATTTTGTATCATAATACACACAGCAGTTAAAAATTAACATTCCAAAAATCACATTTTTAAAATACTTGTATAAAACAACAGATCAAACTAATTTGATATTGCTATTTTAATAATAAAACATATTCTACAGAAAAAATCAGTACTGTGTAAAACAGTGGTACAGGCTATCTATACATTTTACAAATCCTGAGCAAAACAATTTTATGATAAATATTTTCAAACAGTAACTCAGAAGAAATGGGTGTAAGTAGACAAAGAAGATGGCCAAGAGATCTAAAGGCTCACTTCAAGTCAAAACTGGAACAAAGCCAATTAAATGTCTGCATTAATTTATCATTTTTATTGTATATATATATAAATTGTTTATTTTTGTACATTTATACTTATAGCCAACACTTCTTAAGGATACCATCTAATGAGAGCAGACCTAGAATATCATTTAGCAGGAAGGAGACAGATACTATCCAGAATGTTCAGATTGTAAACATTGGTTTTAAAAATTTTATATAAAACATTTTATTACAGTTCATACAGTTGGTGTTTGTTTTTCACTTCATATAAAATTTAAAGTTTTTTCCAATTTTAAAGAGAAATTTAAATACAAAAATTTCAGGGAAGAAACATTATTCAACTATATTGCATGCACACACGTGTAAATAAACTCCATGATTATTATACTTTATGGTGTAAATTAATTAAGTAATTAAAACAGTGATATATTGTACAGATTTTTCTTTATTAATGGATAAAATCTAGTCTTATTCTTTCACTTTGCACTTGTCCAGCATTCCCGAGGAGGAGTGGCATTTTCTTAAATCAAGATAATTCATTTACAAGTAGTAAATCAAATAATATGTTGGGCTTTTTTTTTGCAAGAAAATATGCTTTTAATAGGACTCTACTTTCAAATAATCTAACACAAATTATACTTACTCTATCATTATACTACTTTTAAATCAGGATAAATATCATATATCTTACATGAAACAAGTTTTTAACTTTTTAAACTCATAAAATGTATTTTTAGCCATCAAATATATCAATGCACACCAAAGACCACAAATTAACAGATCATCTTACAATGTGCTATATCTGCATCTTTAAGTACAATCACCTGCTTTGTATGATAGAGCTTTTTCCTTAAGACATAAACATAATTAAGCTTACAGTGTGGGGTTGCAAAGCACTTACTTCATAAATTTGAGATAATCTGAAATCTCTGGGATGCTCGTTAGGTTACCATTAGTTTCACTGATTGCCGAACCCTCTAACGATACCTGAAGGTTATTCAAGGCAGCATCAACATCATCTTCACCTTTCAGGAGTTCAGGTTGGGGAATTTTAGCTTCCATATTAACTTGTAACTATAAAGGAAAAGCAATATATACACACACACACACACACACACACACACACACACACAAATAAATACAATTTTCAATTAAATGTAACACATTTATACATTTTGCAATGTGCTTCAACACTTCTATAAGATAGGTTTTATATAAGGACAAAATTACAGCATTATTCATGTAAGTATATATAAATAAATATGCTAACATAATAATAAATTACTCATATGCAACATTGCTACCTAGATATGTCATATGATAATTTATATTATCTTGCCCTACTATTAAAGTAGAACCAATATTAATAGAATTGGTCATCACAACTTTTATCTTTCAGGTTGTTATGTTATCACATGACAAGTATAGATGCTATAACTTATTGACCTGTAGATTATAATTCAAATTTTAATATTACACACAAATTAATTTCTTAATTTACAAGTAAATATTAAAAGAACACATTTAAATATGGATTTTAGTGATTTGCACAATATGTTAAATACAGCACTATTTGAAATTAGATATTTATGTCAAAATACTAAAGTCTATAATTTTGTACAAATCAAAAAGCCAAATTACTAATGTTTACAAGCTAGAATATAAAGTAAGAACTTCATATACATTTTGTATTTTGCTGAGATATGGCTCATATACTGAATCAAACAATGGTCCCATTCACCTCTTCCCATTTTTGAAATGGTCCCTTAAATGCATTTACTTCAAAATATAACATGTGAGTAACCAATCAAGTGCTTAAAATGTCCCAAGAGTTGTTTTCTCAGCCATTTTGATCTTGGAAAAGGCTACCATGTTCTCTCTATCCAAAATTTCAAGGAGGTAAGGCATGGTGTGTCTTTAGTCTGCTCAAAATGTTTTACTTCTTAAAATTAAATAAAGCTTAGTTACTACGCTTAATAAATTTTAGTGTAATTTGATGGTATCAATGGAGTTATTTATAATTTTTTGGTTATTCAACTGTAGATATTAAAAAAAATTTTTTTGTTTGATATCCTATGCGTGTGAAATTGTAAAAGGCTTAGCAACCTATGTCCAGCATGAACCGACTAAACAGGTTGTAGTGAGAAGAAATAATTGTTTGCTTTACTTCTTGATTTATTGTTCTATATTTTAATAGAAATACGTTTAATTTATTTGTAAATAGTAATAATCTATATACATATATAATAATTGAAACGTGATTGTATTACAAAATACTAGTCCACTAAAACACAGCCAAGACAGGGAAGACTAAAGGTCAGTTTTATATTACTGGATACAAAAGACGAGTACATGTACATTATGTCAATGTAAGTTAGGTATAACTGGAAGGTCAATGTAATAAAAATAATATATATATATATATAGGTGTGTGTATGTTTGTGTGTGTGTTAAAAGACTTAAGCTATTTAAACTAAACATTTGTATTTTCATGTTATAATATGTAGTGATTCTACCATGAAAACAGTATAATTTATATTTATTTCATTACTTTCTTTTATGATGGTTACGAGGTTGGTCAAAGTGACAGACCTCACATAGAGTATAGAAAATAACAAAATATAAAAGTTTTACTGAAAACAAATGTTTGCAATGTATTTAGGAGGTTTTGGAGATTACACAAATAATATTTGAGATATTCAGAAGAAGCAACAGTTTTTTTTAATCATAGCATGAAATCACTTTGCACTGAAACTTGTAATGAAACAGGCTTTATTTTCAAAAACAACTCTTTAGGAAAAATATTTCATTAAAAATTCTGATTTTTTTATATACCAAATATTGTAATCTTTACTAAAAGTCTAACAGATTTTGTGAAGATATGCATATTGTATAAAAAATTATTATGCACATACTTCACATGCACAAGTGTGTAGACAAATTTGTGTACATTATACCGAGCCCTTTGAGAAAAGGTTAAACAATGTTTCTAGTCTATTATAAAATATTTCAGTTTGTACAGTTTAGTTTGTTAGATTGTACAGTACTAATACACTGTTAACACAGTTAACAGTAGTGTTTGTCACCCACCAGACAGTGAAGTACCACTGATCCATAGTATTTCAGAACAATAAACAAACAAAAAAGACAACATATATATTTAAATTATACTGGCTATTCACTGTAGTTTAATGAGCCACTTGTTGATATTGATAAGATTAAGAAATATTATTCTACAGTACATGTACTAAACTACACAGTTTATGTTAGTAACGTAAGTTAACTAACTGAAGGTAATATTTGAATAACAAATGTATGCTGCTCTTGTGACCAAAACATACTTTCCAGAAAGATCTAAAATCTGCATACCTGTAATGCTGCAAATAACATCATTTCTTCATCAGTGCAGTCTATTTCTTCTGTTAAAATGGACCATCTGGCTTGCTCATATATCTGGTTGATTCTCACAGCATCATACTAGAAACCAGAAATAGATAACAAAAAGAACACTGATCTAAAAACAAACACTATAATATGCCTAAACCATATAAAATCAATATATGACTACAAAAAGTACTTCTGGTTCTTTAAAGAGACATTTTGTAGTCATAGTCTTTATGTTGGTTGACTGGTTCGTAAAGTCAAGTTTCTGTAGAAGTGCATAGTAAGTTTTTACTGATAACATGGTAAACCTAATATAGACATCAGTAAAACAATTCAAAATGGTTATTTGACTTGCATCTTAACCCTTTCGGCACAGTTGGCAACCACAGTCAACTTGAAGGCTCAGTGCAGCAGGTGACCTTCCTTTATTCATGTTATTCTTATGTATTGAATTTAACATATATAGTATTGGGTACAACCACTGAACATTTCAGGGACTTTAGTTGAGTTATTGCCGAGATATCATGCTTTTAGTACTGATACCGTAATTAGTTGAAGTATCAAACATATATATTCAGCACCATGCCAAACATTAAAAATTGTTATTCACTGCCAAAAGGGTTGATGCAGGAGACACTGGACAAATGAATACTACACCCTAGCTACTCTAGCAAAGAGACAGGATTTAATCCCGACCCTTAACTTCTTACAGAACAGTCTGTTTCAGGACTTACCTAAAGATAAAAGTAACAGCTGTCAAAATGCAGAATACAAACTAATTGGTAATAAGCATAAAGTAAGTAATGAATAGTTTAATTACATTTTGGTGATTAAAACATAAAATTAACCATAGCAACTGATATAAAGTCATCACATTCTTACTGTAAGTATTTAGTTTTCTTTATTTTTTTTAACAGTCCAAAGAAACCTCAAAGAAAGTTTTATTGATGGTCTAGCTTTAAAGACCTGAAGACCAGTATTTATCTCAGTTTATTGTAATGTTTAGTAACTTTTATTTTAGATAAATATTGTACTATAAGCTCTTCCATTATTACTTTATAAAATACAGATGTACAAGTAAACTTCCCAATTTAATATTTTAAATAATTTGAATTAAAAAAACTTACTTTGGGATTAAGATCATAAAAGTGAAACAGTTTATACTTTAACAACAGCAGATCAAACTCTCTGACATTTTGTTCCATCAATGAGAGAGAGGAGTCCAACCAACTGAGAAAGAAAAAGAAAAGTTTTTTTTGGCTAAAATATTTTAACTTGAAGCAAAACAGAACAAGTTTTTTTTTGGCCACTACTGTACTTTGTATCAAATCAGTGGTACCAACAAATATAGGTAGGGTTTTGTCAAGTACGTCTGTGGTACCATTCTCCACTGGGCAGAAACAATCTGACAAATAAATTACAAAGCTACACTGATTAAACTTACCTTAAAATACTGTGTATATCACGCTTCACTCAAACAAACATACATATAAATTAAAAGAGTTGGTAAAAGTTAAAACATAGTATTTATTGTTAAATCTCCAGAAATAAACTATTGTTCAGCATCATTAAATATGAAAAAAATATTTACACAAGTTTCATATAATCATCTTTTAATTAAAAGTAGGGTCAAGTTCTTTTACCTTACATTTAACCTTCCTTTTTCAATAAGAGACTTTGGATAAAGAAGGCCTTGTCTGGCTTTCTCTGTTGGAGTTTTGGGACTTTGAGCAAGAGGAAAGTCCTGACTCAAAAAACTTTCCTCACCCAAAGAACTATGGGTACCAATATATGACCCATTGAATGTTCCATTACTGGAGGAATTTCCAGAGTTGTTCCATACAGGCTGCAAAGAAAGTACCATCAACTTTACATTAATTCTATACTGTTGTTTTGGTAACATTTATTAATCTAATTAATACTGCAGCAAAATAATATCAAATACACAGTGATAAAGTACTATTTATTTTATGTGAAAAACTGAGTTACATACTGATTGACTGTACAGTTAATTAGTAATTAAATGAAAAATACATTTGCTTAAATAATTTTAAACTTTTGACTTTATTAACAGACTTTCTTTAAAACAAAACAGTATAATTATTAGTTTGAGTCTGTCGTTAAAATGACATCTAGTGATTAAAAGGTAGCTATATTTTATTTACGTTGTAAAAAAAAAAGACATTATCGAGTCACACTTTATTAAGATATTTAAAATAAAAAGAACAACGTTTATCAAAAATATTCCAGACATTTTGTAAGACGTTGAGAAACAATATGCAAAACACAAACAGAAGAAAGGAAACAAAGTAATAGCATCACGTCTTAGTAATATTAAGTTTTGTACACAAATACACAAACTTGTAGATATATTTCTGGGTATATTAAATGAAGACTACAAATTGAAAGTCTGCATTATAAAAACAGAAGTTATAACAATGCTTATTGTTTAATTTTGAAATAAGGTCTTTAAATTCTCTATTAACAGTTTAAAATACTTTTGAGATAAGAACACAATTAATTATTATTTTATTATCCAATAAACTAACTGGTCATTCATTTTCTAATTTTCTTTACTCACCAAAACATGAACTTCAATGAAGAAAGGACAAAGTAGAGGTTTAATTTTATCTTTGGTTCACTATTCCTGCTGCAAAAGAACTAGTTTTGTCAAAGTTAAAACTCATCAGTAATGTTTAAAAGAATGAAACAAAGAAAGACCCCATAGAGACTGAAAGTTAGCAAAACAAGTCTGTTCAGTGGCAGTAGTGAATCACAGAACAGATTATGCTTCTGCTTTATCTTTTTTTCATTGAAATTCAAGTTTCAGTGAAAAGAAAAGATTGAGAAAGAAATAATTATTGCCAAAAAATTGTTGTTACCTCAAACTAAAGATGAGAGCAAAATTGATAAAATGTGGAATCTTCTCTTGAATATGAACTATACATGTACACTTACACCACTTCCGGGCATTCCCAAAACTTCAGGATCTAGTTCTGCTTTACCAGACGTGCTTGAACTTAAGCTTGAACTTTCCAGTGAAGACCCTTGTTCTTTGCTCCTTTGCTTTGGACTGCACTCAATGTATCGATAGTTTCTTTTCAAGTGTTCTGGACCAAGTGGACGAAGAAAAGACAATTCTTCTGGGCATCTTATGCCTAAAAATATATACAAGTTCTTGAAATATATATTTATCAAAACCTTCCAAATTTTCACAATTCCAAATTTATTACTCTTCCTATTCTGAATATCAGTTATCTTCTAACATGAAAGAACAATGATATCACTAGTCTTGTTTCAGTTACATCATAGATCTACATATATTTTTTTAAAATTACATCTTAAAATCAGTCCACAGTTGAGAAAAAGAGAAAATACATATATAATAACGTTTAAAACTGATAATCAAAAATATTAAATTATTCTATCACTAAAAGTGGTTAAAAAGTACATTTTATGGCAAGACCTGATTAGAGATGTTTTATTCTTTTACAAAAACTAGAAACATTGTTTCTAACAATTGAGATAAAGTTGTATTTTTAGTTACTGGTTAAGAAGGGGAACAACATATGTAGTACTTAAAAAAGAAATAACTGAAGATTTAATTAAAAGTGAAACAAATCAAAATATTTTCACAATTTAAGAATCGTTACTATCACATCAATACAATATTTTAATTTTAATCTAAATTATTAATGACTTTCACATTTAAATTCTACATCTTTGTTGCCTGCCTTAATTATGATTGAGCAAACCTATTAACAGATCACTTTTAGAATACAAACCTTTCTTCTGTTAAGCAGTACACATGGCTACCTTCCAAATGGTTATCAGTTTTCTTGAATGATGATTTACTTACATATTGCCTAATATTGTGAGACAGTACTACTGTACATCTTGTAACAAGATACATGGTGCATCTGGTCTAACACGCAGTTTATTCCGAGATGCTAGAAATCTAAGAGAGCTACAAGAACCAAAACTACTCTCACCTGAAAGTGTGAAGCTTCTAGAAGCAAAGGACATTTTTAAACTGCACCAGTTCTTGCTCTTAATAAATTAAAACCTTTTTTTTCAATAGTTACTAAAGAACCATGATTTTACTACATTCCTGTGTTTATAATATTGTATTTTTAATAACAATGACCTGTTTCTTCTCAACAATATACTAAGTATTATATATATAAACACATGTATGTGTGTAAATATATTAAATATTGTAGTAGAAGACTTAGATTTATTTACACTTTCAATACAGTTTGATCATTTGTACTAAAAAAACAAGTTAGGTTTCTAAGCAACTTGTTCTAATTGCATGTTCAAAAGCAAGACTTTAAAACAGTTTACAACCCATAAGATTCCTTCTGATCTTAAGTGAGACACGCATAACTTATAACATTATTAATATAGTCAACAACCTTAGATTTGAATTTATAATTTATTATTCAAATAATTAAAACAACTTTAATTCAACTTACCTAGCTCTCTGCATAACTTCACAACAGCAGAGAAGATCTTCACCGAAAAATCAACTTTGCAGTCCAGAAATCGTAGGTCAGGCAACTGTATCCTTAACACTTTGTGCATTGGAGAGAAATGTAATAAAGCATCTGCCTGCACTCCACACTGGTCAAGGGTGGACTTTGTTCGCAGTAACCACTTGTTCTTTGCTGGCCACCAGAGTGCATGATCTGACCAGTCCAAAGTAACATCTAAATCACAAAAAATATATGATAACAAAAAACCATGTACTTACAAAACTAGCAGTCCTCAAATGAGCTTGATGTCATTACCTCTAGGATTACTTAAATTTCACTGTTTTAACAAAATTAGAAACTCTTACTCTGTACTATAGCAATTTAAAGCCAGCCTTTCTTCAAGATATAGATGATACTTAAAACAAATTATTCAGTACTACTTGTATTAATAATTATTTATTATAGTGTAAATTACAAATAACAATCATCTCATTCCTCTACGATAAGTAATATTGAAATGGTATTAGCAGTAACGTAGACTGTCACTTTAGAATAACATGAAGGGCCACATAACGTCTTATTACTATATTTTATCCATGGAAAAATGCATTACTAATGCTTTAGTTATTAGTTCATTAAACTCACCAAGGTCTTCCACTAGGTTTAACATTATTACGCCTATATGAAGGTCTCCTTTAACTCGAAGGATTCGTTCCACTTGCAGATCAGTAATATGGACATGTAGATTCCACGATCCATCCCCCACAAGCTGTCCGTCAGATATCATACTTCAAAGTCAAAGTACTCAAACAAACTGAAAAAAACAAACAAACCAAAAAACAATCAAATTACTGAAAACGCAATCAAAATTTAAAATAATACCTGAACAGAATACTTAAATAATTTTCACAGAAGAAGAAATATTGGCACAGAGCTAAAAAACAGTCAAGAAAAAGTTATTTCAGAATTTCCTTTAAAAACTATCTGTGCATAGCCTTTGATAATCATCACTAATTTATTAATTTTTAAGTGACAGTAAGCAGAGTAAGCAGCATTCACTGCCAACTCTTGTCTCACCGTACAGAAAAAAATTGATAATCACTCTTAATCTGATAGCAGAAAGGGGAACATTTTTGTTCAAATAACTCGCGAATCGAAAACTCAAAAGATTTTCAAACTGAGCATGCGCACTAACCATTATACTAACATACACTATGCTAACCACACCCGCCCATAATTCATTAAAGATACCACACATTTTAAAAAAGTTAATAAAATGATATATCTAATTAATGCACCTGATAACTTGATATTTGAAAACCACTTTAGCCTAGCCATTTCTACAATAAAAGTAAAGAAAAAATTACACATCGTAGTTACCTTTACAACCACCAATAGTCTATCCTTCTGTACTAACTTTAGTTTCTGTTGGTACGAATTGTATTAACCAGGAAATTGACAGCTAATATCTTACTCACGCATGTGTAAATCTTAATTCTGACGAAAACTAGGAGTGGTACCAAGTCTCAAAACCTGATAAATATTTTTATTAAATGTTAAACATATTTTGTTTTTGTGAATGAAGGAAATTAGAATTTATTTTGTATCAGCAACTGGACGTAAATCACTTTATTAAGAACTTAATAATACAGATACAGACAATTTTAAAAACATGACCATATCAGTGAAAATTTACTGATTTCACGGGTGATCTGGCTCAATTACCATATAAGGGAAACGCTAATAAACTGATGATGAACTCGTCCTAGATTGCCATTGGTTTTATTTTTAACGTAATACCATATCCAGAAGTTTATTTCAAGGAAATGACAGATTAATGTATGAATAATTCTATTATAAAACTGGACTTAATATTATGGAACATTTAATCACGACATTCTTTCTTGATTCTTAACAAGAAGAAATAGTTTTTTTTTTTCTATTAATGCGTAATATAAATTTGTTATAAAAACTGTGGCAATATAAAATTGAAATTGTTCATTAACTATTTAAATGTAAATAATTTATTACAACCACCTCCTGCTCAGCGGTATGTCTGGGGACTTACAACGCTAAAAACCGGGTTTCGATACCCGTGGTCGGCAGAGCACAGATAGCCTATTGTGTAGCTCTGTGCTTAATTCAAAACAACAACAACAACCAGCTCCAACTTCAAGAGAGTTAAATGTTTTGCACTGAGTAATTTGTTTTAAAATATGAGTGAAAATTAACGAACAGAAACAGAGGTAGGGCCTAGAATCGCTAGGTAGTCAGGGAATTTGATTTGCAATCTGCAGGATGGGAGTTCAAATCTCCGTACCACTATACATTCTCACTCTTTCACCCGTATGGGCATTATAATATAATCCCAAAATTTAATATTTGACGAAGTTGGTAAAAATATATTGAAAATTCCTAACGCTCTTTATTTCCTCTGCAAGAGTAAAACGCAGTCGAAAATGATTAACACCTTCATAAAATCCTCAAACATTAAAAACAAGAGTTTTGTTAATAAAAATTCTATCTTTGAAAATACCTATACCAAATGCATAATTTCCCTTGAAGTAAACGACACTCTATGATACAATTTTTGTTTCTTCCAAAATACAAAGGCCTTAAGTGTTTTCGAGAGAAAAAAATGATTTCTTAAATGTGGACTTATGTTTGTGTGTTTGTTTTGGAATTTCGCACAAAGCTACTCGAGGGCTATCTGTGCTAGCTGTCCCTAATTTAGCAGTGTAAGACTAGAGGGATGGCAGCTAGTCATCACCACCCACTGCCATCTCTTGGGCTACTCTTTTACCAAAGAAAAGTGGGATTGACCGCCACATTATAGCGCCCCAACGGCTGAAAGGGCGAGCATGTTTGGCGCGACGCGGGCGCGAACCCGCGGATTACGAGTCGCGCGCCTTACGCGCTTGGCCATGCCGGGCCACTTATGTGGGTATTTTGATAAATAAACAATGAATAGTAGTGACTTTGAAAAACAAAATGAAGAAAAACAATTATATTTTGACAAGCCTACTTGGAATACAAGTTTTTCATCTGAAAATATCAAATTCTACGGTCGAATTTCTAAAAAGAATCAAAAACATTAATATTGGGATAACTGTGTATTTCAAAGTAGCAATAATGTCAAAGTTCATATGGCCCACAAATTCGTCAGAAACAATAGAATTTACAGACTTAGAATTAAATGAAAAATATATATCTCTTGCCAAACCATTAATTAAATTTATCTTTCTTTAAAATAAAAAGGAAGCAAAAGGTGATAATACTTTGAAAAATAAACACAAAACTTTAAAATTTCACTAAATCGGTCAACAAGACATTGAAACTTCGTAATAGTATTTATCTTATCTGCAACAGGAAAGCGAAATCAAAGATGGAGAAAATTTTATCAAAAATCTTAAGACATAAAAAATGAGAATTTTATCTCTAAATTTTAATTTTGAAAACTTCCTCTCCAATACATGATTTCATTTTAAGAAAACGATAGCCTATGATACAATGGTTTGTTTTTCAAAAATACCAAGGACTTGGGAATTTTCAGAAAAACAAACAATTTATTATTTGTAGACTTGATTGGGGATTTTGTTAAATAAACAATTAACTGTAGCAATTTTTGACCAAAAAAAAAAGAAAATTGAAAAGCTGTCTTCGAATACAACTTTTTCATAGAAGATAGTCAGAATCTATGATAAAAAATTCAAGAAATCAAACGCTATAGCCTTAGGTTTTCTTTGTTGTTGTTGTTTTTTTTAATTTCGCACAAAGCTACTCGAGGTATATCTGTGCTAGCCGACCCTAATTTAGTAGTGTGAGACTAGAGGGAGGTCATCACCACCCACCGCCAACTATTGGACTACTCTTTTACCAAGGACTAGTGGGATTGACTAAACCTTATAACGCCCCCACGGCTGAAAGGGTGAGCGTGTTTGGTGTGACGGGAATTCCAACCCTCGGACTTCAGATTACAAGTCGAATGCCTTAACATGTTTGGCCATGCCGGGCCGTAGCCTAAGGTACTTTTATAAAATTATTCAATTTTTAATGTTGAGATAACTGTGCATTTTAATCCAACGGTAATGTCTACGTTAAAAATAATATAATTTACAGACTTCTTCTTCTTCATGTGTCAAATCTGCGGCAGACATCGACGACCATGGCATGCCAGACTTCTCTGTTGTCAATCCTCTTTATCAACTCGATGTTGCTCATTGAGTTCTTGGTGACATAGTTATTGAGGCTATCGATATATTTAGTTCTTTGACACCCTCTGCTTTTCCTCCCTTTAATTTTTCCACATAGCATATGTTTCTCTATCCCATTCTTCCTGCAGATGTGTCCTAGAAATTCCATTTGTCTCTTTCTTATAGTTTTCATGAGGGACCTTTTGTATCCTGCCAGTTCCATGACTTCCACATTTGTTTTTCTTTCAGTCCATGATATTTTTAGCATCCTTCTGAGGAACCACATTTCAGCAGTTGCCTCGCACTCATCCACCACCTGCCTTCCATGACTTCATCGTAACCCTGACACGGGGGGCTAAATGGGTACTCGGTCTTGCCCAAGAACCTCCCATGGGCTAGCGGAGGGAAGGAGTGCTTTACTGTTCCTTTGTCAGAGCGTGCTCTGACCCACTACCCACAGACTAAGAATTTAATAATATATATATATCTTTTGCTAAACCCTAAATTGTCTTCATCCTTCATAAAAAAAACAACAGGGACCAAATGTTGATAATAGTTTGAAAAATAAACACAAAACTTTAATAGTTTTCAATATTTGCAAAATATTGAAAATTCTTAACAATCTTTATCTTACATATATTTACAAAAATAATAATTTTTCAAATATCGAGATAAGTGCGTATTTCAATGCAGTGTTTAATGGCTTATTTCAGATTGCCGACAAAACAGCAAAAATTTAAATACCTATAATCTAATGTAAATAATATATCTTTAGCTAAACCATAAATCGCGTGCGTCTTTCTTTAAAGAAATAGAACAAGCACATGATGATAGCAGTTTGATAAATCAACACGAAACTTTAATAGTTAACAAATGTGGTAAAAAAATTGAAAATTTCTAATTCTGTTTAATTCCTCTGATAAAGTAAAATGCAATGGAAGAAAAGCTAAGTTTGATAAAATCTTTAACGCTTAAAATCGAGAATTTTTACAATAAAAATTATATTTTTTAAAAAAGTCCATATTTAATGCATAATTTCCCTTGAAGAAAACTGAAATCTACGATATCAACATTCTTATCCAAAATACAGAGAATTATGATTCTTCCAAACACAAACGATTTTTAAAAGGCAGACTCTAGTCAGTATTTTGATATAGAAACAATTAACCGACCTTTTTAGTGATGACGAGAAACCCACTTGTTGAGAAATTTGAAAAACACTTTTCTTTGTGAACACTTTTACGATGACCGAACAGAAGGTCATCGTCAGGTTCAAAAGTTGTTCGTTCTCTTCTATGTAAAAGTGTTTTCTCAGCCCAAACGAGCCGTTTTTGCATATAAATAACCGACCTTTTGTTTCATCCCAAGCCCCTTAGAGGCGCAGCGCTATGTGTGCGGCCTCTCGCTACTAAAAACGATGGTCTGATACCCATGGTGAGCAAACCACAGCTAGACCGTTTTGTAGCTTTGAGATTAATTCCAGTCAGTCAAACTATTTTTAAAACATGTAGTTTTAAAAATGCTACTTCGAAAACGTTTTTCAAAGAGAAACATCAAAATGTATGATACAAAAATATTGAGATAAGTGTGTATTTTAATGTATAAATAATTTGTAATTTTAGATGGCGTAAAAATCTTCGAAAAATAACAAAATTTAAACACTGTTAGGAGCATTCAATCTTATTTTTCTTTTTACCAAACTAGTCAAATATTAAAAGTTGTGTGTTTATTTCTTAAACTGTCGTCTTTTTTTTTTTTTTTTTTATTCTATTCTTTAAGAAAAGATACACTCGATTCATTGTTTGGGGAAAGATATATTGTTTTTATTAAGCTCCAGGTGTATGTTTCGGAAGCCTCTTAAATTCAACACACCATACTATTTTTACACCATACACTACAAAGACAAACAGAAAGATGGAAATTAATTGTTTTTGAATGTAGATCTTCCTGATTCAATTTGTTTTGAATTTCGTGCAAAGCTACACGAGGACTATCTGCGCTAGCTGTCTCTAATTTAGCAGTGTAAGCCTGGAAGGAAGGCAGCTAGTCATCACCACCCACCGCCAACTCTTGAGCTTTTCTTTTACCAACGAATAGTGGGATTGACTATAACATTATAACGTCCCCACGGCTGAAAGGGTGAACATGTTTGGTGTGACGGGGATTCGAACCCTCGGCCCTCAGATTACGAGTCGAATGCCTTAAATAACTGGCCATGCCGGGCCTCATTAAAACTTATAATACTACAAAAACAGGAGAAATATTACCATGCACTTTGCTTTGTTAAAAGCATAAACTAGATAAAGAACACTGCAATCCACGTTGTTATTTTCTGACCGTATCTTACCTGAATATAATGCGTTGTAGGTTAAAGAAATTCGAAACTGGATCAATCTAAGCAATAGAATGAAGCAGTGGTGATTTCTGAACAAGTGCATGAAAAATGTTTGGTCGTAACTGTTCCAGTATTTCCTCAATGTGACGTTTACATAATTAATGTGTATTTAGTTTTCATGGAGCGAAGAGGTTGTAGAGCATGTTAAAAGCGGAAAATTTCGTTCTGTTTTGGAACTGTCGGCTAATTGTGATTCGTTGTTGAATCGATTCGTTTCTGTGTCCAGAGCTTCGATTCGATATTTTAGTAATGCTATACAGGATATACTCATTCATTCGTTGTCCAAACGAGTAAAAAGCTATTGCTTAAAAAATATAGGCCATCCATTTTTTCTTGATCACACCTCAAAAAGGACCGGCATGGCCAGGTGGTTAAGACGCTCGACTCGTAATCTGAGGGTTGCGGGTTCGAATCCCCGTCGCACCAAACGTGCTCGCCCTTTCAGCCGTGGGGACGTTATAATGTGACGGTCAATCCCGCTATTCGTTGGTAAAAGAGTAGCCCAAGAGTTGGCAGTTGGTGTTGATGACTAGCTGCCTTCCACTAGTCTTATACTGCTAAATTAGGGACGGCTAGCGCAAATAGCCCTCGTCTAGCTTTGCACGAAATTTAAAAAAGAAATGTTTCGAAGACTGGCCCGTTGAGTTTATTTTATGTAATAAACAAGAATCGATGAAAATGAGTGAATAATCAATTCATATTTCAGGAGGAGAGGGTGACAGGAGGATTTTGACCAGTTTGTTTCTGGGCCAGAGAACAAACAAATTAAGTAAATTAAATACAAGGATTGGAAACATTGAAGTTTCGTGAATGAGGATATGATGGAAACTGCAATGTGAGTACTGAATACGTAGAAAAGATCCGGTTGCTTAATGTAAACAGTGTGTTGTTCACAGCTTAACCCTTACACAGAATGATTCTGTTAAAGGAACGCCAGAAGAGAAAAATTTATATGGTTTATTCGAAAGACTGTACACTTTGAGGGGGGAGAAGTTCATAGTATCACATGTGAGTTACATCATCTCCCCTTACTGGGGGGAAGAAGTTCATAGTATCATATGTGAGTTACATCATCTCCCCTTACTGGGGGGAAGAAGTTCATAGTATCACATGTGAGTTACATTATCTCCCCTTACTGAGGGGAAAGTTCATAGTATCACATGCGAGTTACATGAGTTATCTCCTCTTGCTTCTATTTTAAAGCTTGTGAACAACAGTACTTTGAAACGACTTTACCAATTCGATTATTGTCCCGGTATGAACAACTCTCAGACGACAGTACTGAAATATAATAATGGCGTCAAATAATATTTATTCTCAATAAAAATGCTGATAAAACTTTTTAGTTTTTTTTTCAATAAAAATATTATAAGTGCCATGCTATATTTGTCACAGTTCAAAGACACTGACCTTTATAAAACAGTTACGTTATTTCATAAAGCTACTGAAGCTCAAGATGAGTTTCGTTATTAATTGAAAAAAAACAAAAAAACACCCAAGATTCCGCCAGAAAAGTCAAGTGATCAAATTAAGTTTTAAGAAAAGGAGTAAGAAATGTCAAATATCATCTTGATGTGTAGGTGATAGACCTACTGACTCAGTTTTTAATATGATCATCTTAATGTGTAGGTGATAGACCTACTGACTCAGTTTTTAATATAATAATCTTGATGTGCAGGTGATTGACCTACTGACTCAGTTTTTAATATGATCATCTTGATGTGTAGGTGATAGACCTATTGACTCAGTTTTTAATATAATTATCTTGATGTGTAGGTGATAGACCTACTGACTCAGTTTTTAATATGATCATCTTGATGTGTAGATGATAGACCTATTGACTCAGTTTTTAATATAATCATCTTGATGTGTAGGTGATGGACCTACTGACTCAGTTTTTAATATAATCAGTGCAAAAATTTCCAACCGCATTCTGAATTTAGAGTCAGTAGCTGACAAATTAATCGTGAGCTATAAAAGCTTATTTCTTTTACTGATGAAATCAGTACAAATGTCAACCAGGTCAACAAAAAACACCCACCCTGTTGTGTTTGGGCAGTCGCTATCACTTGGATCATGTTTGAGATAAAAAAATTAAAACAATCGACAGTGAAATATTTGGACAGTATGTCGATTGTTGAGGACAATACATAATGTCGAGTTTTCCAGAAGTTTGTACTGCTGTTACTCACTAGCCAATAACTGTAGCGCGCGATGAAGGAACTCGATAAGTACCTACGTAGTGAATTATGGGAAAAAGACAGGCTTTTTGGATTTAATAACACTATTTGTCGAAAAACTAGTTTGTTTGTTTGTTTTGGAATTTCGCACAAAGCTACTCGAGGGCTATCTGTGCTAGCCGTCCCTAATTTAGCAGTGTAAGACTGGAGGGAATACAGCTAGTCATCACCACCCACCGCTAACTCTTGGGCCACTCTTTTACCAACGAGTAGTGGGATTGACCGTCACATTATAACGCCCCCACGGCTGGGAGGGCGAGCATGTTTGGCGCGACGCGGATGCGAACCCGCGAACCTCAGATTACGAGTCGCACGCCTTAACGCGCTTGGCCATGCCGGGCCCGAAAAACTAGTGAGGCATGAAAATAAACCAAGAGCAGAAAAACTGGTCAGTTTGTAGAATGAACGAAATGTATCATTAGTAGAAAATTTATTCATATAACATATAATTATGTACAACTTCGTAACGCGAACAAAATTACATACTTAATTTAATATATATGTTGTATGTAAATAAATGCTATTTCCTTTTTCCTTTCGGGACAGGTCCCGGCCTTTCTTTCCACTGCTGCCTTTGCCTCCACCCAAAAGAACATTTAGTGAGATATTCTCCACCCAAAAAGTCAAGAATAATAACGATAATTAATCTATCAAAATAATAATTAAAAAAAAAACAACCACCACTTAATCTTAATAACAATCCACGAAAGGGGACGAAGAGGAACTACAAAGTTCCTGAACACCCCAGTTGGAGAGAGAACTCTTCTGATTTCTCTCTCTCTAAACCGAACCCCTGCCACGGTAGTGTAGTTGTAGTAGTTAATGCTATTTTTATGAAAGTTTAGGAGGGAGGTTCCCATAACAAGGACTATCTTTTTCTCCCTCGCTACTTTTCACACTTAACTCTCTAACACTAGTTATTTGTTTACTGGAGTTCCGAGCAGAATTCAGTAAATGGGACCCCATTATAATAATATAACTCAGAAGTAGGTATATATCGAGGAGCATTCCATCTGTGGAATCCCAGCCAAATTGGTTAGACCGTCTATATGTCTACTTCGTCAGTCATGGTTATTAGAAATGTATTAATAATTCTTACAAGTTTTGTAGTCAATGTGGTCATATTATTATAGACTATATTTTCAATGTTTCAGTTTAGTTGTACGCTATAGGAAGCTAACAAAACAATGATGTCACTGGATTTAAGAAGTTTATAAAAAAGTAATCACAAAATACCAAGAATGTTCGTGCCAGATAAACTTTGAAAAATATCTAGAAACAAGGATACATTATAATTATATGAATCTGTAAATCACTGGGTTGGTTCGTTCAGTAATTGAGAAGATGAAGGGTTTAGGGAAAAAAAAATTATCCCGTATATTCAGTCACTCGATCGATTAGTTGTGAAACCGTAAGTTACAATTAAGTTTATTTGTACATTAGTAACAGTGGTAATAAATATCACTAGCGAGTAACTTAATGTTGAAAATGCAAACTTATGTCTACAAATAGGTATAAGTGACAGCATGTAGCAAACTTAAGAGAAATATATGATCGTTACGTGGACTGAATTTTGTGTTATTTTCACCGGCCGAAAGAGAAAATCAATAATTTGTCTGTTTATGGATTGTGCACAAAGCAATTTGAGAGTTATTTGAGTAAAGCCCTCCCTAATTTAGCAGTGAGAGAAGGCAGGTATCCATCACCACCCACGACTAATTCTTGTGGTACTATCACTAATGAATAGTGGGATTGGTCATCACTTTATAATATCCCTACAGCTGAAAAAGCTAGCATGTTTAGTAATAAGGATTCAAGCCCGTGATATCTAGATTGAGAGGAGATGAGCCACAATCACTAGACCATACAAGGTCAAAAGTGATAAAACACGTTTAAAAAATATTGAAAATCATGAATTTCCGGTACCACGTAATATAAAATTTGATGTATGTTATGAGAGCTATTTTTAGGTATTACGGTAGTTCATACATTTTCTACTTTCATGTATTAATGTAGAGATTTTTAATTTTTACTTAAGTCTAATTTTATGCATTTTCGTACACAAACGTCTAGAACATACCATTACCTTCTCGTTCTCCAGCAGTAAGCAAGTATCATGCAAGGAAATCAACAATATCAAATGTCTTCCAATGGCAGAGTAGATGATATCTATAGGTTACGGCCTTCACTATTTTGTATGAGGGCAACCAGTCATGATCTGGAGTTTCCTGTTGAGTAGAAAGCGTCGGACTGACACAATCATACTTCGTTTTTAAAGTAAATCAGTCGATCAAACGATACACTGAAAGACAACAACTGTTGACGAGTTACAGATCAGGAGCAGAAAGAATCTTACACGAGTACACACACTGAATATTTTACTTTGAGATAAAGGATGTATTGTGCAAGTCGATAGAAGCTATTAGGCACTGTTCGAGTTCTATGCCATTCCAGTCATTATATGTTTAGACAAAAGTTTACACTTTAGATAAATCATGCAGCATTGAAGTGTCTGGTGAAGTTTCACAATCCAGAAGGTTTCCTCCATAAACTTAGAAGTACAACTTCAACATGTTGAATGGAACCATGGAAATGCTGATGCATTATTCCATAAACAATGAGTTAATGAATAATGCAAATTCTATGAAAAAGAGAATGTAATAGTATAGATGACCAACCTAAATTATAACAGTTAGTCCAAGATGTGAGATCCATAAATGATAAAGAACTAATCTAGTACGATTTTCAACCGAATAGTAGTTTAATTTTAGTTTGATTGCAATGTAAAAAAAGAAAATCCATATGTCAAACAGATGCTCTATACAGCCCAGATACAAAAGTTTATTGGGCACAGTAGGATTCGTCAAGAGGAAGCTAATAATCATGTAATAACTAAGAAATTTCATGTTATAAGTATAAAACAAGAAACGATATAAATATATTGAATCTTCTAGATTATAAATGTCGGTGTCTGTTAGTCACTTATTTGTCTGAAACTCAATCATTTAATTATTAGCACGTTTGTTTATCGGTCCATTGGTAAGAAAATTCTGCAAGTTCGTTAGTAAGTTTGGTGTACATCAATGAATTTCTGTTGAAACGTTTGTGGAGCTCGGCCTAGAAGTGAGAATAACATACAGGAAAGGTTACTGAAGAAGTGAATTAATTCATTCTTTCATGAAGTGAACTTGGTACTGATTTTATCAAGTGATTAAAAACTCAATGGTAGAATGTCACAATATTGTTACTATGGTTATTCTTCAGTGCATATTCTGTTATTAAGGTTTGTGTAGCTCAAAATACTCTTATGTCAAGCTAACACACCCAGTTTATGAATCCCTTGATCAAAATAGTTTAACAAATGGCTAACCCCACTACGTCTTAAAACACTAAGTGACACATGCATAATGAAGGGTAATACACACAAGTAGATGATTTTAAAAAAATGTTTTTTTTATGATCAATATTTATATAAAACATGATAAAATCCCAGTACTTTCCATAGGTGGACATGTTTTCTTTTATGTGACTTATTAAACACTTTTTAGGCATTCCTTTACTGTCATAAATAAATTACATTTTTAGTATAGTATTATTTTCACACAAGTTAAATTTTATTATACATTATTACAAACAAAATATAAGGGAATGCCAGATCCATATTTCTCCCATTATCAACAGTACTAAAGCTTGTTGCACTAAGATTTAATATAGCTGTATTCTAAACAGATAGACTTTTTAAAATACAAAAAAACCTTCAAATAACAAATATAGTATTACTGTGACTTAAATCTCAACTGACTGAACAAAGAGGTAATAAAACAATCTGACAAAGCAGAATAAAATAATTGTACTGTAGCCTCAACTAGTTTTTCTTCTCAGCTACAAACATACACAAAAGACCTTCAGCCACAGTTTATCATGTCTTTTGTTAATATACCAAAGATCACTACAAAAACTTGAATTGTTAACATTTATATTTACAGCTGTGAGATTTTAATAATGAAAAACAAATCTTTTTTATTTGTTTTTTCCAAACACCAAAAAGTTTTATTTCCCATGTTGGAAAATAATGTTATCTACAAGGCCAGGTGGAACACCAGTTATAAAAGTTTCTTTCTACCAAAGTTATATCTGTATAAACTAGTAACAGCTTCATCTCCAGGGTACGTTGTTTGGGATTGTAATGTCTACAAATGTAACCTCATTTCAGTAATGCATCTTCATACTTGTTATGGCAATTTGTTACCAACTCTTGAGTACGTTATAAAAAAACTAACATTTCAGTGTAAGGAAAATTAACCATTTAAATTACGACACAGTAATATCTAGGTGAACAAATTATTAAATTATATTTATTATGGGTTTGACAGACAAACATTAATTATTCTCTTTCTTCTACTGTTTTTCTTTTAGAAGCCCATTGAAAACTACGACAGTATATTCTTGGTATTCCCCAAAGTTGAAGATTTCACGATTTCGATTACTTGATACCATACCTTTCACACAAACCAATTTATACTGAAAAGTTGCAGTGTAATGTTAAGTTTCATTGTACTTTTGTATGGAAACTGTTGTCGTTTTGATAAAAGATTTTATCATAAAATCATTTTTATACTGAGGTACACACCAGTAATAAAAACAAGGTTACAAAGGGAACATAATACTTCAATGAGCAGAATGAAATGAAAACCTTACAAAATATTGGTACATGTTTGTGAGGATATAAACAACCTCCATTAATCATACCTAAGATCAATAGAACTTTTACCAAAGTGTGTATATCTGATTTGTAATGAAAGTTGATTTGAAATAAGTCACAAAGCTCTGAACTAACGTTACTCAGAAAATTTAAAGTAATATGAAAAAAGTGATAACTGAGGTTCTACAAGTCACAAGAGACTTCAACTGGATGACATTGAAACAATGCAGATCTCTTGTAGTGGAATAGTGCACTAGTACTTTAACCTGAATTACCAGAAAGGTATTATATCTGTAGTAAATGAATGCTTAGCTAAATTTTGTAATATATAATACACTCTTAACCCGAGAACAAACTTTACAAAATATTTTCTTCCACAAAGATTTCATGGGTTTAAGGTGACTACACCAGTCAATGACTTGCAATGAGAAGTGTTTTAATTTAGTGAAAATTGGTCCACTCAAATATCTCAAATTATCCATACAAAATGAAACGTGATGATGTAGCACAGGGCAACTGGCTAGGTCAAGATAAAATATTGTTAGTATGTTATTAACTCTCATTAGCTAAAGCAAAAACCTTTAAAGTGCCCCCCCCATTAACAGAAAAAAAAAAGTATCATTTTGTATGTCAAAATAAGGCATTAACAGATGCCAGTCTTTTTCTGTATAAATCCGTGAATGAAAAATGCAGTAAGTAGAGAGAGCCCTTATATAACAGCCCTTAACTGAAACCATATTAACCTTTATACATTTTTGAAGTTTTATATTTACAGGTGGAAATGTTGCAAATAATTTACACTCACATATGTGCCATCATTTTACAAATGATGGTGGATGTGTAAAGCAGTTGAATTTCGCAGACTTAGGCCTCTGTACTCGTCTCAGACCAAGTTAATGAAATAAATTACATAGTCTTTAGAATATGACTATTAACCACCAGTATCTATAACGGAGACTTATTCTCAAGACTGTACATCAGGATTCTTATCTGTTGCTATGTGTATCTTGCCCAGTGCTGTTGTTGCTATAGCAATGTCTGGAATGTTACTACGCAGGTAGCTTGTCACGTCTCCTCCTGAAGCCTGAAAAAAAAAGCAAACAAAATTTAAAAGAACAAAAATAAACAATAATAGTTACTCAAATAAAAATCTACAAATTGCTTGAATTTTGACTATAAAAACTACTGTATTTTATTTATTACAAACTGATATTTTTGCAAATAATTCAAACTGATGAGATTCTATTAAATAACGTGTAGACAATAATAAAACAAAATTATGAAAATTATATTCACATATAACTTGATATGTGGTCTGATAAAAATCCAGATTTAATCTCAAACATAACCTGAAAATTTTAAGGTTACGAATGCAACACTAACAAATACCTTTAGCAAAATACTTTTCAACAGTGTTTAACAATTTTCATAAAAACATCAAAGGTTACATGTGTATTTATAACATTGCATGTGAAATAATGTTTTTTCAACTGATAAACATAAGAAATGAAAGAGGGTCTTTAAACTGCTGTTACTGCTTGACCTCACCTGATAGCCCCATTGGACTTCGTGAGAACCATAATCACCAACAAACGAACTGAAATTCCCATCAGTTCGTCCAGGTTCCTGGTGCACTGAACACGTTGCAAGTCGGTGGTCTCCGTCATTTAGCTCCTCAACAAACAGATACATTGGTCTGTGAAGTACCTCAACCACTGAATCTGGTAGTCCAAATTCACGAACAACTTGAAGTTGGATCAGTTTTGTGGCCTCATAACGAACCTGTTTATAGGAAAATGCTTGTCTAGCAGTTTGAGAATGTCGTAGTTCTTGTTCTCTTTTCCTCATTAATCTTAAGGTAGCATCACTCGGAACTGAAAATTAAAACAAGTACCAATATTATATTCATAGGAAGTTTGTCAACTTAATAATCTATCAGATTACATATTTCTAGTACAAACCAGAAACAATTCTATGAACTTCAATTTACTGAGCAGTTTGAAACAATAGTAGAAATAGATATCATGTCCATAAGGATTTGAAATTGAGGAACCAACATTTGAAAAGATAAAAGTTTATTGATGGTTCAAATGAGTAATAAATGTACATCGTTTCAACAAGATTATTAGGCATCTGATGATGACATAAATTTGTACATTTACAATTAAGTTTCTTTCATTACCCATTCAAGCTGTCTCCAAACTTTTATATCCATAAGAAGTTTGTCAAACTTGATAATTTATTAGATCATCAGCCTCTGGTATCAAATTTAGAACAATTATATGAACTTAAGATACTGAGTGGTCTTAAAATAGGAAAATTAAAAAGCAACGTGTCAACAACTACATGACATGCTACTTACGGCAAGCCTACTTGTTTCTGTGACATGTCACAGGTGAATGAGTAAGTTTTCCTATTGTGCAAAATATAGCACACCTTTGACAAGTTCCCTGGAAAACTAAGGTTGTATTATAAGGTATTATTACCCTCACCCCTGGAGGTTATTGCAACTGGGTCCATTGTGTGTATGTCTGCTAGTATTTCTTCATGTGCATCTCAAAAACTAATAGAACGAAGTACACAAACATTTTACACAAAATGGGAAGTCAGTATGAGACAGTCTTCCCCAAAGTTGGTCGAGATAGAAATCCATATCTTGTTCACTTCGAAGTTTGTTTTTTTATAATAGGAAATTCTCACAGTTTAGGGTTAATAAATCTGTAAAGTGTAATCAGATTTGTACCAACTTCACAGGCACGTTAAGGTTGAGAATCATCATCATGCTACACAAAACAATCTGGATCATTGATCATTCTGGATCAGAGAAGGATTTTCTGAGTTTTCAAAAGAGAAATTTATGTTATCCATAACAGACACATGCAACCTCAGAAAGGAGCAATGAGGCACAGATGTGCAATCACTGTGACAATTCTTGTTAGCTCCAGTACGTTCCATCTTGAGGACATAAATTGAAAAAAAACTGCAGTTGTTATTCTACAAAAATACTTTAGAGTTAAGGTTTGTTTGTTTACTTTTATGCAAACAAATTTGTTGAAATCTCAAATACTGATTCTGGTTTTATTTCAACATGCTCAAGAAAAAAACAACTGTATTTATAAATTTCTCGTGTTTTTGTTTAGCATAATAAGGCACTTGTAACCATGAAGAAGAGAAGTGAACAAAACACCCCAAGTTGATCTTGTCATCTGAAACACCCCAAGTTGACCTTGTAATCTGAACATCATTTAGTTTTATTGATTTTCATATAATCACATCTTTGATTGTCATGACATGATACATTTGCCTATATCTTAGCCTTGAGAAGTCATACACTAGTGTAGTATTTCCCAAAGTGGGTGCTGCAGCTCTCCTGGGTACAACAAAGCTTTTTCTGGGGTGCCACCAAAAAGTGGACCAAAAATGAAGATGCTGAATTAATTTTAATTCTAAGTAAACAAGAAGCCAATAAAAACTATGTTGTATTAATTAAATGATACATTAAGTTGAAAGGAGTTTTACTGTTTTTAGTGCAACACTGATTTTAAATCACCACTCTAATGTTATAAGGTTGGGGGTGCTTCAAACTTTTATTTGAATCAAAAGAGCTGCACACTAAAAGAGTTTGGGAGCTACCATACTAGTGACTTGTTCTATTCAGTTGTATAAACCAATACCAGTTTCCAGTGGAGATTTATGTTGAGAATGAAATAAAAGCTTTGATTGATGATATGTTGCTTGAAGAAAAGAGCAGTGACAAAACTCACATAAATAGCACATTTTAAATAGGATTACCACTAATTCACAGATTGTTCAGTTAGTGATCCTTGTATCGGGATAATGTTTAACGAGCCTAAATATATGGTTTTAAATAAAACATACAAGAAACATAAAAAACTGTACCTGTGTTACTGGATTAAGGAATTCACACTATTTTAATAGAAGCATGTTTATCTATAGATTCTACTTTTATAAAAGTTGTTAGAAATCTTTATATTCCAAAACTATCTCCCTGCACTTAGGGTAAATAAATCATTGTAGGTGTAAGTAGACGTGTTGGTTGATGTCATGTCGCTAACTAACACACAAGAACATATTCACGTCTCATGATTTAAAGAATACAACAATACTAAGCTGATTTGTGCTTCTGAGCTCTCAAGATGTAATGTTTGATAACAGCACATTGCAGTGGAATTATAAAATAGTTGTACAAAAGGTGATAATCCTAATTTCAGGTCCATCTTTTTTCTGTTACAGTTAATAAAATGTAAGTCTGAATTCATAGTTTTACACTCTTCTGAATTTGAACATGTTATGAATAAATTATGAGAAGTATGGGAAATAATGTGAAATTTAAGCTTTTTATTACAAATGTTAGGCCTATTGGTAACTCTTTGCTCAACACTTGGTCAACACTTGCTACAATTACAATCTTGATTTTTTTATAAACTTGAAAAAACTTATTTTATACTTTACTTAAATAACAATATTACATTATGAGACAAAAAGAAATGTTTTCATGAGTAAGACAAAGTAGGCTTAGCCAAAGCATTTGACTGTATTACGTTTCATTTCACTCACAAGCCCACTGCATTAAGCTTTGTTTACCTAAGACCTAAGTATCTGTTTGAATAGGTAAAAAATAATAATAAAAAAATAAAGAAATACACATCAGTGAATACAAAATAGTTCAAAACTTAATTACATATATTAAATGAAATATAATTATCAACAGTTATCAAAGATACAATTTACAAACTTATAAAATAAAAAAGTTATAGAGACATTTTACCACAAGGTAGGGAGACGTAACAAGCAGCATTTAAATTTACAATACAGGTAATCATTTTTAAGTGCTCAAAAACATAAGTCAAAATAAAATATTATTTAATGTTAAAAGCTGCAAATTCATACAAATATCACATATAAAGATAAGATATATTATCTGCACAATCTATATAATATATGAAAGTTATTTTGAAAGTTACACCATTTCACCAATTA
This sequence comes from Tachypleus tridentatus, assembly GCF_004210375.1. Classification (NCBI taxonomy): domain Eukaryota; kingdom Metazoa; phylum Arthropoda; class Merostomata; order Xiphosura; family Limulidae; genus Tachypleus; species Tachypleus tridentatus. The sequence goes on along the minus strand of NC_134834.1, from coordinate 122,432,580 downwards.
CATTTCTTATACAGATGTGTCAAAATGATGTCCTCAAGCATGGTATAGTTAAGTACTATAAACAACATGTTAGAACATGCAGTTATCTTCTAACTGTTAGTTTGAATAAATGGTTATACATTTAGATAGTTGAAAAGCTACAGACAAAATAATAACAGTGTGCTTAGTGTGAGTTCTGATTTTAACAAAAGATGGGATTTATGTGACAACAGTTTTCTTATAGCCAGGAAGATATATGCTAACAGTGGCACAAATCATGGGTCAATGTCTTACAAATTACTGTCTGAGAAAGGTTAAAATCTAAGTTTTAAGCTCAAGCATCAGTGAAGTGCTGCCATCTAGTATGAGCATGCACTTAAAAACTTAACAAATTTGACATCTCAAATGATCAAACATACCTGGAACATTTCCATCCAAAAACTCAATACCCTCTGCTGAGTCTGTTGTATGAAATGCAGAACTTCTGTTTTGATATACAGAAAGTCTGTCTCCTGTCGGCTGACACTCGGCATTATGTGAGGAGGTCCACGGCTCCAGCTCTCGAGCTGAGTGCTCATCAAGCCAAGCCTATTAGAACATCCAAGTTAAGTAGTAACTACAAGTAATTGTGAATTTTTGTCACGTTATTTTTACCAACACTTTTGGATCTGATATTCAGAGTGCACAATATGAAAAAACATGTATCCCATACCAATAAATGTCCTCACAAATCCCTAAAATAACCAAAACTGTACAAAATGAGCAAAAATTGTAATATCCCTGATAAGAACTTTGAACTGTAACATATGACAAATTTTTATCTCTTTTACTGGAACCTCTTCAGGTCTCCAGCAAGAAAAGTGAAAATTCTAAAGCGGGAATAAATATTTTTATTTTCTCTACTGATCAACTGAAGAAGCCACTATCACATGAAATATGCATTTCAAATTACAAAGTACAACTTTACTATATTAATTTTCAAAATATCTTAACTGTTTACTAAGTGACAAAACAACTTTCAAGTTTGCCATTTCACAGTACAATTTTTATGGATAGAAAATATTTTAATGTAATCAAATCTTACTCATGTAAATACCTAACCCAATAAGAGTCAATGTCCTACTTTTAGGATCCATCTTTAAATTATTATAAATTAAAAACTTGTGTAAATTGTCTTTCCAGATTGCATTAACTTTGAATTTTTTCTATACATAGATGAAGGGAAATCAATATTTATTTATAATTTCACTGATCACTCTACTCTTAGATTTTGTTGATATCTGTTTGTCTGTTTTTGAATTTCATGCAAAGGGTTATCTGCACTAACCATTCCTAATTTAACAGTGTAAGACTAGAAGAAAAGCAGCTAGTCATCAGCACCCACCACCAACTCTTTGACTACTCTTTTACCAACAAATAGCTGGATTGACTGTCACATTATATGCCCTCACAGCTGAAAGGACAAGCATGTTTGGTATAACAGGGATTCAAACCCGCGGTTCTCAGATTACGAGTCGAGTGTCTTAACCTTCTGGCCGTGCCAGATCTGTTGATATTTGACTTGACATTACTGTTTGATGCTTGGTCACCTGCGTGCTGCCTTAAAGAATTGTTTCAAAATTAATTTTTGTTTTAACCAGTGTGTTTTGTTTGTTAAAACAACAGTTTTTTCAAATTTCCAAAAAAACATTATTGTTTCTGGCCCTTAATGGATTAAATCAAATGCTCAAATATGTAATTTTAAATTTCAAAGAGTCTGTCTTTCATCTTCATAATTTGATCTCTAACAAAAAAAACTTCTAATACTTTATTTTTGATTCTACCATTATTCAACTTTAACATCTATGAAAGGTCAAGAAATATGGGTTAAACAGGTTAATTTGATCACATTGTATAACTTTCCAAACAAGTAGTTCTGTTTTTTACTTACAGGCCCACTAACTAACAATGTTTTTTTTTTAAATAATAGCTAAGCTAAAGAAATATGAAAATAAAGGTTGAAATACAAAAACTACAGGTTGTTCTTCATCAATATTATGTCACATTTCACACTATTAGCACAGAAAATAGTCAAAAGACTATATACCTATATGTAGATGTAGATGTTTATATTTCATGCATTGTAGTGTAATTCATTATACTGCACAGTCATTTTATAATAAACTGTGCTAATCTATCATTATTCTTTCTTAACTGTTCCAAGAATCCCCTTTTAATATAAAGATACTGTAAATGCTTACAACAGGCTGTTTTTCCATGTCAGCACACCTAAGACACATCTTTTATTTCCTTCAGTTGGGTAGATGTGGTGACCCAACAAATGATTAAAAAATAACTTTAGGTACTTCAAACAACCCACATGTAAATCCATGCATTAAATTCAAATACAATCCCATACACATCTATCAAGTTACAAACAAGTACTCTATGAATACATGCAACACACAGATGTTTATGTTCTTACACAGAACGTTTACAAACTAAAAGTCTAGGATGTTAATATAATGATTTTTAAGATTGGGTTACAGGTTTCAAAATTTTCATAGAGGGCCTGTGAACATCAAATATGCAGGTATTATGATTTAAGATTTTATACGCTGAGTAAGTTTACCCGAGCTTCTTCCACATAGGGAAAAAAGAGTCTTGGAAGGCTTGCTGGACCTCCTTTCCTTCCATGAACCCAAGATGCTATTTTATGATACACTCCACTACCTTGCACATGGTCATCATCCAGCATGCATGACGGAGGGGAAGGAAACAAGCCTCGTTTCACAGCATTCGCTAGCAAATCACTCTCTGGGGGCAAGATGTGATGAACTCTTACAAAACAAATCAAATCAGAGATGGTATCTCTTAACTCAGCAAAGCAGAAGTCTCTTCTTCTGGGTCCCTTCCGACCAACCATGTATACTGGTTGCGGAGTTGCTACTACTGGTTCTAAAAAACAAAAAATAAATTTGTTTTGTGTATCAACATTTTTGTTAAAAGATATTAATTATAACAAGATTTATTTTATTCAAAACAGTTTGGTAAGAGGTGTGATCACTTAAAAACCTTGTTATTTATATCCTACAGTTTTAAACCCTTCACTTGTAAGACACCATGACAGATGCTCTGAGTGAAAGAAAATGTACTACAGTTCACTGAAATTTTATTGGGTTGATGTATCCAAAACTGAATTTATGATATTATTGTGTTTTAATAAGATCTTTAGATAAAAGACAATAAACAAATCAAAAATAATCAAAATGATTCATAACAGAACTTATCCCTAACCAGAGTCAAAATAGTTTTTGGGAGGTAGAGAAAGTATAGTAACTATTCTTGAATACACCTCTCAAAATTACAAAATATTCCATATGCACATATACAACTTATATGATAGTAAACTATTTCAGCTGGGAGTCATGAGCCATGAAACAGATACAGGATTTTGGTATCTTAACTTACATGGTACAATGCCATTGTTAACTTACACGGTACAAACATAATGTCACTGTTAACTTACACGGTACAAACATAATGTCTTTGTTAACTTACACGGTACAAACATAATGTCATTTGTTAACTTACATGGTACAAACAATGTCACTGTTGTTAACTTACATGGTACAAACAATGTCACTGTTGTTAACTTACATGGTACAAACAATGTCATTGTTAACTTACACGGTATAAACATAATGTTATTGTTAACTTGCATGGTATAACATAATGTCATTATTAATTTATATGGTACAAACTATCCTCTTCAAATCCATTATCTGTGATTAGTGTATGCATAAGGAATTTATAACTTAAATGTCTTTTGGAATATTTGAGAAAGTATAATCTTTAATGACAAAAACAAAGTTAAACTTGCCTTCACTGTTTAATAGAAGTAAATGATATAGAAATTAAAAACAAAGAGTAAAAAAACTTTAATGTAAAAACATCACACTGGATGCTTCTCTGGTAATGTGTTTTTTAAATACCTACATCAGTAATGCATAATGTAAGAGTAAATACCTCTTTCTCCGCCTTGCTTACACAACTGAGCTTCACCCCATCGAAATACTGCTTGTAAAACCTCCAGCTCACTCGCCTGGAATACACACAGAGAGAAAATTACAGTATGAATACTGTGTGTGAAGTGATTTTACCCAAAATACTGAAATAGCTGAAAAAGGCTAGTAACTCAGTCTACCAAAAATGAAGACATCCACTCAGTAAGACAAAAGATGCAAGCAACTAGAGTCAGCTTATCACGCAAAGATGAATCTAGCTATAATATGATAGCTGTTTGTCTGTTTACAAAAGGAAAATCTGTCACTGAACCAGGCCACCCAAACCTCAAAAATGTTGATATTATTTCTTCTTCTTCACAAAACATCCAATAATAAAATTAACAGAATTTAACAAAGGCTCAATTGAATTAGATTACTTCTGACTTGAGGCAAAATATAGGACAAACAAAATATCAATAACTGCTTTGTCAAATTAAACTTATAATAGAAACACTGGCATATCTAGTAGTGAAATACAATACTACCTGTAAATTATCTACTCATATTTCTATATGAATTAATGTTACATTTTGCACACATTCACCAACAGTTAAGTTACTGGAGATTAACTGCATGCAGCAACTCATTTTTAACAAGTTAATGCTAAGCTGACAGTTAACATGGACAGGTAGGGCTTCTAAGTTCACTTCAACAACAGCACTGACCAGTCCAGCACCTCAATGTGAGAAATATATTTGGACAGATCAGTGACAAGAAAGCCACTTGCACCATTTGTTGACCAATAAATATTTCCTCGTTAGATTCAACTGTGCAATTAACTAATTACAATGAAATACTTAAAAATAATGAAACAAAGTTTGTATCATTCTATAACAGTTGTTATAGGTAACAAACCCACAGATACATCTTTTTGGATTTTAATCAGTATGCAGTATTTTTGATTTCTTCATTAAAAGTAGTTCAAAACAAACCAATAAAAGATATTTATATACTGGATCTAAATGTACAGAATCTCTTGTCAAGAGATTCTTTAGAGACATCATCATATGAAGATTCACAGTTTATCGCTGTTAGACAACCATGCAAACAAGGACATATTTTTAAGCAATGTTCTATTTAAAGCTAGGAATCAGAATATTTTTACCAAAGAAAATGACTTCAGGGCTGATTGCTAATCAGTAGCCAATTTTGATAGTGACACATTAGATAACTATTATCTAGGTTCATAAAACTTAGATCCAACAGATCAAACAATATTCAATACAGATTAATACAACCAAAAAGTAAGCTGTACAAGCAAATCACGTTATTAACAAAAATAAAAAAAACACCTGTAAAAAATCTGATGAAATAGCTTCTTTAAGGTGATGTTTCTCTAGATGAACAAACATTCCAGATGCTACCAATGTTGAAAACTCTTCTCTCAAATAATTCATGGCTTGACGGTGAACCCACTGTGAACCATGTGGCTGTTCACTCCACTGTAGAATATGGCTAAGATTCTCCTGGCTTAAGTTTTCTATAAGTAGATCTTCACATCCTGTAAGGATAAAAAACATTAACCATACCTTAAGTTATTCTTAAGATAATTTATGTTCATCCATGCTACCCAATCATCTGTGAAGGCAACATCTTTTTATATTTTGATTTTATGTTGTTGTACTTTTAAATTACTATAGACAATCCAACATGAAATAAGAACAGTACACAGGTACAATGATTTGCACCATTTTGTGGACACATACACAGTCCTTGAGGCAGCTTCATACATCAGCATCTTATATTTCTTTTGTTTCCATTTTATGGACTGTTGGTCTGTGTTGATTAGGAAAATCTTATAGACCTAACACTAACTGAAATAATATGTGACCAGCAAGTTTAAACATTTCTTGCTCAAATATATTAATGCATGAAGTTAAACAATATACTCTGATTGAAAATGTTTGTAAATGCAGCACTTCAAATGCCTGTAAGATTGCTATAAAGAGTTACACGTACTTGGGTATCTATGCTATTTCCAGATGTAGACAGCAACATGGCAGCTGCCATAGTGTTAAATTTTACATAGAAGAGGTCTACATAAATCAGTTTTCATCTAATGTAAGTTATTTCAATAAAAAGAAAAATTGTTCAAAATATAATCCTGTTATTCTAAACATTTTGGGACCAGCTGCTATTAAATAATACAAAATGTCTATTTAATACAGAAATACATCATTGTATCAAATCACACAGCATGAGAAACAGATGATTTCCTGAAAAATAAAGGCTCCATTTAAATGTATATCTTTCCCAGTGGTGAGTGTACAACACCCAATGGTCACCTGCTGTCAATGGATTAAATTATGTTATAACAATGCATAACAACTATTACCCATCTTATGTGCATGTAATTAGCTACCTGTCTCATTTACAAAGCATTAAAAATGTAACTGTAAAAGCATTATTCACCTAAAGACCTACTTACAATGGTGTACTTGTGTTAATTATTTACTGTTTCAAGAAATAAACAATTAAACAGCCAAAAATGTTTAGATGGTTTTGTCCAAGATAAGTTGGATATGGGACTTCAAGAGCTATAACTAGAGCTATGGGATTAACTCCATTAACTAATAGCCTATGAGAATTTACTCCTTTAATCAGTGTCACATAAAATAATCAACCAATCAAAATTACCAATCAAAATTACCATTCCTGACTATCACTGTTTTTGATTATTTTAACACTCCTACGAAAAAACGTTTCTAGTCCTGATTTCTCCAAGCCCATTCCCCTGGCTGGGGTTTCGCTAGATAGTAGATAGGGACAGTGGGAATCTCGTTAATCCATTCATTAATGGATTTAAATGGCAATTTCATTTAAATACAAAATTATTAGCCTAATATTAATAACCTTTCAAGTTGCTCTGGGGCCTATTAGGCCCCACTTTTCATACGAGTGTTAACTACCAAGTAATTGAAATACTATTACGATTTCTCATTAATGTTTTCAATTAATTCAAAATTATTTACTTTAATCTATTGGTGTCACAACTCACAAAAAAAATGCCCCCCAGTGGTTCAGCGGTATGTCTGAGGACTTACAACGCTAAAATCCGGGTTTCGATACCCGTGGTGGGCAGAGCACAGACAGCTCATTGTGTAGCTTTGTGCCTAATTCAAAACAACACAAAAAGAACCAACCAACTGAAATTAGTATTATTAATTATTAATCATTTTTGATTATTCCAACTATCCAAATTCCACATGAGAATAATAAATTGGTCAGGCTAATAATTATTCAATTAGCAAACTACACTAATCACCCAGTTCTAGCTGTAACATCCCATTCCTAGGTCAAAGGCAATTATACAACTTAATTAACCATTGAACAGTGGAAATGTTGTAGTTAGCAGAACTAACTGGCTACTGTTTAAGGTTTAATAAAATATAAACTGACCTGATACTACTCACTAATGATTTAAAAGTACCAAAAAATATTCTGTAAATTTGTATTTAGACCCAAGGCTAAGAAATGACATTCAACAGACAACTGTTATTTTGTAGTAAATAAAATCAACTGATTTGTTAATACTAAAGTTGATCATGAAGTTTCACTAACTGGAATTATCTACATAGCATTTGTATCGATAAAAGTTTCTTACCATATACGAGGGAATCCATTTCTAATAGCTGTGCAACTTCATACAGTTCCACCAACTGGTTAACAAGTGACTGTTGGTAACTACGTGCCAGAGAAGAACTGCTTCCTTCAGAAGATGTTGTATTATTATGTTTTTCTGTTTCAGTAAGCAAGGAAAGCAAATCAAAGGTATCACAATATAGGGCAAAAAAGTAGCACTTTTGCATATCGTCTGGGTACGACACCATCGTCTAAAACTATCTGCATGACTGCTGGTTCCTTCACTTCAGTGGACCTCTTCTGGTATCGTTGTATTACGTTACGAAAGAAGGGTGACCTCGCTGCCAAAACTACCTTATGGCATGGTATTTCATTCTCTAACTCATGTACCTGAACATCAGGTGATAGACCTACTTTAGCAGTTAAACTACATGATGCTATGATGCTGTTTTCTCTTTTTAAAAGAGGTTCCAGAAGAATGACGGAACACAAGACAAGCATCAGTAAATAGTCTACTGGACATTAAGTATTTCATATCTTCTTTGAGAGGATTAGGGATTCCAAACTGCTCACTCAGTTGTATTAATGTGTCGACATAGCCTTCATATTTTTCATTAACGGACAGCTCTCCCGTATAAAGATACTTAAGTAGTTCATTAAACATACCAAAGCTAACACCAGGAATATCAATTTCAATGGCTACCTGACTACCACATGACAGTGGATCGTACAACATTTCTTGAAAGAAAGGGCACCTCACACACAGTATTGCTCTGTGAGCTGGAAAACATCTCCCTTTGTATATTAATTCAATATCAGGGGAGAACTTACTTTCGTAAATGATGCCCAGGTCTTGCTGACAGCTTCTAGTGGCTGGACGGGCTAAATCTGCTTGTAGTGCAAGTTCCCTCAGTACAATTTGTGCTTCATAGTGTTCTACAAGCAAAGCAATATCCCTTTGGCTCCATTCTTCTAAAAATTCACGAAAAACCTGACTGTGGTCAAATGACTTACTTGTTCTACATTTCCTAATAAACCTCTTTCTTAAAGTAGATAACACAAGTGGTGCTGCCTTACGTTTCTTTTCCTTTCCTATTCCAAGTTGAACACCCAAATTTTGAGTCAGGTCTGAAGAGAGATTACTGGATCCCAAAATAGCAGCACTTGATTCACTAGATGTTTGAATGGATGACATGGAATCAGAAGAATGATATCCAGTTGATGACATTGCACCCATTTCAACTTTTAAGAAAAGTAAACCACACTCTACTTTTCACAAGATTCAAAATCTTCTGACATCTAAAGCCTTGCAAGTCCTTGTATCATTAATTCAAATGATATCACAAACACAGATGGTAATTACTGTAAATATAATGTGGCATAGCCATATAATAATGTTAACAGTAATAACAACATTGAAGGCATTTGCTTAACTCTTAAACTGTATACCACACACTTTGTAAGCACATCCATGGCAATATGCTATCCATATAAAAAAAAACTGAAGTTCAGTCTTAACTCCCAAGTTTAATTTATACATATACTACTGTCATTCATGAATAAATAACTATAGTTGCATTACTGTATCTTGGTTTTCAGTTCACAGTTTAGCTACTACTAGTAGTACTACCAATATTTCTAACTTCTATTAAATCTTATTCTCAATTTTAACAGCTAACCATACTTGGAATTTCAAAACCTTAAACATTCGTCTGAAAACACAGAAAGACGAATCAGAAATTTCAGCTCATTACAGTGTATTATAATTTGATATATATTATGTTCATGACGTACAGTTATTGGCTATTTACCAATAATATTAATAGTAATTCTATCAGTATCAATAACAGTGAAAACTCTAACGAAAATTTCTCTCGTATGACTTAAGTTTAGACACTTTCCTAAAAATCTCATTCTACGCCCAAGCAACTATATCTCGTTTTTTCTAAGTTAAACTTGGAGGAATGGTATCATAAATTTTCAAAAGATACATATTGAAGTACACTATACATATTACCAAATATATAGCTAGATTTTCATACAGACTAGATACCCTTGTAATTTAGCAACATGAATACGAAACTAATAGAGTGAGGGCGCTACAGAAAGTTGTTCTCGTCGTTTTTGTAATATGATTAGGCTTTTGTAATATAACAAAAAAGGCACTAAAAGTTTGAATGTTATTGCCATAGATATTTCTTCGCTCATATTTCTTTATAAAACAGCAGTAAGTTTGTGTGCTTACAACGCTAAAAGCCGGTGTTCGATTCCTGACGGTGGACAAGCAAAGAGTTCAATGCGGCTTTGCTCTAAAACAAATAAATAAGTAGTAAACCTTTTACACACACATAAATTACTTTTCATAAATTTTGTTTCTGACAAAATTTTCTTAATTTTGTTGAACCTGCGATCTGCAGGCAAACTTGAGTTGAACTTCCTAACCATGCCAGACCTCCACTGGAGCTATTTAGTAAACAACAAAGAAAGTGTATAAAGTATTGTTTGTGTAAGAACTTTAATAACTTATTTTGAATCTCAGTATAACATAAATATATTTTTCTCAAGTGCTAACTTGAGGTTAGGTGTGAGGCGTGACTAGAGGTTAGCATGACCAGAGTACGAAACCAAAGACTTGTGCTTCGCTTCTCATTGGTGTATAAATGCGCCGGGAAATTTGGATGTATAATCTCATTATTTTTACTTACCTTTATTAAGACCGAGAACCTTGTTAACATTATTACAATCAGAGGCGTCGCTAGGCACTGTTACTCTGAGTCCGTGCTCTAACTGTTTGTTAGCTTGTTTATTTGAATTTAAGCAGAAAGTTACACAATGGGCTGTATGTGCTCTTCTCATTACAAGTACCAAAACTCAGACTCTAGCGTTATAAGTTCGCAGGCATACACCTGTGCCACTGGGGGAATAATTCCCCAAATTATCAATTGATGTCTTGAGAAATCAGAATAGAAAACTATGTTCTATATCATACTGAAACGTCGATAATTCTCGTGTTTACGGGCTTTGAATATTTTAAGCACTAGCAAAGTTTTTGTCCTCTATAATTACTAAAAACGAACAAGTTCACTGTTTTTGTAAATTTTTGGTTTGGTTTGGTTTGGTTAGTTTTGAATTTCGCGCAAAGCCGTCCCTAATTTAGTGACCAGATGAAAGGCAGCTAGTCATCACCACCCATCGCCAAATGTTGGGCTACTCTTTTACCAACAAATAGTTGAATTGACCGTACCATTATAACCTCTAGACTTACCGCTAAGCCGCTGGAGGGCAGTGGATGCGAAAGATATGTACAGGGTGGTCCGTAAGTCCCTACCCATCCATATATCTTATGCACCCAGTGTATCTGTGTGCTGTCCCTCATTCTCGTTGCATAATATTATGCGACGCCATGTTCTGTGAGACATTTTCAAGTGTAAATGGGCTTACATCAGCCATATTTCTCTAAAAAAAAAGAAACAAATTTATAATACATGCGTAATTGAATATAACATAATGATAAATGGATGGGTAGGGACTTACGGGCCACCCTGTATAATAAATAACCAAGTAATTTAAACAATATTTGTGTAGATCACCGATAGACAGTTTTTTGGGGTTTTTAGAATGTTTAACTGATATTTTTCGTTGATACGGTTTATAAAAACAAATTATATATTACTTATTTTTAACACAGTTACCTGTAACTTATGGCTATATATATTTACATAGATATGTATTAACGCAAGAAAAGAACCTTCTCGAACATTAACTTGCTTCATATTATTTACATAATCTATACGAGAAATTTTGACGGTGAAACACGTTATTGTTTTCCTTTAAAAGATTTTTGTTTCATTTCCTTAAGGAGATAAGGCTTTTAGATTTTCTCATTTTCTTAAACTTCTTTTTAATTGTATGAAAAATTGACTGAAAAACATAAGTCTTAGTCAGAAGTTTTACAATCTTTAACACTTATTTTAATTTTATGTTATGTTGAAATAACTACCGTTGTAAGTTCTATTGTTAATAGTTTGACTTAGATGTTTGTTTGCCAGAGGGAACTAACCATGATGATGATGCAATATATTAATAAAAGCATATGAAAGTTAAGACTTCTACGGAATCTAATAATTTGTACAATATGAACAAGTAAGAAAACAAAATAAATACAAGACCAGTGATAGAGTCAGTTAGTGAGTATTCAACAAGTAGTTCAGTGCAGTGTTGATAATGATCGTTATTGAATATATTCGGTTACTTTATCAATTAGCCGAAGAATTCTACGAATAAGTATATTTGTGAGTTAGTCTACGCAATATTAATATTTCGCAATTTTCTTTGAAATGTTGTTTGCGAACTTAAGCCTACATCTTGTGTCACAGTTAACAGTGCCTGAAGTAAATGATAGCGAATAAATAAATTAATTTGTTGTCATTACCTGGATTGGTGTTGGCATTATTTTTATAAAACAATTCAAAGGAGTGAGATCATTAATGTAATATGTTACAATAATGACATGGTTTTTGGATGTCTTTTAGGCGCTTAAGAATGTTTCATGGTTTGTACTTTTTTATTGTACATAAAATTATAAAAAAAACAACATTGCAGTTAGATATTCATTCGCATATAAGGACAAGGTTCTCAACTGAACAACACAGAATAAACTTGTATTTCTAATTTGTTTTATTGAGTGTGTGTGTGTGTGTTTTCTTATAGCAAAACCACATCGGACTATCTGCTAAGCCAACCGAGGGGAATCGAACCCCTGATTTTAGCGGTGTAAATCCGTAGATATACCGCTGTACTAGCGGGGGGCTTGTTTTATTGAACAGAGAGAGATGGAGGAAAAATTTCCAACCAACAACTTTAATCCAAAATGTTTCATATTAATTTAATTAAAGATCTTGGAACATAAAGATTTTTAAAGCACATTAAAAATTGTAATGAAAATGCTGACACTCCCAACAAAAGTGCACAACTTCTGAAGTATTAATATGCCCTTTTTTTTTTTTTTCAGAAGTAAGAGGATTCAATAACGACAAATATGGTACGGTGCAGCAAAGTTACAATTATATCTTTCCATTGGTTATACTCTTAAAAAAGTTTTTAGACGTTTGCTATACTTGATATATAATTCAATTAATTAAATAAATGTGATATTTTTTTCGTGCCTAAATTTTCATATGTTTATCAGTCAGATTGGGACCAAAAACAAACATCAAATTCCTGCTACCATGGTAGTGCATATTTTGTGGTGGGGGAATTAAAAGAAACGTAAAAAATAAATGAAGTAAATATATGAAAATGACGCAAAGCAATAAGTTTACCATACTATACTACACGGTTTTAACACATGTAGATTATTGTATGTATGGAGTCAAAGTGTGTGTGTTTTCTTTATAGCAAAGTCACATTGGGCTATCTGCCGAGGAAGTCAAAGATCATATTAAACTATTGCAGTTAAACACACTCGTACGATTTCACTCGTAGACTTTTTAATAACCTAAAGTGTAGCATTACCTGAGAAATACATTAGAACAAAAAGCTGTAATCAAAATATACTAATAGAAAGTTACTTTGTGTTGGCCCGGCATGGCCAAGCGCGTAAGGCGCGCGACTCGTGATCCGAGGGTCGCGGGTTCGCGCCCGCGTCGCGCTAAACATGCTCGCCCTCCCAGCCGTGAGGGCGTTATAATGTTACGATCAATCCCACTTTTCGTTGGTAAAAGAGTAGCCCAAGAGTTGGCGGTGGGTGGTGATGACTAGCTGCCTTCCCTCTAGTCTTACACTGCTAAATTAGGGACGGCTAGCACAGATAGCCCTCGAGTAGCTTTGTGCGAAATTCCAAAACAAATACTTTGTGTTAGCTAACTGACATACAAGCCCGTAAAAAATAACGGGAAACCAGGGCTTACTAAATCAGAAACATCTACTATGCATTTGCAACTTTTATGCCTATAAAGAGACCTATAAAAATAGAGCCTTCTAGTTTCAGAAATTCAAAATACATCATGAGCAATATCTCCTGTATCTATACATACTGCATATTGATACCTTTGGATAAAAGATTACAACATATGACGACCATACCACTGCACACACACCTGTTCTTCTGGGGAAACATCGTCCACTTCGCTACATATAATTGGTATCTTCAGTCTGTTATAGCAAAAAAATTTTCGTAATAATTTTCAGGCACTGATTTACGCTAATTTTTTACTTATTTTTCACAGTTTTTGTATTCGTATTCTATCTAGTATGACAAGAAGGTCGAAACGTTGTTCGCTCTTCTACGTAAAATATTTTCTCAACCCAAACGAGCCGTTTTTACATATATATTTTTCTCTACAAGTGGGTTTTCTCGACATCACTGATTAAAGCTATACGAGAGTTATTTCCTCTAGCCGTTCCTAACTAGAAGGAAGGCAGCTAGTCATCATCACCTACTGCCAACTCTTGGGTTTCTCTTTTTATCAACGAATAATGGTATTGAGCGTAACGTTATAGTGACCCCACGATTGAAAGGGGCGAGCATATCTGGTGGGACAAGCATCGAATTCACAACTCTCATATTGCCGGTCGAGTGTTCCAACCTCCTTAAGGTTTATATTGAAGATTTTTACGTTACAATTGCAGGTTACATTCAAGATTTATTGGTTATAATTGTAGGTTAATAATGAAATTTTTAGTTGTAATTGCAAGTTTATATTTAAGATTTATTCGGTTATAATTATAGGTTTATATGAAGACTTGGTTGTAACAGCGGATTTACATTTAAAAATTTTTGGTTATAATTCTGTTTAATTTTTTTGTTATAACTATAGGTCTGTATTGAAATCTTTAGCTATAATTGCAAGATTATATTGCTTCGTATGGCTTTGGGAAATAAAACCTAGAATTTATTGCTTTATGGCACAATAGAAATACTGATGTTCAACATAAGGTCTAGTGCTATCATAAATGCTGACATTTATTCATACAACAAAAAATTATTTGGTGATAAAACAGAGTTTTTGTGGTCTTACCATGAAGCAATACAAGCTCCACACTGAGGAAAATATATTGCATCTGTGTTATTACGGGAAACTAGTAGAATATGTCAAAACTGGACGACATATGTGGAATTTTGATATTTCAAGCCATGTTGTAAAACTATGGACAATCAAATTCATACTGTAAAAACTCTACGAAACTTTGTAAACGACATTTTTAATCCTCGCACTTTTAGGGACTTAAAATTTTATCTAACTGAATGGATAGTGCTACATGGAGGTGATTGTGAGAAAAAACTGTCTCAGGTACATCAGTGACAGACAAAATTTATCTTTTCCCACATTATATTATCAAAAAAAGTCTTGAGAAGTTCCCTTCCAATTTCCTGCAATCACTGACCATTTCAGAGGTGATTGCTACAAAAAGTTTGAGAACATTGGAAAAAGTTCATACAGTAAAATCTAACCCGGAAACTGCATAGGCGGAAATCTGTACAAGCTGGAAATGTCAACGTTTTGCACCATCATCTTAAGATTTATCTTATAAAAGGCAAAACCTGCGTAATGCGGACGGAAAACTATTTTTCACCTACCTCATCTGTCAACAAATAGGATTAGAACCCGAGTAAAGCAGAAAAAATGTTTTTGATTAAATATAAGTTCATTCGACTTGTAATTTGAGGGTCGCGGGTTCGAATCCCCGTCGCACCAAACATGCTTGCTCCTTTAGGCGAGGGGGTGTTATAATGTAATGGTCATTCCCACTATTCTTTGGTAAAAGAGTAACCCAAAAGTTGGCGGTGATGACAAGCTGCATTCTCTAGTTTTAAACTGATAAATTAGAGACGGCTAGTGCAGATAAACCTCGTGTAGCTTTGCGCGAAATTTAACAAACAAAACACATTTATTTTCTTTAAATATTAATAAATTCTCGGATATTTTGTTACAGTAAGTATTGGTTAAATATATTGTTCTTTTTTTCTGCCGTCAAATTCATGATTTGTAGAAACATATTTGTCTTTTAAGTGCAAAATTCTACAATAAGTAATTCTAACGAAAAAATAAATTCCTATCTTACCTAATTTTAAAATTCAGGGAAAATTTACCAAGGGTAATAGACAAAAGTGAAAATCCGCGCTGTTTCAAAAGTTTAAGGAAGAATCAGTTTCCTGTGGAATGGAAAGCGAATAATAAAGCATGGATGACAAGTGTTATATTAGATAAATTTTTGAACAAATTAAATAAAAGAATGGTACAAGAAAATAGTAATATTCTACTTTTCCTAGATAATGCAACTTGTCTCCCAAAAGTTCAACTTTCAAATGTTTGTTTGGTCTTCCTACCCCCATGTACAACATCAGTTTTACAGCCACTAGATAATGGAATTATACAGTGTATAAAATTGAAATACATAAAATTGATGCTTCAACATATTATTGCAAACATGGACGATTGTAAAGGAGCATCTGAAATGACCATGAGAATTAACGTGTTAGATGCAATCGCAATTTTAAGTCATTCAATCAAATGCATAATAAAGTGAGAAGTCGTTTGTTATGACGATTCTAGTGAAATCCAAACTCTGATTGATACAGGTGATTCTGTGAATGTGGAAAGTTTTGTGAACGTTGACAAGAATGTTTTAACAGAAACTGATTTAAAATCTATAATAGAATCACAAGATGGTAAGAGTGAGATTCAGAAGATGAACAAAATGGAAAAGATAGTGAGGAAATAGAAACTTCTACTTCATCCCAAGTGTTAAGTTATATTAACACTATCAAATTGTATGCAAAAATGAAGGGGGAAATTGAACTTCATTAAAGTCCACAGAAGTTGGTGTTCTCTTTTAACCACATGAGAAAGCCCATTAAAAAAACGAAACAGTTGAAACTGGACTCTTTCTTCAAATAAATTTGATAAAGATTTTGTGTACTAGTGTATATTTTGAATGTCTATTTTTGTTTTTATTTTAATAAATATAGCATAAACAGTATAATAAATTTATTCAGAAACAAACAAGTATAACGTTCCGCTCAAAAATTATATATAATTAAGGAAATGCATGTTCACTATGTCTAAGACTGAAAACCTTAAGATGGAACTTCTATTCTGTCCTGTGCATTTCCACCTTAGAGATTTTACTGTAATATGTTTAAAACTCTCCAGTAACCTTGTAGCCATGACTTGAATATATTACTGCACACAGTAAATAAATCAGTTTAGTAAAGTAGACATCTGAAATTTTACCTAAAAATGTAAGATACTTCATTCTACGAGTTTCTAATGTTTCTCACTCTTAGCAAAACACGTTGAAGCAACAAAAGATATAGCAGATAACATCACTTTCACCAAAAAATAACATTTCAAAGTCACAAGTGGTTTTAATTTATTTATTTTCACAGTAACAGACTTTAGTCAAGATTAAACAAAGACACATTTGAGACATAATTACATAAAAAATGTAAAGTGTTTCAAGACACCATTTGTTCAGCATCACACCACCACCACCACCACCACGGATAATGCCAGTTTATCAAAATTGCCTTAAAATGTATCAAATTTAATTTCAATAGTTATAACTGTGTTACCAAGTGAATGAGTCAACTTGTGAACTAATGTATCTCTGGTAACAAAACACACAACTTGTGATAACTGCTACACCTACCCAGTAAATGCATAACAAATTCAGTGTTAAAGTTCTTGAAAACTGTGAAACACATAATGTTACAAGTTTCACAAATGTTGAAAATCCTGGAGAAATTTATCATGTTTAAAGTAGCCTAATCAGTTTCCTTATAACTATTTACTTATAAATTATGTTTGCTTAACCAATAATAGAAAAAATTACTACAAAATTAATATTAAAAAATATCATACATTTTTGTTACTGAGAATAAACTGAAATCATTCTGAAATATTTATTTTACAATTTAGTAAAAAAACCCAGTAAATATCCTTTCTTCTATTACATTTGAACATTTTTGTTTGTTTACCATCTACTAATATTACAAGACATTACGATGGATTAATTACACATTTAGGACGAAAAAATACTGCTGTCAATCATACAAGTTATAAATCTATTTTGACTGCAGCTGAAGGTTTCTTTGTTGGGTACTCTCATGGTGAATCATGTATTTTTAACAGTTAATATTCCTTTATTAGGTTCTCATCCATAAATACCATGCAATTTATTTTGTTATCGCTTAAAGCAGCGTAAATATCTTATGTAAGTACAGTGTTTGTAAAGTACTATCCCAATACCTGAAGAATGTGTTATGACAAAGTAATACTTTGATATTCCTCAACAGCTATAATGATTGAAATGCATTTTCTTCATACCAATAATTTTGTATTTTTAACAAAAAAAATTTATCTTTAAGATTTCCTCTGTTTTTGGACTTGATTGACTTAAATCAAGGACAATTAAAAAAACACAATAGACCAGACCAAATCTTTGTTTTTTTGCTTAATAATATACATCTGTACACTGTTAATAAAGCCCTGTAGCAACATAAACAATGATTATGCATCTTAGAATCATAAATATTCACTATATCTTTAATATCACTATTTATTGTTCTTCAAAATAACTACGCACAATAAAGGCGTATACAAAACATTAAAAATCAGCTAAAAATAACATCAAATTGGTGTTGTCCATACAAGCTGAATGTGTTTTTTTTAGGGTAAGGGGGCATACACTTAACACTTACAGCAATCTTAAGATTGTCACTCTACAGTAATCTTACTAAAGCTGTAGAGCTTTACTCTAGCAGAGTAGATCTAATTATAAATGTAATAGTAATCTTACTCAAATACTTTCATTTTTGCACCTTTTTAGCATCCATGATTCTCCACCTGAAAATTGCAACTGTAGTAAATTTATATGAAAAAAATTTGATTAAAATGTGTCCATATTAGTTGACTTCATTAGCCTGAGGCTTCTTTGGCTCTTTACAAGTTATTAAAAAACATTTTGGCATAGAATGATGATCAAAGCTTAATACCAACATTTAATACAAGAAGCACCTTTTAAATTTATGTATAATTCAAATAATTATAGAGCTTGTGAAAAATCGAACAAATTAAATAGAAAGGTAGAAGCAAATTGTTAATAAAACACATTTTGTGCAAAAAAACTGTATGTCAATGATCAAGATAAAAAGACAATTTAGAAAAACATTTGAAATTAATAAACTACAAGAACATACACCACTTTAAAGTATGTTAAAATAGCACAAGCACCACTTAAGCCTACTTGTACACTCTAATGAGGTGCTATGTTCTCATGGTTTCTCAAAATCATCCAGTACGTTTTGAAGAGTAAAAGGCACATCCTGTAATTTGAACATTTTCTAAGGATGATCAATGATAGGTCACAGACTAGAGGTCACTCTCTCCATAGAGGGCAGTGGAGAAAGACATGTAGTCAAGAGCTCCAGGTTCTGCTCCTGACCCCCTGTAGGGCACCATCCTTTGAATACAGTACTCAGCTTGGTCTGGAGGAAGTTCTCTGCGAAGTTCATCTGCTGTTATGTATGGCTATAGTAGGTAAATAAATATAAATAAATACTTTGTGTTTCTACAGTATGACAAGAAAGCATTTACACTCGTGTATCTCAGAATGGCTAGTATGGGTATTAATACTTTTATTGATAAGTAGAGAACATTTCGACCTTGCGAGGTCATCTTCAGATTAACATACCAGTCATTCTGAGATATGTTTTTATTTCAAGTGGGTTTCTCATCAACAAGCACATACACTCACTACTCTCTAGAATACCAAGTATTCAATTTCATGTTTCATTAATCAGCTTTCAATAAACTGATGTATTCCATTACAAGCCAGAGAACAAATCTGACTTAGAAATAAACTCAACAACCATGGATATAATTTTTATTCTATAATTCGAAAAAAGTTCAAAATATTCTTGGTTTTAAAGGCAAGGACACTAGTATATTGTCCAATAAAGAACACCCATATTTTGTATAATTAAACAGGACAATTAATTTCATTATATAAATTACACTTTACAAAATATACTTAGTGCAAGAAAACAAGAGGAATTGTTTATAACTTGATTCTTTTATAATTAATGTTTAGTAAATCTATAGCTAAAAACAAAATGCTAAGTTCTGTAAAAACACAACTTCCTTGGGTGTTGACATGAACACAGCAAATAGTATTTATTTTTAACGTGTTTTCAACTTCATACCTTGTCTCCAGACAAGATTCTAAAGGAATCAATTATCTGCTCAGCTGTATCCGTATCAGTTTTCTCTCTGGTCATGAAGTCAAGGAAGGCATCAAACAGAACATAACCTGTGTTGTTTGGATCCACACTATTGAGAATCCTCTTGAATTCAGCATCTCCCTAATGTGTTACAAAACTAATGAAACCCAAAACTAACTCGCATAAGTTCATGTTAGTTTACACTATTTTATATTCATAGAACATGAAAATATGAGTTACTTAATTATAAGAACTGGATTCAAATAAGTAAACTGTCAGTTCATTTGTTCATGATTTAATGAAAATATTTTGAAGTATTTAAAAAGTATATGATTATATATACATACATAGATACGCTCATGCCCGCTCGTGTGTGTATACACACACACACACTGATATACTTGAATACTGTACATCAGTGATCTGTAAAACAAGGTACATTTTATATCCCACATTATAGCTTGTACCCTGGGGATTCTTTCAGTTGGTGCAGCATTATTTTATTTTTGTTTTTGGTTATAACAAACTATATATACACGCATATGCACAGCATTTACCTATATCACTGTATATATTTAACTGTATTACTATATATAATCTTTACTTTAATATAATATTCAAAACTTTCAAATCATAACTTTAAACATTTTGTACTACCATATGATGTAGCATTTAAGACAAACTATCGCATATGCAACCCTCTCTCCGAGATGAACTATCGCATATGCAACCCTCTCTCCGAGATGAACTATCGCATATGCAACCCTCTCTCCGAGATGAACTATCGCATATGCAACCCTCTCTCCGAGATGAACTATCGCATATGCAACCCTCTCTCCGAGATGAACTATCGCATATGCAACCTCTCTCCGAGATGAACTATCGCATATATCGCAACAACCTCTCTCGAGATGAACTATCGCATATGCAACCCTCTCTCCGAGATGAACTATCGCATATACAACACTCTCTCCGAGATGAACTATCGCATATACAACACTCTCTCCGAGATGAACTATCGCATATACAACACTCTCTCCGAGATGAACTATCGCATATACAACACTCTCTCCGAGATGAACTATCGCATATACAACACTCTCTCCGAGATGAACTATCGCATATACAACACTCTCTCCGAGATGAACTATCGCATATATAACACTCTCTCCGAGATGAACTATCGCATATATAACACTCTCTCCGAGATGAACTATCGCATATATAACACTCTCTCCGAGATGAACTATCGCATATATAACACTCTCTCCGAGATAAACTATCGCATATATAAACTACTGCATATGTGATTTAGCATTTTAATCAAACTACTGCAAAATCATTGATCTCTCTTACTGAATAGGTAGAGGTAAAGAATGTATCTGTTCTTACATAACTTAGATTTAAACCCATAATGGTTACATTAAGAGGAATGTCAGTAACATTCAGCTTGATATGATATAATCACGTTATACCTGTTTATCATTCCTTATGTTAAACCCTAGACTGACAAGACAAGATTTGAACTCCTCTGGTTGGAGATGTCCTGACTTGTTCTTATCAAAATGATTAAAGGAACTCCTACATTCAGTCAGCTGTTCCTGTGTAATTCCCTTCGAGTCACGCATCAAAATCTGCAAAAAACAAACTACACACTTGTCAGTGTTGTTAAAATTTAATATTTAAAAAAATGAGTCTTAATTACTTTGTTTCAATTTATAAAAACCTCAACACAAGAATGTTTTAACTGAATGATAGGGTAGAATTAAACAGGCTGTTTGTAACAGCTGTACAATCTTTCATAATTTCCATTAGGTATCTTTATTTGTTATCTGACAAAACCAATGTATCTCTCTTCAGTACAAACAATGACTGATTCACTTTTTTTAATGAATTCAAAAATAATATACTAAATTTTGAAACTATTTCTAAAATATATTTCTTTGAAAGATATTTAAGCATAAATATCTCTTTTTAACCATTTCATATTTGAAAGGTAAACCACATGATTTTAAAGTTATGATGTTTAATAAAATCATATTACTGATTTGGTCACTTATGAACTTCCAGTTCTATAAATAAACTATTCTGTCATAAATAGTAAAGTTTACAAAAACTTCTAGAAATAATCTAGTAGTACTGGAATTTAATTTAAAGAAAATATTAACACATATGTAACAACAGTCACATAAAAACAGCACAAAAACATTAGGAACTGAATATATAAAAAAAATATTATCATATATTGTCAGCCTACAAACCCTGATTATATTATGATATGCTAAGTATAAAAATTTGAGAAGTAAAATTCACTGATATAACTCTTTCATTAAATATTAAGTATTCAGAAAACAACTGAACTCTCACATTACCTACTTCAAGGCCTTAGCTCATTAAACGATACTTATTTATAACATATGAAATTCCAAATTTTTTTAGAACTGTTGGTTAACCAATCAAATGAGTTATCTAACAGAGACAGAATATTCCCTACATAATTAAATCTTAAAAAAAAATCACTTCTTCGTTTCCTACAATTTTGTTAATGAAGCTGAAGTTTTATTCTGTGATGCATGTCAACACTTGCCTGATTCTCCACTTCATTGATGTTTCGGTGAATAGAAGTTAAAAGTTGCTCCCAACCAACACGTAATGTCTAGATTTGGATTCAAAAATTATAAATGTTCTTTACTGTTGTATAGTAACACATAACTATTTCACTGCAGCTACCAATAAGTTTACTAATGTCATGGTGATATTTATCTTGTATTCTACAACATGTTTGAAATTCACCTCGGTACCCAATAAAATATTTTCAAATTCGTGAAACAATTTCACATCTTTGGTACTAGAATGCCATGGATTTTGAATTCATCATACTTGTCCTAAGACCCTAACATTAGGCCTATTACACTTTAACACTTCATTATTTAGTGTCTTAGAGTTTCCCAAAAATTAGAAAATGCTATTGTAGTATCTCAAGCACACTGTATTCACACCATATCCATTACTGATAACATATGTTACTTAATACAGATCTCATTAGACTAGCTAAAACATAGTAGTGGTTTGAATAATATCTACATAAGTCATTTATTACAATAACAATTGTTATGGTGAGAACACATTTCTCTAAGCTGGTGAAACGTGATTACAATTAATTACACTTGTCATAAGATACTGTAGAGTTAAAAACAACAAGAATATTGTACTTTATAACAAGAAACATGAAAAGGCTAATAAAGTCTTATGATAAGTGTAATTACAATCATATTTGCAAGCTTGGAAAAATGCATTTAAACTATAACAATTATTGATATTTATTAGGATATGACTGATCTAACTAGAATTACCAGGTGTAGTAACACAGACTGTAGTAACACAATGTAACAAAGCTGAGAAAGGTGTAGTAATGCAGACAGAACAAAGTAACAAGATTTAAAACAAGGTATCACATGAGTACTATTATAAACCAACACTTTATACTGTTGTGTGTTACTACTGCTCCATAGTACAGTGAGAAAAATTGTGTCAGTACCTACATTTAATTGAAAATATGTTTAAAATTACAATTACCTCCATTGAATACTGAGTGTAGCTGTTTTCAAAAATCATGGCTTCTTGAACGTCCTGTGGAAAGAAAAGCAGGTATTCTCAGTACAAACAAAAATATTTTCTTAAAAGATATTTATTCCTAAAATACATTTTTGGATCAAAAATTAAAACAACACAACTGATTGTGTAGACACACCTTGACATAAGTGTTGTTCCTGGTATGTCTGACTAAAATGTACAAAACAAATACTGCT
Source organism: Tachypleus tridentatus (assembly GCF_004210375.1). Lineage (NCBI taxonomy): Eukaryota > Metazoa > Arthropoda > Merostomata > Xiphosura > Limulidae > Tachypleus > Tachypleus tridentatus. The sequence continues at coordinate 122,408,938 of NC_134834.1, read as the reverse complement.
CCATAATTTGTGGATCTATATAAAATAACTGTTAACATTTGTGCATTTCATGAACAAAACAAAAGAAAGAAAACAACTATTTGTTCTTTAAGCAATTTATCTGGTAATCATTCTACAGTTCATTATCATATATACAGTAACCGTAACACAACTTCATTGACATGGTAATGATTCTATAGTTCATGATTCTATAGTAATCATTATATCTATAGTAATCATCATCTATAGTTCATGATTTCTATAGTAATGATTCTATAGTTCATTACCATGTACACAGTAACCGTAACACAACTTCATCGACATGGTAATGATTCTATAGTTCATTACGGTTACTGTATAATGATTCTATAGTTCATTACCATGTACACAGTAACCGTAACACAACTTCATTGACATGGTAATGATTCTATAGTTCATTACCATGTACACAGTAACCGTAACACAACTTCATCGACATGGTAATGATTCTATAGTTCATTACCATGTACACAGTAACCGTAACACAACTTCATCGACATGGTAATGATTCTATAGTTCATTACCATGTACACAGTAACCGTAACACAACTTCATCGACATGGTAATGAACACAACTTCATCGACATGGTAATGATTCTATAGTTCATTACCATGTACACAGTAACCGTAACACAACTTCATTGACATTGAAATGATTCTATAGTTCATTACCATGTACAAAGTAACCGTAACACAACTTCACTGACATTGTAATGATTCTATAGTTCATTACCATACATACAGTAGCTGTAACACAACTCTACTGACATGGTAAGGATTCTATAGTTCATTATCATATATACAGTAACCGTAACACAACATGATTTACGTGGTAATGATTCTATAGTTCCTTATATATACAGTAACTGTAACACAACATGAATTACACGGTAATGATTTGGATTGTTCTGTCCATTATATGTATACTTTCTGATCTTCACTTCACATAACCCACCTGGTGGCATTTCTCCAGTTCATCCATATGTGGCTGATACTGTATAGCTTCATGCTCGAGTTCTCTGAGTTTTCCAAGCTGATCCTCCAGTGTACCTTGCATTCCCATTCCCAGAGCAGCCACACTATCCATCTGACTTTCAATCCACGGTCCCACCACATTCGCTCTTTCTGCAAACTTGCATCGTAGCCTTTCATTAGCTTTGAAAAAATTAAACAAAACTCGTTCTTGTGTGTTTTGACTGCTCAGAACACATGGTCTTGAATATGAATATATTCTTTTGGAATATGACTTCTCACAATTACATTCTATAGTTTAAGTTTTATTATTACCAAGTTTGTAAAACTTTTTCTTCAATTAAAAGAACCTAATGTTCATTGTCTTCATATTCCTCAGTTAAAACAACAAATCATACTTTTAACTCCTGTATCTCAGCCATGACTAAAAACACAGACAAACAAATCACAACTAACTCCTGTATCTCAGCCATGACTAAAAACACAGACAAACAAATCACAACTAACTCCTGTATCTCAGCCATGACTAAAAACACAGACAAACAAATCACAACTAACTCCTGTATCTCAGCCATGACTAAAAACACAGACAAACAAATCACAACTAACTCCTGTATCTCAGCCATGACTAAAAACACAGACAAACAAATCACAACTAACTCCTGTATCTCAGCCATGACTAAAAAAACTAACACAGACAAACAAATCACAACTAACTCCTGTATCTCAGCCATGACTAAAAAAACACAGACACAGACAAACAAATCACAACTAACTCCTGTATCTCAGCCATGACTAAAAACACAGACAAACAAATCACAACTAACTCCTGTATCTCAGCCATGACTAAAAACACAGACAAACAAATCACAACTAACTCCTGTATCTCAGCCATGACTAAAACACAGACAAACAAATCACAACTAACTCCTGTATCTCAGCCATGACTAAAGACACAGACAAACAAATCACAACTAACTCCTGTATCACATCCATGACTAAAGACACAGACAAACAAATCACAACTAACTCCTGTATCTCAGCCATGACTAAAGACAAACAAATCACAACTAACTCCTGTATCTCAGCCATGACTAAAGACAAACAAATCACAACTAACTCCTGTATCACATCCATGACTAAAGACACAAACAAATCACAACTAACTCCTGTATCACATCCATGACTAAAGACACAAACAAATCAAACAAATCCACTAACTCACAACTAACTCCTGTATCACATCCATGACTAAAGACACAAACAAATCACAAACTCCTGTATCACATCCATGACTAAAGACACAAACAAATCACAACTAACTCCTGTATCACATCCATGACTAAAGACACAAACAAATCACAACTAACTCCTGTATCACATCCATGACTAAAGACACAAACAAATCACAACTAACTCCTGTATCACATCCATGACTAAAGACACAAACAAATCACAACTAACTCCTGTATCACATCCATGACTAAAGACACAAACAAATCACAACTAACTCCTGTATCACATCCATGACTAAAGACACAAACAAATCACAACTAACTCCTGTATCACATCCATGACTAAAGACACAAACAAATCACAACTAACTCCTGTATCACATCCATGACTAAAGACACAAACAAATCACAACTAACTCCTGTATCTTAGCCATGACTAAAGACACAAACAAATCACAACTAACTCCTGTATCACATCCATAACTAAAGACACAAACAAATCACAACTAACTCCTGTATCTTAGCCATGACTAAAGACACAAACAAATAACTAACTCCTGTATCTTAGCCATAACTAAAAATATGGGCATGTATATGTTTAGTGCACGTGAACTTACTCAAGCTGCTTTACATACCTTGATCTTATTTGGATTACCTTTAACAAATAAGAGATCATGGAATACTTTATTTGCTGTCTTATTTGGATTACCTTTAATGAATAAGAGATCATGGAATACTTTATTTGCTGAAAAGCAGTTCGAATTTGGTAGCTTTTATTTTTATAATGTATCTGTGATAAAATCTTGTATAAAATTCTAATTTTATTTAATAATTAAGTTATCTCTAACAACAAAATTACTTAAACTATAAAATGTCATTTTGAGAAAGACCTATTTCTGTGTGGACACTTTTCACAAATAACTTGCATTTATTTGCTGTTTCTTCAGTGGTTCTATATATATTAAGAACACAGACACAGCTCATTCTTAACTTTCCCACCCTCCAGATTTCCTGTCATCACTGGACTAGGTACACATTTACAGTTTTAGCTCAGCATGAAAAGTTTCATGATCTCCACAGAGAATTTAAGAAATATTCAAGGTTAACCTGTTCACGTACACTAACCCTTACAGGTTATTTCTTGAAATACTACTACAATTGTCCCTGCTTTTTTAAATATATTTAATATTAATCAATTTTACAATGATTTGTAGATGTTTAACACTGTTATCTCTTACAGAGTCAATTAAAAATATTTTAATTTGTCAACAGTTTGCTTTGTTTTGAATTTCACTCAACTCTACAAGAGGGCTAACAGTACTAGCTGTTCATTATTTAGCAGTGAGACCAGATGGAAGGCAGCTACTCATCACTACCCACCACCAACTCTTAGGCTATTCGTTTAACAATAAATAGTAGGATTGACAGAACATTATAATGCCTCCATGGCCGAGAAAGCAAGCATGTCGGGGTGACAGGTATTCAAACCCACAACCCTCACATTGCGAGTTAAGTCACCTAACTACCAGGCCACACCAGACCTAATAGTTTGGTAAAACGTTTAAATGACTACTACCAAGTATTAAGAATCACTCTGCCTAAACTGTAGATTATACTGAAATATTTTCATATTAATTTTGTCTTCCTTTCATAACGTTTATTGTCATACTAATGTCTTAAAAATTTTCTTATTAAATACTTCAAGTTAAACAGAAATCAGTCTGTCAGTTAGGTTAATCCACTTATTACTTTACTAATAGAGTTAAATATTTAGTAAAATGGATACACTGCTGGCGTAACAACTCAGTTTCAAGGACTTGATCCCGCTGTGGCACCAATTCTCTTACTTCAGACCATTTCTGTATTAAGTCCTGGAGTAAATATAAAAAACAAATAAAAGTTTTGACACAAAATCATTAAACTACATTCTAAGTTTGTTAATTTAAACTTATAAACTTAAGAAAACCAGCTTGACTTGAAATTTAAATAGATACACTCAAAAGATTTAATTTAGTTAATGAGATGTTTGGTTAATTTCCAAAACATAATATTATAAGCATAGCTTGTGCTATAAAAATCTTTGGGGGGGGATTATCAAACACTTTAGTTCTGTTTTAACTTACATCTCTATTAACTTGAATTTTCTGGAATAAAGGGAAGTTAAAAAGACCCAAGAGGAGAGCTGGTTAGCTAGTCACCACACAACATATAGAATATTAAAAATTATATTCTGTTTAAAGAGGACATACAGTTCCTCAAGAGGAGAACTGGTTAGCTAGTTGCCACACAATAGACAGAACATTAAAAAATATGTTCTGTTTAAAGAGGACGTACAGTTTCTCAAAAGAACAGTTGGTTAGCTGGTCATCGCAAGACAGATAGAACATCAACAAATTATATTCTGTTTTAAGAGGACATACAATTCCTTGAGAGAAGAGCTGGATAGCTTGTTCCCACATTACATATTAAAAAGGTTTATTTTCTCATAGGTAAAATGAGCCTAAGATTCCACAATAGGTGCTACTTAAGAACAACAATTGAAGCAAATTCTTTAACCCCACAATTTCTTTAACTATAATGTTTATTTAAGGTAAACAGACTTTAAACGATAATCTTACAGCAGCAGTTAATGTAGTGTATGGATTATCAACACCACCAGGAACCTGGTTCTTGTTAGCTGTGTTCTCCACTTCTTTCGTCAGTCCTACTAAGGACTGAAATTCTTTATCTGCATCTCCAAGAGTCTGCTTGAACTGCCTGTGGGCATCTAGCAAGCCCTAATTGTAAAATGAGATATCAGATTACTTAATAGTTAATAACAAGAAATAAGAAACATGAGATGTTTTGAGAAGAGAAAGAGGAAATATTGCCTTACTAAGAATTATTCTTAAAATATAATTAATCTTTAGAATTTATTGTGATGCCCTATATCATACAAGCTGTGATAGAAAACTACTAGCAAGGTTTTCAAGTATTCTTTTAAATATTCAAAGGCAGTGAATGAATGTCAAAGCCTCACATTCTAACTCAATATTTTCATATACTTGTTTGTTTCATACAACTAAGATTGAGGAGGAAGGTATGTAGATATTCAATGTTTATTGGCACAAAGCTACAAGGCTATCTGTGCCAGACAAGATGTGGTACAGTATAGGTATAGGGCAATTAAGGTAAAATTAAAATATGTAAAATTAGGAACTGCCAGGAAGACTGAAGCAAGAAGTACACCCTTGCTGATAGTCACCTGAAGTTGACCTTTCCCATCCTGGGTTCAGTTCAGAAAAAAACTAAAAACTAAAATGTGTAAAATTAAGACTTGCCAGAAAGACTGAAGCATCAAGATCAAATTTGCAGTCACCTGAAGTTGGCCTTTCCAGTACTGGGTTCAAGTCAAAATAAAAATTGAAATGTGTAAAAGAAATTGTGTTAAAACACTATATAGTCAGATAAAAAACCTTACATTAAGTATAAAAGACCAATGGCTCTTAAAAATGTAAAAACATGAGTGAGATGGGCAGTATCACCTACAACATGGGCCAAAGTCAAGGGTAAACCCACCTTACAAATATCTTTAAAATGGTGTCATTGTTCTAGGTTGTAATGAAGGCATGATAATAAAATGTGGATGATTGTGATCTGAGTGCCACATAGACCATACACTGGTGCAGCAGTTGCAGATAAAAGGAAGTGGTGGGTTAAAAACTGACCAATGCATAGCCTTACCAAAACAACCTCCTCTCTTCAATCCTTACAAGAGGACCAAAGACCAAGAGAAGGTTTGATTTGAAAAAGTTTGTTATTGTGTTGCTCATTCCAGGTTGCCTGCCATCTGGTGTACAGTCTGGATTTGATAACTGGACCATAGTCCATGTATGGAATGGGTACTGAGATGATACATTCAGAACAGACAAACTTTGCTGCTCTGTCAGCCAGCTCATTCCCACAAATACCAACATGACCTGGTATCCAAAAGAATTGGACAGAGACAGATGAAAGAGAAAGATGGGCCAGTTTGTTTACAATATTGATAAGAGGGTGGTGACTAACATGGAATGATTCCAGGGCTAATAGACAGCTGAGTGAGTCCATACATATTGTACAATTTGTATATTACATTATTTCAACATGTTTTAGGGCAAGAGAGATGACATACAATTTGGCAGTGAAAACAGAAACTGTAAGGGGGAGTCTGTGTGCCACAATCAAACTGTAACAAACCATGGCTGAGCCCACTGAGTCACCCAATCTGGAATCATCTGTATATATATATAGGAATGGATGGATCATATGAAAGATGTTCAGCAAAGAAATAGCGATATTTCCAATCGTGTGTATCTGCTTTCCTCAGATGACTCAAAGATAGGTTACAATTGGGGACTTTAATTTGCCATAGTGGAATAGGCTGATTTGAAGAAATTGCAATGTTATTCAAGGATAAATCCAATTCTTCTAATTGTGCCTGAATACGGAGACTAAAAGTAACAATGGCAGAATTTCTGTTATTAAAAAGTGTGGTTCATTGTGGTTGGAAAACACAACTCCAGATAGGATGCTGTGGTAAGGATCGAAGTTTGGAAACATACATTAGAGACAGTTGTAAACGGTGAATATATAGAGGGGGTTCATGAGATTCCACATACAGACTTTGCACAGAAGTATGAAAAGCTCCAATGCAAAGCCAAAGCCCCTGGTGATGGACAGGATCCAATATTTTATGTGCTGAGGTTATGGAAGAACCATAAACCACAGACCCATAGGCAAGTTTGGATCAGACGAGGGCACAATAAATTTTGAGCATGGAGTATCGATCTACTCCCCAAGAATTAGGAGAGAGAACATGGAAAATGTTCAATGCTTATAAACATTTGATATGAAGTTGCTTGATGTGCGATATAAAATTTAATTTACAATCAAATATAAGACCTAAGAACTTTGCCTCAGGGACGACAGGAAGTACATCATCATCAAGATAAAGTTCTGAATCTAGGTGGATTCCCCATTTGCAGCAGAAATGTATACAAACTGTTTTAGAGGGGGAAAGTTTAAAACTATTTGCTGTGGTCCACTTCAGTATCTGATTGATTGGAGTTTGAAGCTGCTGTTCAATAAACCTCATGTTTGATGATTGACATGAAATGTGAAAGTCATCAACAAAAAGACTGTTTACAACTGTAGGGGGTAGCTGTTCACTGATGGCATTAATCTTTATAATGAAAAGTGTGACACTCGGAATACATCCCTGAGGGACTCCAAGTTCCTGTGGGAAAAAAATGAGAAAGTGTTGAGCCCAGATAGACTTGGAATCAGCGCTTCATTGAGAATTGCTGGATGAAAAGGGGTAACTTTCCACACAATCCTTATGAGTGAAGGTCTCGTAAGATGCCATATCTCCATATTGTATTGTAAGCTTCTTCTAAATAAAAAAAGCAGTAACAAGATGTTGCCTTAAAAAGGTTTCTCTGATTGATGTTTCAAGGTGAATTAAGTGGTCTATCATGGAGAGTTGTCTTCTGAACCCACATAGAGTAGATGAGAGGAGGTTGTTTGATTGACAAAACCAAACAAGGCAGACATTGATTATCCTCTCCAAGATCTTACTGAGACAACTTGTCAAAGTAATGAGACAGTAATTCAAAGGAATCGTTGGATCTTTCCCAGGTTTCAGAATAGGGAGTATGATAGCCAAGCATCTGGATAGACATTTTCCTACCATATCCAATTAAATACAGTTAGGAGAATAGTGAGATAGTTCTGAAAGAGGCAGTGTAACATCTCACAATGTATATTATCAGGTCCAACTGATACATTGCCAGACTGATGAATAACAAGCTAGAGTTCCATCAGGGTAAGAGGGCAATTGTAGTCATAGGAATGGTCAGTTGAAAAGGAAAGAGGCAGATGCTCTGTCTGTGTTTTAATGGCTAAAAAGGAAGGGGATAAGTTTGAAGAGCTAGATACATGAGAGAAGAAATCCCTAAGAGTATTGGCAATGCTCTGTGCATCTGCAACTTCATGGCCATCAGGTATTAAGATAGAGAGGGGGGCAGAAGTATATCTTCCACTCAACCTCCAAATCTTATCCCATATAACTTTTGTGCCAGTGGTTGAAGAAATGCTGGAGGTGTATTTAATCCAAGATTCCTTCTGGCTTTGACGTATAACTTGCAGAGCGTGTGCACAGACTTGCTGAAATGCAATGCAGTTTGAGAGCGTGGGGTATCTTTGAAATTTATCCCAAGCATGCTTCTGAGTTTTCCGTGTTATAGAACAGGCAGAATTCCACCAAGGGCAGGGATGCTGTGGGGAACATTGAGGTTTTAGGGATGCATTGAGTAGCAGATTGTATAACACTGTTGATTACTGCTGCTATACAATCATCTGTTGATGATTTACATAAGATAGCAGGATCAAGTTCCAAGAGATTAGAAGGCCAGTTGGTCTGGACCAACTTGCACCGAGGTACATGGGTTGGGTGGTACTGATCACGGCCAATCTCTCATAAGATGATAGGAAAATGACCACTACCTTGTGAATTAATGCCAACCTCCCAGAAAAAGTGAGTGAGTAGTGAAGGGGAACAGACAGAAAGATCTATAGCTGTAAATGACTGACTAGGTGCATGAAAATATGTGTAAGAGCCAGTACTGAATAGAACCAGGTTGTGGTTCAAGAGCATATGCTCTATGGCACACCCTCTCATATCAATACAGGAGCCACCCCAGAGAGGATTATGCCCATTGAAATCTCCCAAGATTAAAAAGGGGGTAGGTAGTTGCTCAATGAGGGTATCGAAGTCTGATTGATTATAATGCATTTCAGGTGTAAGGTATAGAGAACAAATAGTACAACCCAAGGAGACACAGATGGCTACTGCCTCCAAGGGTGTGGTCAATGACAGGGACTGGGTGGGCACATGCTGATCAACCAACAAAGCAACTCCCCCATGTCCCCGTCCTACACATAGGCTGTCGTTCTGGTATAATGAATAGTGGTGGATAGTAACTGTATTTGTAGGCTGTAGAAATGCTTCCTGCAAAGAAAGACATGGGATGATAAAAGTCAATCAGATCTTTGATGTCAGTCACATTTAATTGGAAACCTCGACAGTTCCATTGGATTAGTGTGGCCATGTGTAATTATTTCAGAGGAGAAGATGGTTGAGAGTCCTTCTGCTTATGACTTTTTTTTCTGTATTGGATGTGGGTCTATTGCCCTCCATGTATCCTGCTCTAGCTTGAATGGTTGGGTCTAAATTTATCAGTACACGTACTAATGATTGAGGGTGCAAATGAGTTGTTTGTTTAATTTTTTGGGTATCGAGAGACGGAGACCCTATGGAAACATCTTGACTTGAAGAAGAAAGTTGATTGAGGGTGCAGACGAGTTGTTTGTTTAATTTTTTGGGTATTGAGAGCGGGAGACCCTATGGAAACATCTTGACTTGAAGAAGGTGAAGTTGATTGAGGGTGCAGATGAGTTGTTTGTTTAATTTTTTGGGTATCAAGAGAGGAAGACCCTATGGAAACATCTTGACTTGAAGAAGGTGAAGTTCGGCAATGACTGGAAGGTGTGGCCAAAACAGAGATGGAAGGAGACACTGATTCATGAACTGTGTTGATTTTGGGAAGTGTTTCATTAAGATATGCTGGTGAAGATTGTGCAGGGGATAGGGTAAGGTCTGTTTGGACTCCTACTGTAGTAGTAGAACCGGTTACAGCAGCATAAGTTCTGGTTGGAATAGGTAATAATTTTCGAGCCTCTGTGATTGTTAACTGTCTTGAGACATTGTACTTCTTGTCCTTCTACCCATTTAGCTTTAGGAGTTAATCAGATATTCTTTGGTTCAACTAATTACGGTTTTGTTTTTATTTCTTCATTAAATTAAATACAAACTACTGGTTTTTCTGCAAATCAAAAATAAAATTAAAATGAAAAACACAAAGTTCAAATATTTTAGAACAATTTCTACCTGAAGGACAACCTTAAATTAACAGTGGTAACTTTTACCTGGATCTCATCCATCGTGTGAACAATGAACATGTCGACCAAATCTTCTCGTGCACCATCTAACCAATTGTTGAAGGGCTATAGAGGGAGAAAAAAAGACAAGAATTAAGAGTAAAATAATTGAATAATTATGATTAAAAGTTTTTAGAATCTCATTACAAAATTCAACAGGTACAAGTTTCATCCAATGCAATAAAGTTGAATGTAAGCCACCATTTATTTTAGGACATGGCATGGTTAGAAACATGTATATCATATGTGGTTTGTTTTGCTTTGAATTTCACACAAAGCTGCACGAGCGCTATCTGTTCTAACTGTCCCTAACTTAACAGTGATAAACTAGGGGGAAAGAAATTAGTCAGTGCTGCCAATCATAACTCTTGAGCTATTCTTTCACCAATAAAGTGTGGGATTGACTATCATATTATAATACCCCTATGACTGAAAAGGTGAGTATGTTTGGTGATAGGGAATTGTAACCCACTACCCACAAACTGCAAGCTGAGTGACCAAACCATCAGATCAAGCTAGGCCTTACCCTATTTGAAGTAAGTAGTCAAAGGAGCTAATTTAGGATAGATATCCATACATTGGCTAATGCTAGTTTACACAGCCGTAAAAAAATAAATGTCTGACCTGAGTCGTGTATCTGTTCCAACATACTTCAGAAAGTACTTCCAAAGTTATGCTTCACATGTAGTGTATTTGTGACAAGTAATTTTATTAATATAAGCAATAGAACTCTTGTACTAATTATCTATAATTACAAAACAAAGATGTTTTGACCAATTTTCTCCTAATCTTCAGGCAGTACTGACCAAAAGGAAGAACCAAACAAATGTGGTCGAAACATTTGTTTTACAGTAATACATAATTATGCTTCAAGAAGTGTATTACACCGATTAATTAAGTGTCAGAAGATATACAAGTAAACAAATTGTAATTAAGTTTGAATATCACCAATTTATGTGACTGAGAGTTGAGAAATGTCAACTTTTCTTCAGTGGAGTTAATGTAAAATGCTGTATAAAAGAAGTAACTACTCATACTTTCTATACATGGAAGACTTCATTATCAAATAAATGTCACTACAGTTATAAAAATATAACATTTGTATCTCTACCTGAAAACAAAACGAATTTTAACTTGAGACCTTGCATAACAGATTCAAAATGTAAATGTTCGTAATTATCTCACTAGGAAATGAGATGATAAAAAACAAAACAAACAACAACCAATCCATACCAATACATGTAATTCATGCAGAAAATGAGGGGTATGACTATGAGTTAGCTAGAATATTACCCTACAGTTTTTAAATCACACTGTAATATTGTAAATCAGCATCAATGGCATATACGAATAAAAAAAAAAGATAATCATCCTTAGTTAACAGAAATTATACTAACAGCAGATAATCATCCTTAGTTAACAGAAATTATACTAACAGCAGATAATCATCCTTAGTTAACAGAAATTATACTAACAGCAGATAATCATCCTTAGTTAACAGAAATTATACTAACAGCTGCTCTCTTGGCAAATTCAAGGTGTAGTTGATCTATTTTCTCCAGAACCGTTTCTGCTTCCTATAGTCAAAACAAAAAGACAGATGTAAGGATCAGATCTGCACGAAGGTCATAACCTAAACATCAACCATGTTAGTTATAGCAGGTCTAAATATGAAAACAAAGATACACAGACTAAAATATACACGAATGTCATGATCTAAACACCAATAACTTGTTAGCTGTTTAGAAAACCTAAATATGACAGAAAAACAAGCAAACATTAGGACTAAAACACACAGAATGTATAAATATTAACACTGTCATTCTTTATATAAACTTAAAATGTATGACAAACAAACAGACATAAGGACTAAAACATACACAGAATATAACAAACTCTGCATTATTATTTTTACAAATTTATAAGGTAAATATGACAAACAAAACAGACATAAAAACTAGAATATCAGAAAACATTAACATATACATTAATCAATCCAGAAAATTTAAATATTGAAAACAAGACAGTCATGTTAGGGGGTTTTTAAAGTTCATGAAAAAATACAACTGCAAGAACATTAAAACTAGATTAGAGCACATATTTATTTTAATAATTAATATCTAAAAAGTGATGTAGCTTTTCATCTTTAGAATCATTAATTACAACATGTTAACAATGTTTCAACTTAGTGATTTGGGAACAATGATCATTTGATTATACAGTCTTTACAATATAGCGAATGAACAACAGTTCTTTGAAATATACAAGACTACAAAACAATCCACCAAAACTTTAATTCAAGCCTTACAGAAATCTGATAAAGATATTTACCTCAAGGTCAAAATGCGGTTTTTGGGTCAAAGTTCCTAGGCGATTCCACTGATCACATATTTGTTGACATCGATTGTTAATGGTAGGTAAATCATGGTATTCCAAAGCACTGAAATAACAGAAAGGATATGAAAACTAAACTAGGCATAATTACAAAAGTTATTTAATTTTAATGTTCATATGCAAGCATGTTTCTGTAACATTTCCTAATCTATTAAGTTTAACGTAAGACACCAGGTAGCAGTATGTCTGTATTTGACAAAGACTAATTCTCTTATTAAAAGCTCAATCAATTTGACCCAAATTTCCCTTTAGAGTTTCCATAGTATAACTTTTAGTATGTTTTGTCTATCTTCATAAAATATAAGAGCCATTAAAAATTCAGCTAAGCTCATTGATGTATTTATTGTGAGAAGTAGGTGTGGAATGAAAGCAAAATAAACAATTCTTTGTACAGGAAATAACAAAAACTTATCTCAGGACAGCTGGTGTGGGTATTAACACTTTTACTAATAAAGTTGACCTTGTAAGTTTCTTGTTATCACACAGTGATTTGTCTAGTTTATGACTATGTACCAAAATAAGATGAGGAGCTATGAAAGATATGATTTGAGTGAGTAATAACTAGATTACAATCACTAATATACAGTAAATTTTTGTACTTGTCAGAAGGGTGGTAAAGAAAAGAAGGGATACTTAAAGAGAAAAGAGCAACTTACTGAGAGAGGATTGTTTAAACATTATGATAATAAAATAGTTAAATTAAATTTTGAATATAACTAAAAAGTCAAGAGATGTGCACACTGCTGTGCTCTTAGAAAAAGGGATCAATTTAAGATACCAGGTAGCAATATAACCACACAATTGTGTCTTGTGCTATATAATAAAATCCAGATTAAGCAGCAACATGTTTAGAAAACATTGTTTCAAGTAATTAGCAGTTAATCTAATGTTACACAGCTGAACACACAGTAGGCTTTGATATGAATTATACGAAGATAGCCATTAGTTTGAGAGAAATTCAACTGTTTATCTAATCATTCTAACAATATTATCAGATGATAAAAGAAGAAACAAACTCCAAGTCTAATAGAACTTCCTTCAGAAAATTCATCACCTGAGAAACGTTTTACAACTACACCACATAAAACAACTTGCATTAAATAATAATTAATAAACATGCCAAAAATCATACAAGTCCTAAACAATACAATATTTTTGTATTGTCATGTGAGATTATATTTATTGTGAGAGATTATTTTACAGGTTTCTTCCTACAAAGAGTTGAGTATGTTATACATGAAAGACTGCACATCAAAAACTTACAAGACAACCGCAGTTGATATAAATTTATTATGGAACAGCATGTACCATACCTACATTTTGATATTGTTTGGTAGTTTATAAGTTGTGTGGTTCAACTCAAAATTATTTGTTTTTTTGGAAGAATATGTTACAGATCTTTCTGACACAAAATAGTCACACATTTGGATCATGCAGATGAATTCACATTATGGATTTATAATTTCAAAGATGGGAATATCTTTTGTACTTAATGGCACTAGAAAACAAAGAAATATTGATCAACTTAAAAACCTGGACCACTGTAAAAAAAACAAAAAACCTGCAACAAGTCATACCCCAGCTATGTTAAGCAAAGTGCGATATTTTGTAACAATTGAGAACCCACGAATACAACTGTCATTCTTGAAAGTCATTCCCATGTCCAGAGCAACATTATGCGATGCAATCAAGAAGAAGCTCAGCTTAGAAAAGTGACATAATGTATGTAAAGGTTGTTTCAATGATGCATCAACTGTTGTATACCTCATGCAGCTGGAGGGTATAACTAGTGGTCACTGTGACAATGTATGTAAAGGTTGTTTCAATGATGCATCAACTGTTATATACCTCATGCAGCTGGAGGGTATAACTAGTGGTCACCGTGACATAATGTATGTAAAGGTTGTTTCAATGATGCATCAACTGTTGTATACCTCATGCAGCTGGAGGGTATAACTAGTGGTCACCGTGACATAATGTATGTAAAGGTTGTTTCAATGATGCATCAACTGTTGTATACCTCATGCAGCTGGAGGGTATAACTAGTGGTCACCGTGACAATGCATGCAAAGGTTGTTTCAATGATGCATCAACTGTTGTATACCTCATGCAGCTGGAGGGTATAACTAGTGGTCACCGTGACATAATGCATGTAAAGGTTGTTTCAATGATGCATCAACTGTTGTATACCTCATGCAGCTGGAGGGTATAACTAGTGGTCACCGTGACATAATGCATGTAAAGGTTGTTTCAATGATGCATCAACTGTTGTATACCTCATGCAGCTGGAGGGTATAACTAGTGGTCACCGTGACATAATGCATGTAAAGGTTGTTTCAATGATGCATCTTCAACTGTTGTATACCTCATGCAGCTGGAGGGTATAACTAGTGGTCACCGTGACATAATGTACGTAAAGGTTGTTTCAATGATGCATCTTCAACTGTTGTATACCTCATGCAGCTGGAGGGTATAACTAGTGGTCACCATGACAATGTATGTAAAGGTTGTTTCAATGATGCATCTTCAACTGTTGTATACCTCATGCAGCTGGAGGGTATAACTAGTGGTCACTGTGACATAATGTATGTAAAGGTTGTTTCAATGATGCATCAACTGTTGTATACCTCATGCAGCTGGAGGGTATAACTAGTGGTCACCGTGACATAATGTATGTAAAGGTTGTTTCAATGATGCATCTTCAACTGTTGTATACCTCATGCAGCTGGAGGGTATAACTAGTGGTCACCGTGACATAATGTATGTAAAGGTTGTTTCAATGATGCATCTTCAACTGTTGTATACCTCATGCAGCTGGAGGGTATAACTAGTGGTCACCGTGACATAATGTATGTAAAGGTTGTTTCAATGATGCATCTTCAACTGTAGTATACCTCATGCAGCTGGAGGGTATAACTAGTGGTCACTGTGACATAATGTATGTAAAGGTTGTTTCAATGATGCATCAACTGTTGTATACCTCATGCAGCTGGAGGGTATAACTAGTGGTCACCGTGACATAATGTATGTAAAGGTTGTTTCAATGATGCATCTTCAACTGTTGTATACCTCATGCAGCTGGAAGGTATAACTAGTGCTCACCATTATTCTAAAGTACAATGCCAGTCAAGTCACCAGATACAAAACTATGGACTTCTGTGTGATCAGACTGTTGTACATAATATTGAAAAAAACACCATCTTCATGAACAAGATGAATTACCGTAGTATGCAGGGAGGTGTGGGTTTGCTTTGGACATGATAACTTTAGGATGGAGCATTTTGCAAAGTAAAATACACTGCTTGGTTATTGTCAATGTACCCAATCATGAAATAGGGCATGCCTGAACATGGCAACATGAGCTGTAATAAGGAGATCTGTCTTCAAAGGTACTCAACCTCTGTATGTACATTAGAATAACATTGATGTGTGAAATAACAGCTACTTATGAATGGATGTGATAATTTTAATACATTAATAGTTCTAGCATGTATATCCTGATGTATTGAAATGTAATCAAATAAATATTTTCAGTGCAACCACGTTAGGTGCATAACATTTCTAACAGCTCCTATTCATCATACCATTAATTTAGGTATCTAAAAAAAAAAAAGTACTTACTCCACTGCACATTGACATGCATTTAGTTCATCATTTGTTACACAATTTCATTTAGAAATATACTTATAGTTTTCAAAACACATAACATCACATCATATTACAGTACACACACAAATTATAGACAGTTTCTTTTCACTCTTTTAGACAGTGTTTAATTCATAGATAACAAAACGTGATTTCTGAGCTTGGAAATAAAGACTCACTTCAGCTCCTGAGCGATGGCTGCTATTTGTTCCACTCTATCTTGGTGAGCAGCAAGATCACTTTCAAAGGCTTCATGTTTCTTCTTCAAAGCCTACAGTAACAGAATTCACACCCAGTACAATTATTTGTTTAGAGCTATAATCAACAGATAACCAATTATTTTACTTTACAGGTAGCTGGTATGGGTATTAAAACCTTAATTAAAAGAAGGTATGAAACAACATTTCAACTTCTTTCATGTCATCTTCAGTTTAAGGCACATGTCTTAGGAACGAGTGCAAACAGGTACGAGATTGTTACTCAAAAGATGACTTAAGTAGGTTAAAACACTGTTTTGTACTTTACAATAATAATAATATTAAGATAAATATAAGTAGGTTAAAACACTGTTTTGTACTTTACAATAATAATAATATTAAGATAAATATAAGTAGGTTGAAACACTGTTTTGTACTTTACAATAATAATAATATTAAGATAAATATAAGAAGGTTGAAACACTGTTTTGTACTTTACAATAATAATAATATTAAGATAAATATAAGAAGGTTGAAACACTGTTTTGTACTAATAATGTAATAATAACATTAAGATAAATATAAGTAAGAATGATATGACAGAATTCACTCAAATCATTATATTATAAAGTGAAGAAATAGATTTTAACTTCACGTACATTTTCAATGTTTCTGTAACTTGAGTTTGTAAAGATTTCATAGGTTGTTTGTGTAAGTAAAGTCTTTAAAATATTGGGTTGTTATTTATTTCTAATGTTTACAATTATTTGTTCACTTTCAAAATAAATCACTCCAAGTTAAATTACATAGTTTACTTTTATAACTTGTACTCTTTCTTTACTTTTAACTTTGACTTCCCAGAAGATAGAAAGAGAGAGAGAGAGAGAGAGAGAGCACTATTTCAACAAAGGAACAGATTGAACTCATAATTTACTATTGTAAAAAGTACCAACTATTCATGGAAACAAGTTTTCATAGCAATTAGTAAAAGCCAGTGTTCTGTCACAGAAGTAACACTTCAATAACAATAGACAGTCAACAGTAAAACCTAGTGTTCTGTCACAGAAGTAACACTTCAATAACAATAGACAGTCAACAGTAAAACCTAGTGTTCTGTCACAGAAGTAACACTTCAATAACAATAGACAGTCAACAGTAAAACCTAGTGTTACTTCTGTGAAAGTAACATTGAAGTTTTACTTCCATGACAGTATATTACTATCAGTAAAAGATACCTTCTTCTCACAAGACCTTACTTTCTACCTAGTATATTTACTATCAAAAACCTGTCACTTGATTTAAATAAATTTAGTTTCCAAACTTCACTTACTTTAACTTCATTCAGTCGACAGTTTCGAAAATCTTGACTTTCTAGCCTTTCCTCCTTTCCTTGTGTCCACTCTTCATGGTTGTCAGCCTTGTGTTGAAATTTTTGGGCAAGATGATCTAGTCGTTGCAGCCTGAAGTATAAATAATGCAAGTCGCACTGTTATATGTCAACAAAACCAAATATCTAACTCATTCAGCATATCACACTGTTTTACTAACTTAAAATAAAGTTTTTGATGATTATAATTTGAATCTGTCAGAACTTGTATTAAAAACAAAACTACAATGCCACCTTAAGATTTAATCAATCTTAATTGTTTATGGTATAGCTTGAATTGTCAAAACGTGACCTACACCAAAGCACTACTAGGCTTAGCTCTCTAGATCGTATGGCACAACACACGTTTCACATCCACGTATACTGTAGATATGAATTACAACGTTTTTTTTTTTATTTTGTCTTTAATATAATATTTGAAAATCCTTAGAATATTTTTGGTACTAATTATTTCTACTTAAACATTTTGAAGAACTAAAAGATTAACATTCAGTATCATATCTAACTAAAGAAAACTAATTCCATGAAATCCTATTATTACTTTTCACATTAGTCCTACTCATGTAAATGACTGACAGTGTGATTTCTCATGAAACACCCTGCTGCTGTTTTTTTGTGATCAGATTTCCCACAAGCTCATGGACACCTCCATTTAATAATAATACAGCACCTCTATTTAATAATAAAACAGCTGCACACGTAATGAAGAAATACTTTTAAAAAAAATAAAAATTTGGAGACAGCTTATACACTTATAATAGTTTTCTTCATTATCCATTCAAGCTGTCTCTGAACTGTCCTTCTCAGCTGTTTTGTGGGAATGAAAATACACCAAAATGTCTAAGAATATTTATGAGTACTTTTATGTGGAAAAAAATAAAAACATATACAATTAATCATATGTAATTAAACAATTTCTTTCCATCACATGTTTTATGTAACTGATAACTTTATGTACATGATTAATTACAGTTACCTCAGCATCTCAGACAAAAGCCATTCCTCAAACCCTTTCTCAGCTGTTTCCAGTGTTTTCCATGCACTGGCGATGTCCTAAGTAAAAGTATGTATCTTAGAAAATTTGTCAGTTGGATACAATTTCGATTTCATCTAAACACAACAAGGAAAAATAAACCATGAAAATATCTAATAATATTTTAGAATCTCAAGCTAACCAGCAAACCAATTTATGATTAAACTTCACTAAGTTTTCAAGCCTTTAAGTTAACTTTTCCTCCCAATCACTTGCTTTGAAACATAGTATTGAACTGTTTAAAGACAGAAATATTAATAGGAAATTAACTTCTACACAAACTATATATAATATGCCACTAGTCAACATCTACCTCATTCTAAATGTTATTAAGCCTGTAGCAATACAGTAATGCATGAATTTCTTGGCTAAGTACTCCCAGACAGTGCAACTCCAATGTGCTCAATCTATTTCCTCTTGTGAGGACAGGTTCCTTGAACAAGGTTACATCAAAAATACCATTTGATACAGAAAACTTATTTTAGGAAAATTTGGCAAAAGGATCCATCTTTATCAGTGTTTCTGTACCACTTTCACTCCCGTACTAAGACAGCTCTGAAACCAGAGTTGTCACTAGCAACTGAGAATTGGGACATGGCTCCTGCACGCATCTGACAGTATCAACTTCACACTTGTTTGTTTTAAAAAATAATACAAAACTATGACTGGTATTATACTGGAAACCTACTGTAAAGTACAATACAGCTTTCAATTCAAACCTACTGTAAAGTACAACATAGCTTTCAATTCAAACCTACTGTAAAGTACAACATAGCTTTCAATTCAAACCTACTGTAAAGTACAACATAGCTTTCAATTCAAACCTACTGTAAAGCACAATACAGCTTTCAATTCAAACCTACTGTAAAGTACAACATAGCTTTCAATTCAAACCTACTGTAAAGTACAACATAGCTTTCAATTCAAACCTACTGTAAAGTACAACATAGCTTTCAATTCAAACCTACTGTAAAGCACAACAGCTTTCAGTTCAAACCTACTGTAGGGTACAACAGCTTTCAGTTCAAACCTGCTGTAAAGTACAACATAGCTTTCAGTTCAAACCTGCTGTAAAGTACAACATAGCTTTCAGTTCAAACCTGCTGTAAAGCACAATACAGCTTTCAGTTCAAACCTGCTGTAAAGCACAATACAGCTTTCAGTTCAAACCTACTGTAAAGTACAACATAGCTTTCAATTCAAACCTACTGTAAAGTACAACATAGCTTTCAATTCAAACCTACTGTAAAGTACAACATAGCTTTCAATTCAAACCTACTGTAAAGTACAATATAGCTTTCAATTCAAACCTACTGTAAAGTACAATATAGCTTTCAATTCAAACCTACTGTAAAGTACAATATAGCTTTCAATTCAAACCTACTGTAAAGTACAATATAGCTTTCAATTCAAACCTACTGTAAAGTACAATATAGCTTTCAAATCAAACCTGTTGGTTTGATTCACCAATTCACCAATCTGCACTGAAATTTTTATTCTTATGTACACTGAAATATTTTGTCACACTACACACTGAATTCCAACACATTTGTCACACTGAGTTCCAACACATTTGTCACACTGAGTTCCAACACATCCAAGAGAAACACTGCTCTAAAATCTAAAACATGATCTCATTCAAAGTGAATGCAAGTACAAAAAAACATGTTATTGGATTTTAGATTACTAACACCAATACTCTCTATATTAATGATAAAAGTACAAATTACTAACACCAATACTCTCTATATTAATGATAAAAGTACAAATTACTAACACTAGTATACTCTGTATTGATCACAAGTATAGGCCACTAATGCCAGTATCCTTCACGCCCACGTTACAAGTATAGGCCACTAATGCCAGTATCCTTCACGCCCACGTTACAAGTATAGGCCGCTAATGCCAGTATCCTTCACGCCCACGTTACAAGTATAGGCCGCTAATGCCAGTATCCTTCACGCCCACGTTACAAGTATAGGCCGCTAATGCCAGTATCCTTCACGCCCACGTTACAAGTATAGGCCGCTAATGCCAGTATCCTTCACGCCCACGTTACAAGTATAGGCCGCTAATGCCAGTATCCTTCACATCCACGTTACAAGTATAGGCCACTATACCAGTATCCTTCACATCCACGTTACAAGTATTGGCCACTATACCAGTATCCTTCACATCCATGTTACAATTTTGGGTTACTATACCAGTATCCTTCACATCCATGTTATAAGTTTAGGTCACTAATATTGGAATCATTCATGTCTTTGTTGCAAATATTACAGGGTAATTTTGGTCTTAACTTTACCTGAGAGAATGAAGTAAGTGTGACAATAAACACAAAGACAAAAAGATTTCTACTTACAGACACCATCTTGCCCTCACTTGGAAGATATGCTGGTCGGTTACTTAGTCTCAGTTTAGTTTGAAGTGTGTTGAAGTTTGTCTCTAGTTTGGCTTTCTGTTCCACTCTAGGAGGCTTTACTACCCTCCTGTACTTTCGAAACTCTTCAAGATTCTCTTGAACACCACTTAATGTGTTGTCCGTTGTTCTGTTTTCGAGCCAAGGAGTCGTTTTTTTAATCCATTCTAGTAACTGAGAAAAAAAAACAAAATAAAAACTTTTCTGAGCGAGATGCTTACAACTATACCTTTTTTCTGCAATTAAAGTGTTCCCAATGTTCAACTAATGGCTAAAGAATTCTAAAATAATCTACAAATGACTCATCACCAAAATAAAATTTTTAGAAGAAATGTTGAAATTAATGAAAGACTGAAATGTAAGAATTCTGATATTGTTGTAATAATATGATACATATTGCCATGAACTATAAAATTTAAGCAGAGGGTACAATTTGACATGTCAATCATTTTAATTTCCTAGTTCTTAAATATTGAAATGATTTAATGTTTGACATCAGAATAATTGCAAGGATCCACATAGAGCAATGTATTATAACCACAAGAAATGTTTTAAATGTTACGACAAGAAATGTCGTAAATATTTATTAAAATGTACTCTTCTGTGATATTAAACTGACCAAAGTAATGTTCCCTATGACTTATAAGGGATAAGGCTACATATTTCAATATAATACTTTTACACCATAAAAAAAAGTTTTAAGGTTTCTCATACAATTATAAAGATACAAGTATTGCAACTAAATGGACTCAAAATTTCTACATGATAATACAGAATGTCTAGCAGTTAATTTTATGAGAAAAAAACGAACACAAATTTTCCTTACACAGTATCTACATGTTGTAAAATTAAAGAATGTAGCTTGTAGCTTTTATAAACATTTATTGTGATGATACAAACTTCTTACTCTAAAATGTATGGGGATTTATTATTCATGGTTTAAAATAACTTCAAAATTTTGTTATCTTTAATTAACTTATCCACGTATAGTTCACAGTGAAATAGCTATGAGTCGCCAGTTTTGGGGTTTAAAATCCTTTCCAAGTTTTTTGATCTTTAATGTAAGAATGTATATTTCACAGTGAAATACTGATGTTAATATTTTCATCCACTGAAAATATATTTCTGACACATACTTATTTCTACTCACAAAATAACTCTCCTCAATTTTACTGTCCTCTATATTAAAAAATTTTCATTTGCAACTAGTTTTTATGTTCCCACCTACTTCCATGTGGTATAGCTGCATTGTAACATGCAAGTAATTATCTGACAATCCTCCAGCAACAGGAGTGTAATTTTATGCAGTAAAACCCAATCTTCAGTTTGAGGTTAGGTATATAAAAACAAACCGAATTTAGGAAGGATGGGTGGGAATTGTGACTATACGTGAGCATTTATCAGAAATATATTTTCAGTGAAGAAAAATATTAAGTTATGATATCTCCACTCAAGAACTAGCTACAATCCAACACTGACTGATGCAAAAGTTACCCATAAAAGCTCCTTCAGAAATAACCTGAAGAGCATCCAAGGAATGTGCCATCTCAATGTAGAAGACTGCACAACAGCTGAACCAGGTATACTCTTTGCTCTTGATGAATCAAAGTGTTGCAAAATTGGCAGAAAAAGATCATGTTCAAAGAATTAAAAGTGCCTTTGATGTAAAGTGGGTATGGTACATCAGACCATAAACAACAGCAGTACCGAGACTGGAGCAATCAGCCTACAGTAGAAGGTGTGTCCTCTACTATTCATATCCATACCAAGAATTCAAGTCATCCTGTTGCATATGCAACCTGGCCAACACACATATTCCTCAGGAACTAACATCTTAACAACAGTAGGAAGATAGGAATACACCATGGAAGTACAACTCCAGTCCAAAACTAACAGCATTGAGGATTTATTGCCCAGTCCTCAACAGGAGGAAGGTTCCTCAACTTGTGTTGACTGGTCTGGCTTCAACCAGCATCAGTAACCCCAGAACCAGCATCCAGGTGGAGGTAGGAAGGAGAGTTCCCAATCAAAGAGGTAAACTGCATACTGGAATGTGATAAAAAAAAATCCAGTCCACACCATATAACATCTGGAATTGTATGTCAGATTTGCAGTCAAAAGGACACACTGTGAGAGCCCAGAGGAACATAGCACTGGCAGAATCATAGAGGATGACTGTGAAACCTTATTTTTAAAAGTATACCATACCTAATTTATAAAATCAAGGGAATGACAAGAATGGACAGCAATCTGCTTCACTCATGTGGAATGTTTGGAATGAACATATTTATGAAGCAAGAGACTACAAGGATGAACCTACAATAATCACAAAATGTGGATTTAAGAATAAATATATCTGAACACCACAGAACAATATTCCAAAGGAAGTGTAAAGAGGTCCCTGTAAGAGGAAAATATATACATAAGGAAGACACACATACCCACTCACAGATGAACTGATCAGTAAAGGATGGCAATAAGAGATAGACAATAAAAGGCCAAGAAGGAAACTGCCAGACACTGGATATAATGTAACAAAATTATGGCAAAATGTTGCACCACAGAGCAAGATTCCAAAGGAAGTGTAAGGAGGTCCCCATTAGAGGAAAATATATAAGAAAAAGAAACATACTAAACTTGCAGATGAATATTCATGTTATAATATAGTCACTTTACCACAAAAAAAAAAGAAAATTTATTTCCTAATTTTGCTATAATGATTACAAGATTTGTTAAGTAACAGATCACACATAGAGTATAGAAAATAAAAAAATGCAGTTTTATTGTGTATTTAGGAGGTTTTAGAGATTATGCAAATAATATCAGAGATTTGGGGAAAAAAGAATAATTTTTTAATCATAACATGAAATCACTTTACACTCAGGCTAGTAATGAAACAAACAAATCTTCAGTTATTTCATTAAAAAATATAATTTTTTGTGTAAAAATACTCGTAATCTTTACTAAAAGTCTACCAAATTTTGTGAACAAGACTGTTTTGGTTTCCCTGAGAGGAGAAGAAATGGTTGATGTTCAAGATACCCAATGGCCACATGAACAAAGCCATCTACGGGCAGACAAGGGTCGAAACTTTCTCAACCAATAACATCAAACCCGAAGCCATTATTGTTCATCAGTTGTGGTTATTTGAAACTGAATTCATGTTAACCTCGTCACCAATTGTTTTTCCTACAGTTTAGGTCTGAGAGCATGTCATTCCATTCTTACAGTGACATTCAAAATTTTATTCAACTACTATTTTATAAATATATGTTTATAAGTTTGGTACCAAATTTATAGATTATAATTCAAATGTTATACATTGGTTAACTGAAATGTTATACATTGGTTAACTGAAATGTTATACATTGGTTAACTGAAATGTTATACATCGGTTAACTGAAATGTTATACATTGGTTCAATTTAAAACTAAAAATATTGAAACAAATTTCCAAAACAGTGATTTTTGTGTGTCACATGGTACATTAAATGCAGCTTTGGTTTAAAGTAGATGTAATGCAGCTTTGGTTTAAAGTAGATGTGTGCTATCCAAATACAAAATCTACAGTTTCTTACAAAATAGAATTGCAAGTTACTGATACAGATATGCTTGAATACAAAATGAGAACTTCCAATCTTTTCTACTTTGAGACATTATTACATGTAGCAAATCAAACAAGGTGGCCCTGTCCCACATCTTTCATTTTTGTAAATGCTTGTTTAAATATGAATACTTGGCTCTTTTAACATGTTTACAACAAATCAAAAGTCAGATGATAAAAAACAATGGCAAGCAAAAGTTTTCGAAGAGAGAAAATGAAGAAAAAAATCACAAAACCAAAAGGCAACCGAATCTCAAATTAAACAAGTAGCAAGCAAGACATCTGATCATTGTCATGTCAAACTGAGAAGTGAAGATTGGGTTCTACTGCAGAAAGGGAGTCACCTGCACTTAGAAGGCATGTTGCACTCTTATAGGTGGAGGATTGCTGTATGTTTACTTGAATACTACAATACAACTACACCAAGTAAAAACAGACAGAAACATAAAAACTAATGGTAAACAAAAATTTCTACCTACAGAGAGCAGTACAAATTGAGGAAAGTTATTTACAAGAGGTAACATACCATATTGGAAACAAGTTTTGTTGTTTTGAACATTTCCAAAATGTGTTCACACTAACTTATTCAGCACTTACATCACTGACTAATCTCTCGTACTCGTCCATTAACCTCTCGTTTTCTTGGTTAACTTTCAACACTTTACAGATACGGTTCGATGCAGTCTCTGCCTGAAATATAATAAGGTGTATAAGCTTCTATAAAAGTAGAATAAGTACGACAACCTTGTTAACACAAATAACATGTGGATCATTTCACTTCACACACAATTAGTCGTAAAGCCACACTGACCACCATGATGTTTCTCATTCGTTGTTTTCATACATTCTATCAAACAAAACTTAACAAATGTCTACAATTATGAATAGTTTAACTTACTTGCTGAGCTCCAGAGAAGGTATGATAATACGAAGAAACATAAGTCATGACTGTTCTTTCATCCGGCATAGCAGTGGTGTTTAGATCTGAGACGGAAAAATAAAAATTAAAAAATTCAACTATTAGTAATCAAATTGAATGAGATAATTAGGGAAATAAGTGATGAATAGACTTATCAATATGGATGAAAATAACATCATTAATTGTAAATATATCACAAACATTAAAAAAAGTTTAATATATTGAAAGACAGAGCCCACTTGATTATTTTCATATTAGAATGAGATATGTTTTTCTAAAAAGCCAAACAGGTAACAGCAGATATATTTTCCATCTTTAGATTATAATTATTAACATTATTTTGGGTTAATCATTCCACAGCTTGAAAATTCAGTATTTCTGTTGAGTCAAAACCTTTGAACTAATGTTTTTCATTATGAAAGTCACACACTGTTTTCAATTATAATACAGTTTAACATCTCTGCTTTTCCAATAACATTTCTAGCATTTCCACCCTTAAGAAAATGTTAATGATTTAAACACTATTGTAAAAATGTGTATTAGGCTTAATTTTGAAAAACCTTCATGATTAATCGAAAAACAAAAAGCAAAACCAAGAACTTAGCTATTGTGTAGACGTGCATGATATCCATTACTGTAGCTTCACAATAACATTACAAAAACATCTAGCAGTATACCTCTACAGTGAAGTGATAACACAGTTTAGCATGTTACCAGTAATGTACATGAAATACATTTGTTAATGAGGCCAATAATAAACGAATTTTTGTCTCAACAAATATTTCTTGCATATTTTAAATTGTAAAGCTAAATACAGTAATGACAATCTATTTTCAACCATTCAGGTTTCGTACATGTACTGTTTTATTACACAAAGTTGAGCTAACAATAACTATTAATGTTACTTTAAATAAACTAAACTGTTATTTCATTGTTTCATGCACTATTAGACAGAGATGACTACTTGTTACTTCTTATGTTAAAGTAATGAATGGAACAAACAAAAACATCAAGGTGAAAACACTCGTCAAAATATGAATTCTTATAATGGCTACAGTCAGTTGCAGTACACCTTATATCACTAAATCTTTCCAAACAGACACATTATTTGCTCTCATTTCTAATGGAGGCATTTTAGCACTTGCTAGTGTCTCTTCTTCACCATGCATTGTTTTTGTTACCTGTTGAAGCATGGCTGTTTGACTTTCATCAGCTGTGGGTGTTGGCACCCACTAACTCTGAAGAAAAAATAAAACCTGTTTTAGTCTCCATTTTCGTACTGCTAGAATATGAAACAGTCAAAAAAGCTACTTACCTAGATCACTTACATTCATTTACAGTAATTACTCAAAACTTCCACAAAAGATAATTGTGTTTGTGATTTAAATAGGAATAATAATACCAATTGCAAGTTGTATGGAACAAACAGAAAGAATGTTTAATATATACTTGTATTAACTTCATCACAAATAATACACAGAAAGGTTTGAAAGATACAATAGAACAAGAGGCTTTATTTTAGATATTATTTTAAAAGTCTCAATAATAAGAGCTAATTATATCTAAAACATACAAAGTATATCTACAGAAACAGTAGCCTAAGAAAACTGTCAACAGGATGTAAAATCTGTATTTAAGTCAACAAAATTACATTCAGTTCAGTTATTTATAGTTAGTGAGATGAAAACAACAATAAAAAAAAATTCATTTACATCTTGAAGAACAGTTTTGTGTGAAATCTGTGTCTCTTACGTTCAGTTTATTTTACTTAATATGATGACGAAATAAAAACTTCATGTCATGTTACATAAAATTACTTCAAATGGTGCTGTCTTAGAAGTAAGTACAAGTAAAAGGTGTGATAGCTAACAGTTAGAAGAACGCAAACAGAAAACCAAAATGGAAATAGAAGACAATATTTCAATAAAATGTCTGACAAAATTAAATATGTCATAGAATACTGGTGACAGAAGAGAGAGACTGCATTTTAAATAACTAGAAAATGTTCAAAGTTAAAAAGTTTCAAATAATTTTTATTATGTCTGAACAGTACCTAGTCTCACATAAGATTTGCATAACCAATCAAGCACACTCTAGACATCAAGTCTTCAAAGACTATTATTAAATAACAGTGCAAAACTTATAATAAATCTACACAAACCTTCTGCATCTAACATTTTTGGAATGTTCAGGTGTTTTTCTGCAACGTCAAAAGCAAGGTTCAGATTTTCAACAGGGTTATCCTGTTAATGAGATGGGTTAAACTAAACATCTGAGAAATAAACAAATTACTGTAATCACACAAAGTAAACAGAATTAAACTAAAAATATCTTAACAGCATTTGTAATATTAGTTTCAAAAGCATGTGAAACATACATTAACTTGCAAACATCTAGATGTATTGATTATATAGATTATATGGACTATTTCACTGCATTGCAAAAAAATAAAAAGGATAAAAAAGTCCAATACTTCAGAGTAACTTTCTAAAAATAGTTTCTATTAATAAAATATATTTGTATGCAACATTTGTATAAATTTGTAAGTTTTGAAAATTCAAAAAGGTTTCACTGTGGAAATAATGTGTTTGTAGATTTAAACTACCAATTTTTATTTATTTCTACATTTTTTTTTAAATTTCTGTATCATCAGCTTTTTACTATATAAAACTAAGTAATATTTTTGTTTGGATGTGTTTGTGTTTTATATTGTTAGCATAAAATATATACAACATTTTTCTCCATTCTAAAATCATAAGCAAGCTGGCTTTTTTAAAAATTAAAAGAAATTGTTAATTATAGGTTTTTATTTAAGAAATGTAATATGATTTAAAACGTTTTATTTACATTGGATGTATTTGTTTACTATTGTTAGCATTAAATATATACAAAATTTTTCTCCATTCCAAAATCATAAGCAAACTGGCTTTTTTAAAAATTAAAAGAAATTGTTAATTATAGGTTTTTTTTAAGAAATGTAATATGATTTAAAACGTTTTATTTACATTGGATGTGTTTGTGTTTACTATTGTTAGCATTAAATATATACAAAATTTTTCTCCATTCCAAAATCATAAGCAAACTGGCTTTTTTAAAAATTAAAAGAAATTGTTAATTATAGGTTTTTATTTAAGAAATGTAATATGATTTAAAATGTTTTATTTACATTTATACACACACACACACACACACATTTAAGCATTTCTTTTTGCTTTTTTCCAAGCAGTTAGACTAATAAAGCTTAATGTTTATTTATTTTCAATTTTGCACAAAGCTACGGGAAGGCTATCAAAGCAAGCCACCCCTAATTTAGCAGTGTGAGACTAGAGAGAAGGCAGCTAGGCATCACCACCCAACTCTTGGGCTACTCTTTTTCCAATGAATAGTAGGAGTATAATGTGCTCATGGTTGAAAGTGTGAGCATGTTTGGTGCAACAGGGATTCAAACCCATGACCCTCAGATTATGAGTTGAGCCCTTAACCACCTGGCCATGCCGGGCCAAAGCTTAATGTAAACAAGACCCAACCACTGTTGCCTGATAAGTGAAACGAAATGATTTAGCAAAGCCTAAGTTATTTTATTGCATAAAAACGTTTTTTTGCCCATTATCAGCAATATTATACTTATTTGAAATTAATAAAGCAAACTTTTACATTTTTGAAAATATAAGAAATCAAGACTAAGTATAACAGAAGTTGTTCACAAACATGCTTCCTTCTAGCAAGATCTCACTAAGTTAAGCTTTTATCATGTTTTTTCTGAATATGAATTTCTGATGAAATTGAAGCCATATTTGTTGTATAGTTGGAGAAAACAGAAAAAGACCATTCATTATGTGTTTTGACCACTGCCCTAAGGCTTCTTAAAGCTGAGATATGGATCAACATCACACTGTTACAACAGACTTAAAAACAGTGATTGGCTAAATTAAATAAAACTACATTTGTAGTTTTCAAGAAGCCAAATTGACACTGTTTTATTTAAAACTATTTTGAGTTACTGAATTCTCTACAAGTGAAATATTATACTGAGAAAAAAATTCAAACACATGTTTTTGCTCAGAAGTTGAAATCAACCTACAATGAAAATTTGGGATTTTTGAAATTCTAATACAAAAACTTAAACCTTGTTATTTAATAAATTGTTTTTCATCTTTGTTCATGTGACTTCTTTGTTCTTTACTTACACACTTTCACATGTCTGTAAAAACTAACTGTACCATATAATTATAAAAACCTTGAAATGTTATTCAGTTAACACTGTATTAACACATTTGCTGCCACGTGCCCCACTGATGGATCATTACAAATTTTTAGTAATGTACCTTGTGACACACAGTGGGTCATAGACAATTATGTTTCAAAGTCTCATGTGGCACAAGTTTCAGATGCTTTCACTGCTCCATGGCACCTCTTGAATGACACTGGAGAAAGAACAACTAACACCATTGATGGCAGCGAACACGTTACAATTGTAATAAAAGTTTTCTTCGTTATCCATTCAAACCATCTTTAAATATCATCAGCTCACACTCATTCTTCACCATAAAATATTCTAATAATATTTTATGTTAACCCTAGATTAAATAATCATATCATACTCCCAGTGATTTAGATGTAAGAGTGGATTTAAGGTGATAAGAACACTGGTACTGAACTGTGCATCTATTCTTCCAAAACATTTATTTCATGACAACCCTTACAATAAAACACAAACTTCAATAAGTTTGTTTAATCTATATCAAAATATACAACTATTTTACAAATGGAATAGAAAAGAAACTTACTTTGCATAGTTTGCTGTAGTCTAATAAATCTGGTCTATGTCGATGAATCAGTGCACAAAAAGCTAGCCCATCCTTCCAACTATCAGAAACATTATTAAAGGTTAAATCTGATATTTAGTAGTTTCTCTATTAATAGCAGCTTCACCCATAATATTTTTACAAAACAATCAATTAATATGCAAGCACCAGGAAAACACACACAAAACATCTTATGATCTATTTTACAATCACACAGAACAGTTCATTACATAAGAAGTCAAGCTAGAGGTTGGAATATTGTCAAATACTTCAATTCTTTTAAGCTACTGAAAATTAACATAGAAAATAATGCAAATGTTATTTGTTAAAAATGTTCAGACTTAGGATTGGAATCAATCTGATTGTTAAGCTTCTTATCTACCTGTACAAGGGTTGTTGGTTGATTTAAACCTGTAAAAGGGCTTATTATCTCTAGTTATCTTGTTACCCATCTGCTTTGGGTCTTGCTCATTTATAAGCTTGTTATTCATTTGTTTTAATTTGTTATCCATCTATTTTTCACTCATTGTTTACTTGTTATCCACTTTTGAAGCTTATTTGAGAAGAATTATGTTAATCTTCAATGATGAAAACTGACATTTAATATTAAAATAAACCATTTACACAAACTTTAAAATATGTAGATAAAGGTCATTAAAGCTTCCTTGACAAGTTTAGACAATAAATTACAGTTGCTTGTGTAATAAAACTAAAGTAAAGGAAGCATTAACTCTAACAATCCTATATAACTTCCATTGTTGTAAATCTTTATTCTCAAAACAATGCTTCAGTTAATTAGCAGTTTCAGTCTCATAATGGGTAACTTGCCAAGAGGAACAACAAAAACCATAGCTCATTAAACTCACATTGTGACAACCATTCTCGCTGTTTGGAAAGTTCAATAATTTATGAAGTTCCCAATTCTAATGCTCCCTGGGTGCAAGTGTAAAAGTTTTAATCAAAATATCAGCCCATCTAGATACATTATATCTGAAAAGTATCACTTTTTTAAATTCTTGAATCTCTGGTGCAACTGTATCAAACTGTCATCTTATTCATGAAGTGCCAGTGACCTTCTAACATAAGAATATCCACCTTACAATCTGTAGCATTTACAAAGAGAACCTGCATCATAGTACATAACTAGAATACTAAGATTTTTAATAATTCTTCTTTCAATCAATATGACAGGTTGAAATTTTCATGCTGTTAAATACACATATGAACTTGAAAAATTCTACAAGTTTTAGTACATTTCAAACTTTCCAGATGTTTACTTTGAAAGGGCTTTTTCATCAGTTTATATTTGATGTGTATACACTCACACAGTAAACACAATAAATGCTCCAACCATTACAGTACAAGTTAGAATAATACATATCAAAACAGTCTGTATGCTAAAACAACATACATTAGAAAACTAGTGCCCAAAATACAAGTTACAATATTGCATGCTAGAAGAATAAGGGTCATTCCATGCCAGCTGACCTATGGCTTTCCAGTTCATGTCATAGATTTCCTTGAAAAAATTGAAGCTAAAACTTCATTTTGATGTATTCAGCCATGCAGTACAATTTTACGATTTTGCATGGCTGAATATATCAAAATGAAGTTTTAGCTTGAATTATTCCAGGGAACTCTATGACATGAACTGGAAAGCCCTAGGTGAGTTGGCATGGAATGACCCATAATTAAAAAACACCTTTATTGTGAAAACAAAAAGGTTAAGTGTGTGACTTAAAGGAATGAAATAAAAATTGATAGTGAAACTAGTAATTACACTTATACGAATTTCACAACAAATATTCATTCATTAGTTAGCTAGGCCACATTTTATTTAACCCACCAACATATCTCAAGCTGAACAAAACAAAATGTGGCCTAACTAATAAATGAATCAATATTTACTGTAAAAAGTTGGCTTCCAATTTTTATTTCATTCCTGTAAGTCATGTTTTGGCAGAACCTCTTTTTCTATAAACAAAGTTTATTTTTATTAGATATCATGACTTTCAGTGAATACACAACAACAATAGCAGGTAAGAACTTGTTACTAACCAACATTAGCTGTAGGATAGCAACTTCATTCAAAACAGACCTATATATTACAAAATTAAACAGATTATGTGAAATATATGGTGGTATATTTTCTTCTCTAAAACAGTGTTAATAACTTTATAGTTATGAAAATACACAGTAGAATACTAAACACGAGAAAGATAGTCACTACAATAAAAGTTAGAATACATTCTAGAAGAGTAGAAGGTAGAAAAATACAGTCTATAAAAATACAAGCTTTATCAATACTTACTAGAACAACAGAAATTAGAATTTTTGTTACAATGCTGTTTGGCATTTTACATTCATTAAAGATACATGATCTGACATTGAAATAACTGACCAATAATACTTCTAACATTATTGGTTCGACTGAAGGTACGACAGTTATCTTGCAATGTGGCAACAACAAAATAATGAATCATTTGAAAAATAAAAGATATATCACATAAATTCACCAAAAAGAATAATTGTAACAACTTATCTCTATCCTCAGTAGCAAATTTATGAGCTGAAACAGTGAATGCATCCTAATTCAGGAAACTTCATAACTAAACAAATAACATGTTAAGCTAACATGGTACATAACATTTCACTTTTACCCTTTATATTTCTCTTTAACCACATTTTTTTAATGCAAAACTCAGTTTTTTAAAGCACCAAAGTCATCTAATGAAAAAGAACATTTCATAACTTCAGGAATCTCAGTGTTTCTACCACACTATTTTTTTTCATACCTCAAGTGAAAATTCTGAACATTTACATTTCTATAGGGAGCTGTTTTTCTCTGGCACCATAACAGTAAACCCTCTTTTGCTGTCATTTCTAGCAAATGAAGAAAAAGAAATGACACATCACTACATAATTTTTACAATAATTTATGACTATGAATTTCAGTTTAATTCTATCACACCAGTTATTAAACAAATGATGTTGTGTTATTGTAATTCCATGTAACAAAATGTTAATTTCCAGTTCAGTAGTAAAAGAGAAATGTATGTATCAAAGGAATGTAATCTTATTGTTTTGAATCGTGCTCTTCTCTTCTCCATGTTATCCGTGTTTCAGATATATACATATAAAGGACCATAAGAAACTGCCAACTACTAAAAACAACTCAAGTTTGGTATCTTTTTTTTAGAGATGTGTTGCTATATTTTGAGAAGAACAGATTTTACAATTCATTAAAACACAACCATGTGACACATTCATTATATTACAATGAAACATATTTAAATCACAGATTAAAAAATCCTTTAAAAACTCTGTTAACTACAGATATGCATTATATTAATTGTTCATGTATATAAAACACTATGTTAAATCTACTACAGTTATCAGGTGTGACCACTGTATGGTTTTCAGCATTTTCTTTAAACAAAATAATATTTATGTTAAATGTTACTAAAACATTAACCACTAACTGGTTATGTAATTACACAATTAATATTATAAAAATACATAAATTAAAACAAAGACACTGAATATTATTTCTATATATTTTAATACTACTGTAATACTTCATATTTCACAGTCTTGACTCTAGGACATATGGATCTTACAGCACTGGTTATTACTTTGTCAATACTAATATACATGTTTATATTTCACATTTTGACCTTAAGATTCCCTGGATCCTACAATATCATTTTTCTCAACCTTTCACACAGATATGACAAGCTTACCTTCAACTGATATATCTTGAATAGCAAAACGAAGAATGATAGTCCAGATAAGACCTAGTGTCATTTTAATGTTTCCATCCACAATTTCTGGAAAATAAAAAATAACAAAATAAAAGTTTTTTGTCCCTTTATTTATTAATAGTTTTTTTCAGTTAGAACGTAAACCTGAGTATAGGAAAATTTTAACAATTACAATTTACTCTGGGGGATTTACTTTTCTCTTTAGACAATTACCCTAAACAATTTTCAGTTTATTGTTTTAGAGCAAAGCCCCACTGAGCTATCTGCTGTGTCCACCACAGGAAACTGAACCCCAAATTTTATCACTCATTCTATAAACTTATCACTGTCCCACCAGAAAATAGCACTTTTTAGAACACTTTTTTGTGCTTGCTAAATACATTGTTGCTAAATGTACTTTAATTTTATTTTTTCATGTTCACAAAATGTAATTGTATGGAGACTACAACTTAAAACAATTGTTGTACAAACCAAACTGATTAATCACCTCTTACCAATGCCAACTATGCTGACCAATTTATCTGGTCACTTCTTAATAGTGCTTCTTTGTTGACCAACCTGGCTTGTTGCCACTTCTTAACAGGGCTTCTTTGATGAGTGGCCTGGCTTGTTGCCACTTCTTAACAGGGCTTCTTCGTTGAGCGGCCTGGCTTGTTGCCACTTCTTAACAGGGCTTCTTCGTTGAGCGGCCTGGCTTGTTGCCACTTCTTAACAGGGCTTCTTCGTTGAGCGGCCTGGCTTGTTGCCACTTCTTAACAGGGCTTCTTCGTTGAGCTGGCTGGCCACTTTAACAGGGCTTCTTCGCTGAGCTGCCTGTTGCCACTTCTTAACAGGGCTTCTTCGCCTGGCTTGTTGCCACTTCTGGGCTTCTTCGAGCCCTGGCTTGTTGCCACTTCTTAACAGGGCTTCTTCGTTGAGCTGCCTGGCTTGTTGCCACTGAACAGGGCTTCTTCGGAGCCCCTGGTTTGTTGCCACTTCTTAACAGGGCTTCTTCGTTGAGCTGCCTGGCTTGTTGCCACTTCTTAACAGGGCTTTCTTGAGCCTGGCTTGAACAGGGCTTCTTCCTGGCTTGTTGCCACTTTAACAGGGCTTCTTCAGAGGCTTCCACTTCTTAACAGGGCTTCTGAGAGCCTGGCTTGTTGCCACTTCTTAACAGGGCTTCTTCTGCTTGAGCTGGCCTGGCTTGTTGCCACTTCTTAACAGGGCTTCTTCGTTGAGCGGCCTGGCTTGTTGCCACTTCTTAACAGGGCTTCTTCGTTGAGCGGCCTGGCTTGTTGCCACTTCTTAACAGGGCTTCTTCGTTGACCGGCCTGGCTTGTTGTCACTTCTTAACAGGGCTTCTTCGTTGACCAGCCTCACTTCTTGTCACTTCTTAACAGGGCTTCTTTATTGACCAGTCTAACTTGTGGCCTCTTAACAGTGCTTCTCTAATGAACAGTCTGACTTGTCACTTCCTAGCAATGCTTCTTGCATTGAGGAACTCCACCTTGTATTGAAAGCTGATTACAAACACCATATCACACCTATTTCATTCCAACATTCTGAATGACAGTATTTAAATTTACAAAAAAGTGAAACAGAAAAGTTTATTTTGCTGGTGGATTTGGCATTTTGTGGTACAAAGCAGCTAAGCTGTTTGCATCAAATGTCCAGTAAAAAGTTAAAGTAAATTAAGTAAAATTCATAAAAGGAAACTAAGGTAACACAAAACAAAGTTAAAAAATAAATATATAGCATAAAACCAATGTTTACATTTTATCTACAGCGTCAAGAGAAAAACTACAGTAATTCAAGTAGTAAAGGACTTTTTGTAGTGTGATTGTAATAATCATAACTTGCTAGGATGACTAACAGGTCACCTGAAGTTGGCCTTTCCAGTCCTGGTTGAGTTACTTAATGTTAGGTCAATTTCTAATTTCAAACTGAACTAGATGAACTGTGATTTTTAAAAGGGAGCCACATTAAAAAGGTGTAAAGTATATATTAAAAAACTTAAATGGCATTAAAAAGGTTAATGGCCTTTAAAACACTAAAAACACAACCAAGGTGGACAGTGTCACCATCATCAATAACAGTGTCTAACGTTATGGGCAAACCTTGAGACAGAACATGCTTAAAATGGTGCCATCATTGTGAATCATAACGTTGATAAGAAAGTAAAATGTGGCTTATTGTGATCTGAGTGTTACATAAACTACACACTGATGCATCAGTTCCAGATGAAAGAAAACGATGAGTTAAAAAACTGACCAATGAGCAGTCTAGTTAGAACAACTTCCTCTTTCTGATCCTTACAGGAACAAGACGGCCAAAGTCCAATATAGGGTTTTATTTGGAAAAGCTTGTTTTCGCATTGCTCACTCCAAGTCAACTGCCAGCTGACATGGAGCCAAGCCTTGAAGACAGGACCATAGTCCATGTATGGGACAGGCACAGCAGTTATAGTGCTAGAGCAGATAGACTTAGCTGCAGTGTCGGTGAGCTTGTTCCCGTGAATACCAATGTGGCCCGGTATCCAGAAAAAATGAATTGAAGTAGATGTTAAAGAGAAATGGGCCAGTCAGTTTTAAATATTGGCAAGAACAGAGTGTGAACCAACATGAAGCGATTCCAGGGCCAGTAGAGAACTACGTGAGTTAGTATAAATCGTGCAGTTTGAGTACTGCTTAGCTTCTATGTAATTCAGGGCAAGAAAAATGGGATACAGTTCAACAGTGAACACAGAAGCTGTAGAGGGGATTCTACATGCAACCACCGAACCACAACAAACCATGGCAGAGCCCAAACAGTCACCTGAACCATCTGTATAAATACAAATGGAAGGATGGTTCAAATATGTTCAGCAAATAGCAGACAGTATTTCCAATCAGGATTGTCTACTTTTTTTAGATGACTTAAAGATAGGTCATAACTGGGGGCTGTAGAAAGCCATGGTGGGATGGGCTGACCAGTCGATATAGCAATGTTATCCAAGGACAGACCCAATTCATCTAACTGCGCCTGGATACGAAGGCCAAAAGGAGCAATGGCAGACCGTCTGGTATGAAAAAGCATGGCCCATAGAGGAAGGAAAACAACTCCAGGTGGAATGCTTTGGTAAGGAATGAAGTTTCGAAGCGTACAGTAAAGACAGTTGCAAATGGCATAGGTGCAAATAAGGTTCATGAGACTACATATAAGCTTTGAACTGGGGAAGTGTGTAAAGCCCCAGTGCAGAGCCGAAGTCCTTGATGATGAATAGAGTCTAGCATCTTTAAGGCTGATGGTCAGACAGAGCCATAGACTAGTGATACATAGTTGAGTTTCGATCGAAAAAGAGCATGATATATCTTCAGCATGGAACATCGATCCTATCCCCAAATGGTGGCAGACAGGAAATGGAGGATGTTCAGTGCTCTTGTTCATTTGACCTGTAGCTGCTTGATGTGTGGTAAAAAGTTAACTTATGGTCAAAGATAAGCTCCAAGAACTCAGTCTCAGAGATCACAGGCAGCATATCTTCACCAATACAGAGTTCAGGATCAGGGTGAATACCCCGTTGGCATCAAAAGTGCATGTAAACAGTTTTAGAGAGAGAGAGAAGGTAAAGCTGTTTGCTGTGGCCCATTTCAGTTAACAATTGAGTAGTTGTTGCTCAATATACCTCATGTTCGACAACTGACATGAGATGTTAAAGTCGTCGACATAGAGCCCGTTTGCTATAGTGAGAGGGAGTTGTTCAGTGATGGCATTAATTTTTTATACTGAAAAGTGTGAGACTCAGAACACAGCCCTGAGGGACTCCAAGTTCCTGTATAAAAGAACAGGAATGTGTCAAACCAACATGAACTCGGAATCTCCTGTTCATTAAAAATTTTTTAATAAAAATGGGCAAATCGCCACATAACCCATATACATTTGATTGACATTTCAAGTTGAATCAGGTGGTCCATGGTGGAGAACTGTCATGGAACCCACACTCATTCTCTATAAGGTCTTACAGAGACAGCTTGTAAAAACAATTGGACAGTATTTTGAAGGAATCTTGGGATCTTTTTCAGGCTTGGAGAAAGACAGGACAACAGCCTGGCACCAGGCATCAGAAAAAACATTTTCCTGCCAGATCCAGTTGAAAACAACCAGAATGATAGCAAGAGAAGCAGGAGAGAGATGGTGCAGAAATCTCAGTGTATATCATCAGGTCCAACTGATGTACTGTCAGACTGATGAAAGGCCAGTGCAAATTCCACCAGTGTAAAGTGACAATTATAAATCACAGAGACAATCAGTTCAAAAGGCAAGATGTGATTTTTTGCCTGAGTCTTTATGGCTAAGAAGGTGGAAGAAGAGGCAGAAGTGCTAGATACCTGGCAAAAGCTTTCACCTGGAGTATCGGCGATGCACTAGGTATCAGTTACTTCCTGGCCATCAGAGAGCAAGATCGAGTGGGGGACAGAGTTATGTTGCCCACTGACCTTTTGAATCTTGTCCCAAATGACTTTGGAACTGGTGGTAGAAGATATGCCAGTTGTGAACTTAATCCAAGATTTCTTCTGGCTTTGACGTCTTACCCACCTAACATGTGTACGGGCCCGTTGGAAAGCGATGCAGTTCCGAAGTGTGGAATATCTACGGAAGTACCCCAGGCTCATTTTTGAGCCTTCCGTGCCATGTGGCAGGCAGGATTCCACCATGGATAAGGATATAGCAGAAAACGTGTCGAGGTTTTATAAATACATTGAGCAGCTGTTTGTATAATACAGTCAGTTACTGCTGCCATACAGTCATCTATTGATGGCTTACAGACAATGGCAGGGTTGAGTTGTGCGAGTGCAGTGAAAGAGGGCCAATTTGTGTGATCCAGCTTCCACTGGGGTACATGGGTCGGGTGGCATCAACCACGGCCAATTTCTCTCAAGATTATAGGAAAATGATCACTGCCTTGAGGATCATTGTGAACCCTCCATGAAAAATGGGAGAATAATGAAGGGGAGCAAATTGAAAGACCAATAGCAGTAAAGAACTGACTAGGTGCATGAAAATAAGTAGAAGAACCAGTAATGGAAGGTTGTGATCAGAGAGCATACACTCTGGAGAGCTACCCCTCCTATCATTATCATCACTTCCCCATAGAGGATGATGTCCATTAGAGTCCCCAGGATGAAAAATGGAGATGGCAACTGTTCAATGAGAGCATCAAGGTCTGATTGATTATATGTCTCTCCAGGTGACAGGTAGAAAAAACAGTGATGGTATGATCCAAGGAAACACTGATGGCTATGGCATCCAAGGGTGTGTCGAGTGGCAAAGACAGAGTGGAAACATGCTGATCAACCAACAGTGCCACCCCTCCATGCACTCGTCCATCACACAGCCTGTCATTTCTGTATAAAGAAAACCGCTGAAAGGGAACTATATTGGCAGGTTTCAGGAATGTTTCCTGTAAGGAGAAACAAACATGATGGTAGGAAGCAATCAGTGTTTTGATGTCATCCAGATTATAACGTAAACCTCGAAAGTTCTATAGTATCAGGGTGGCCATTTTTATTTATGTGTAGGCAAATTGGGTCAAGAACCCTTCTGTTTACGACCACATCTTTTTTCCTTACTTTCCTTATTCGAAGGAGGTCTATCAACCTCCATGGATCCTGCCCTGGGTCAATTGGGCAGGTCTTTGCTGTTGGTAGGGGATTCCAGAGTCTGAGGATGTAAATGAACGATTTATATGCAAAAACGGCTCGTTTGGGCTGAGAAAACACTTTTACATAGAAGGTCGAAACGTTGTTCGCTCTTCTATGTAAAAGTGTTTTCTCAGCCCAAACGAGCTGTTTTTGCATATAAATTTCTCAACAAGTGGGTTTCTCGTCATCACTGATTAAATGAACGATTGTTTTGTATCTTGGGGTGAGAGAGGAAGATGGATCTGAGGAAATGCCTGTACCTGGAACCAAAGGATGTGGATTTGGGGTTTGGTGGAATGTATATAACAGATAGAAATAGGTGTTGAAGTTGATTCATTCATCAACTTTTTTAACCATGGAGGTCAAAACACTTTTCATTTGTTTGGAAAATGATTCTTTAGGAGGCAGAGAGAGATCTGTCTGCACTCCCACTGTAGTTGTGGAATGAAGTGCAGCAGCATACATCCAAGATGAGGCAATGGACAGCAATTTTCGAGCTTCAAGAAAGGTAATGTTAAGAATCATTTTTAAACACTGCACCTCTTTTTCTTCCAATCATTTAGGGCAAGAACGAAAGTAGGATGGGTTAGAGCCATTGCAATTGATGCAATGATGGTCCGTTTCACACCCTTAGGCATCATAGTCCTTGCCATTGCAACGAGCACACATCAAGGTACCATGACATGATGTCTTTGAGTGACCGAACTGATGACACTGGAAACAAACATCAGAGAGGGTTTGGAATGTATGGCCATATCCTACAATTAAGATAACCTGCCTTGATGGTGGCAGGCTGACGTGGCGATGTAAACGTCAGAATGAGGACATTGGTCGGCACTGTAATTCCATCTTTGTGAGTGTAGATACACCTCACTGCAGAAACCCCTTGGGTGGAGAAACCAGCAAGAATCTCCCACTCTGGGATGTTCTTCAAATCCCTCTCAACAATAACTCCTCCTGATGAATTCAAACCTCTATAGGTATATCCCCAATTGCCTTTGAATGCAACAGGAGTTCACTATGTTGAGATGTGGACATTTCCACCAGTATGCATAATCTATAAGACCTCCTAAATACACTTAAAACTTGTTTTCAGTAAGACTTTATATTTCAAGTTATTTTCTATATTCTATGTGAGGTCTGTCATTTGACCAACATTGTTACCAACATAAAAAATTAGGAAATATAAATTATGCTTTTTTTCATGAAAATACAAATGTTTCATCTATGTAGCTTAAGTCTCATAATGCTATAGATTTATATATATATATATATATATATATTGTTGTTACATTAACCTTCCAGTCATGCCTACCTAACATTACCTAACTTACACTGACGTAGTGCACACATTACGTATCCAGTAAAATAAAACTGGCCGTTAGTCTTCCCTGTCTTGGTTGTGTTTTAGTGGACTAATATTTTGGAATATGTAGTTACATTTCAATTATTATACATTATATGTATACAGAAGAAAAACCCAACAGAATGGAAAAACAGGAAAGTAATCAAGAGAGCCACCTGGTAACTAGCAGTAGTTCAGATAAATCATAGTAAAAAAAAAACATGTGAAGAAACATATAGATGGAAAGCAGAAGGAAAAAAAGGTAAGAAGGATTAGTTAGATCATCAATGATGAAGACACCACTTCCACCGATAATGTTTGAAAAAGGGTGCACAAACAGAATGAGACAAGAAGGTGCTACATGAGAAGAGAGTCCCAACTGTCCTGCAAGGTACCCAACAAATCCAACATACGAAATCAGAGTGATGACATGGCTGGATATAAAGTATCATGAAAGCAGAAGAAAAGAGGAAGGGAAGAGATCAAATTTCTCAGCAAAAAACAACCACAACTGAGCCAGCCAATACAGCAAGAGCATAAGGACTTAATAATGAATCAACAACAAAGGAAGAGACTGGACTATTCCTCACTAAATGCATCCACTGCTAGTACCAGTTAATCCAAAACAGAATAACTAAATAACAGAA
The DNA here is from genome assembly GCF_004210375.1 of Tachypleus tridentatus. Lineage (NCBI taxonomy): Eukaryota > Metazoa > Arthropoda > Merostomata > Xiphosura > Limulidae > Tachypleus > Tachypleus tridentatus. Next base: position 122,366,876 of record NC_134834.1, on the reverse strand, counting down.
GCTTGGCACTGTTTTTAGTGGAAAAGGCATCGATATGAGGAGTGCCAAATGAGAGCAAAGCCATAGAAAAACACAAAGATTGAAGAACCACTATAGAAAAGGGATCCCATAGAACTTCCACCAACCATGTAGAAACTACAGTATAACACACATTTAAGAAAGATTCAGGGAATAAAGGTTTCAAAGGAAGACCAAGTCCCAAACAGACAGAAAACATCTTGCACAGAAGAGAATATGAAGATATAGCTGTTGAAGCCAAACCCTTCATATCTTAAATTCCTCCAAATATCAGTAAAAACCTCAAAGTGTACACAGAATCTGGTAAATATTATAAATGTTGAATTCTTAACTGAATAAATATTTCCAGATAACTTTAACATTTCATGACCTTAAATATAAATCATGGGACATACCTTCTGCTCCAATAGACACAAGCTTTACTCCTTTGCTAGCTATAAAATCAAGAGCTTTATTGACATTAGCAATCTTGTGAAACCTCATCCTCCCTTTGTCCGGACGAGGCAACATTTCTCCAGATATTACCTCTAAAAGTAGCATAAGTTTCAACCCATTGCGAAAATCTTCTTCTATGTTTTCAATCTGTGTTCCAGCTTTTCTAAGGTGAGAGTTACACCATGCTGTAAACGTCTATAAGCAGGGAAAAAAAAAAAATGTTAATAGTCTTGGAACTTATTACTTTCTTCCAAAGTTTAAAAAACCACAATGAAGGAAGCCACTTGTTTATTTTTCTGAAATAGATTGGTTCATAAAGGTTACAACATGAACAAAATAGAACAAACCTTTATGTGAATTTCAGTACACATTTGTATAGGTTACACATTGTTTTTTAAGTGTGCTATAAATAAGACAACAGCAGTAGGTGCTGTCACTAATTGGTCTATGTTTCATGACGTGGCTGACACAATTATGATTCTTAATAAACATTTTAAACAACATAAATGCCAATAAAAAACCACCATAAATATGCTGGCTTTATACACAATGTATTTATTAATAAATACTATAAAGGAATTCATATTGAAACAATAAATAATTCACTGCATTCATACAAAAACTATCATTCATTAATCAACATAGAAACATAAAAAAAATCAAGTTAAAAATACATAATGTGAAAAATTGTGACTTCATATCCTGGAAAGTACAGAGTTGTGTTCTTTGCCAGACAACAACTGAGACAATAGGAATATTTTAATGTACAGTTTGACAATTATTATCTCAACCAAAATTACCATCAAACAAGAAGGTTCATGCATTTCTACTTACATAATAAAAGTAAATAATGTTTGTTTTGGGTTCAAAACCTTCACATCCTTTGTCATGGTGAGTTTCAAGTAAGTGTAATGCTGTTTCTATATTTACCTATTAAATTAAAAAGTTATTTTTTTGGAAGATCAGTTCTACTATTTCATAAGTAGAAATATTATTCTTAACTACCCATGATGCCAGTCCATTAGACTCATTTGTGATGTATTCACGACATCATACCTGCACTCTGAGAATGGAGTTCTCCATGATGGCAAATGGAGGCAAAACAGGAAAATCATAACCCTTATTGCAAATCTAATGCACACAGGATAAAAATTTTGCAAAATTGTGGGTTGCACATCACATAATAATGTTTTTCTCCACCATCATATAAACAAGAGTTCCATTACAGTGTATCTATACAACATCACAATAGCCATCCTATGGTAAAATCATTCCTCAGAAATCAAAGTACTATAGATATTCAAGAGCTTCATCCTGTCCAATCCATCATCACACAAGACAGTCAAATGTAGAATATCAAACAACTTAATGATTGTGACAACATTTATCTACTGGTAGTGTTTAAGATCAAGATTTTCTATATTTCATGTGTTTCATTGATTTTGTACATTAATTTGTATGTTAACCACAACCTTAAAACCCAGTTATTCTCTCACCTTCATCTGTCTACCCATATATGTACAAACTATCTCTAAATGTACTTCCACAGAGTCCAAGAAAGTATTCCATTTCAAACAGAAATAAAACCAAAATTAAGGGTAATAAATATTTTTATTTCTTGCTTTTCAAGTTCATTATGTGATGCAGTGTTGTGCCTACATAGTGCCTAATTCTTCTAGTAAAATGTGAGCATTTTACTAACATCACAACAGTACAAATTGCAGCTTTAAGCATCATTAATGTCACACTTTACTGTCTACTGCAGTTCTTCCCAAGCTTTTTGTAGCACACATAAATTAGTCCATATGGCAGGCCCCGTAACATTTCCCTGACTAAGACAGGCACAAAATACTGTTAAACTGTGTATCACAGTGAACATAAATCAAACTTGAAATTCAAATTTTTACTAAATTATTATTAAATTTATATAACTAAATCAAAATTACTTAATAATTCCAAAAATTCTGCACCAAACATTGGTCCACTGACTGACTGACAGACAACACATTTACTGTACAGTGGTTCCAGTGGTGAAAACATATGATCCCCCTAGGTGGTCTCTGGCCCATTTTTGGAGAAATTATCATTACAGTAAAAAATACAAACTACCATAAATAATTTAGTTACAAATGTATTGAAGTTCAAGTTAAATACATACGCTTCACACGTGTAACAATCCTTTCTTATTAAGACAAAATTCAACTAACATCCACTCAAAACATACTCTACAATGATAGGACACATTCTATTCTGTATTTTAAAACAAAATCTGATAAAATAGTGTATCTCATTCTGTCTCTTGACACAAAACAACTGAAGCAAGAACTGTATCATTTCTTGATACCAAACAAGCTATACTAAAGAACTTGCATTAATATCTCAAGTTGTTTATAGAAATTCTGAACTATGGAGAAGTTAAAGGAATATTCAATTTTTGAAACAAGTGATAATTTATGTTAATAAATAAAACTCAGGAATTATACTTTCTTAATATTCCTTTAGTGAGTGTTAGATTAATCTTTAGTATGAATAATCAGTATTGTGTAGTGTTTGTATGGAATATAGGGAAGTAATCTGCAGAAAAAACATTAAAAATTTAAGATTTTAAATTAATCAAGAATCTGAAACAGGTTTTCAACTATCACAGAATGTAAAAATATCAAAGTCTTCTTTCAAACATTCACATCTTTTTTTTCTTCTACCCTTTGAAATAACCTTTTAAGTGAGTTTTAACCAATGTTTTAATTGCTCATGGTTCATTACTTCTCCAAGTACTTGAAGTTGACAGCTGACAGAAACCAAGGCACTCTTCTGATTAGCACTTCAGTTAAGAACAAAAATTTCCACACTTGTAGAAACACGGTGCTTTCCAGATATTTAGTACCCAATACACATAATTAAATGGTTCATTTCATTAATGTTTTTTCACAGTATGTTTTTTTGAGCCCATCAATTAAAAGAAATATCTATACAAACTTTCTTTGTTCCAAGAGCTGTATGTACATGCATCTGTAAATGTTTGTATATAGGCAAATCTGATTTCAAATATCTTAAATTTAAATCTGGCACGCATATCAACTAACATGCAAAATCAACAAGAGTTTTTTAATCATTTCTTTGACCTTTTAGCCCTTTGTTTTTCTATGTCAGATCAGAAAAGCAGTGATGAATACTGCATACTGTCTGTAAGTCATCTTGTACCATTATTTTTATTTCAAACATAATTTTTATGATAATTTGATAACTGACAGTTTCTGAAACCTCTCCCATAAAATCTCTCATTCTTCTTTGCAAACCTTTGTAAGAGAACCAAATGAATTTGGTTTTTTAAAATTTTCTTCTAAATGTTAGAAAAAACACCTGTAATTTCAGATTCATCTTGTAAATTTTGTAAATTAATGTTTTTTTGTGTTACTCCATGACCAAAAAAAAGGCCCCTTTTTTTTAATTGTTCTGATGGTACTGGAAGATAGTAGCTTCTTGAGAGCAGAAAGTTAAGACCAAAGTTTCCATCTGAAACTTCATGCGACATTCCCCAATTAAAAAGAGTATTTGTTAAATACTTTTCACTTTCAACACCAGAAAGTATTTCATAAACCTTCCTAAAACACCTTTAATAACAATATCTCTACTTCTTTAAACATTTCTTGTATTTAAGTAACTAGATATGTGGTAGCAAACCCAGTACATTAGAATCAACAAATCATCAGGTAGCACCTTAGGACAGCAGTTTCAACATTTTTACCACTTTAGCTAGGTCAACAAGGATAAGCACGTTTTGAAGTCGAGATATGATGGTATTGTTTGTTTCAGTTGGTCATAACATAGGCTATGTTGCCAGTTATATTTTTCACTTTAGTGAATAACCTTATTAAATTATTAAAAATTCATTTTGTAACCTAAAATATTTAATCAAAATTATTTACAAGTAATTTTTGTATTATAAATAAAAACTTGTGAACAAGGAGTCATGCAAGAACAATCCTAAAAATCATCCTGGCAGTCAGTATAGTAAACTGTTTTTTTTTTTTTGTTGTTTGTTGTTTTTTGTAATTTCGCACAAAGCTACTCGAGGGCTATCTGTGCTAGCCGTCCCTAATTTAGTAGAGTAAGACTAGAGGGAAGGCAGCTAGTCATCACCACCCACCGCCAACTCTTGGGCTACTCTTTACCAACGAATAGTGGGATTGACCGTCACATTATACACCCACGGCTGGGAGGGCGAGCATGTTTAGCGCGACGCGGGCGCGAACCCGCGACCCTCGGATTACGAGTCGCACGCCTTACGCGCTAGGCCATGCCGGGCCCTATAGTAAACTAAATATACATTTCTTCTTATAATAATCATAAGTTGTTTTTTTATGCTTTTATAGAAAAGTGGTTTATAAGAATTTTATGTCAATTACAATGGGAAGAATTGTCTCGTAAGTTTTAGAAATAAAGGGAGAAAAAGGTAGACCCCTTCCAATATTGACACTATTTATATAATTCTTTGATAATGCAGTTTTCTTTCCAAAATTGTTTAGGATACTTCCTGAACTTCTGTAGCAATTATTTGAAAAGAATCCATCCAGCCATTGCTACAGAAACGACGTCTTGTTTCCTTAAAGAATAACCAGTAAAATACGTTGAAGAAATTTCATTAAAACTCAGTTTTGTATCAACATAGTTTATTTTTCATATCTTGTCAAACGTGTGTAAAATATTAAATGTTGCAGGTTAAAGAAACGACTTAAATATTTAAAATGTTCTTGATGATGAAAGACAGTAAACTTACAGCTGTCAGACTTCTCTGACATGGCTTTACAATGAACACAGAGTTTAAAACTATTACACAAAACATACATTTCAAGATGCTTGTTGAAAAACTATGATAATTCATTCAAATATTCGTTTTCTTTATAAACATATCTGCATGTTCAGTGCTGCAAGTTTCTTGATAAGTCTGTGCAGTTTCATACATTTGGATCAAATTTCTGCAGGTTTACTCCAGTACGAGTTTTTATAAAAGAAAAATATTGCACATTTAACGTGAAAAAAAGAATTTACGTACAGTTTCAAAGTAAATGAAGTCATATTTTATGAAACAATTGGAAGAATTACTACTTATTACGCCGTAATTCTGTAAAATAAAATTTGTTTGGAGCAGTGTGAACCCCACCCTTCAGCCTATTTGTTTTTTCTAGACATGCTTTAACCTTGCAGGGTGTAAATAAGGCGTGAACATTTCCCGTAACACGAACAGTCCTCCTTTGAATGTTTATAAAGGCTAGTCATTTCTCTTTCACAAGGCATACAATAGCGTCCCACTTTATCTACAGTGCCCTTCCTTAACGGAGTAAACACTCTGCGCTAAAAAAAAAAAGAGAAAAGTGAATTAGCCCTACTACTTCACTACAAAAGATAGGTTAGGCTTAGCTTGTATCAGTCAATGCTCTTGTTTGGTTAGTAAAGTACTGTTAAAAATTTATTGCTTCGAAATTAAATTTATGGTGTGAATACGCATGCGCTGAGTACCGATTGATAATGTTTCAATGATTTTTCAGTGTTTACAAATCCCGCGAATAGTCTGTTAGTTAAACATAGAATTCTTGGTAGCGAAAGTAATAACTTTAAGAGGGGGATGTTTGTTAATCTTTCAAATTAAAAACTTGTCTGGAATATATGTATGTTCCGGAGTATCATGTACAAATTAAACAGAAACATGCCCAGAATGTGGTATATACATTAAACAGAAACATGCTCAGAATGTGGTGTGAAAATAAATAAAATATACAACAGCAAGCCAAAAACACTGCGTGGAACTGTAACAAGCAAACTGAAGCGGTGAGGGGTTGAGAGACTCTTTCCCATGATTACTAGAAAACATCTTTCATCAAAACAAATCTACCACTAGATATTTGTATCACCATTTAAGGCTTCCCACGTACCAGAACATTACGTGGCTTCAGGAAAACAAAATTAAAATACGTGTTTGTTGTTACTATCACTACGATGCAACACATACCACAGTGTAACTTGTTAATAATTGTGAAATATTATTAAGATGAATCATTATTTACATCTGATAAAGAAAACAGCAATAAAAGAAACCTATAATTGTAGTCTCTCTTTTTACAGCATGTAAAACACACATCGACAGCTTTGAAGAACATATTTTCAAGTTTCACAACAACGTAAAAATATTTAAAAAATACCACATCTATAAACCTAAATTTAAACTACTGCTAGGTAAAATGTAGTAGTGTCGCTTATAAAGAACATGTTGAGTGTTAGACAGAGCAACACGTACACCTTTTTAACTTCTAACATCAGTAACGTTACTGTGTCACTTATAAAAGATAACACGAGGAATGTTGGGAAAAACTACAGGTAAACCTTTAACTACTGACATCAGTACAGTTACCGTATCAGTCAGATAACACGAGGATGTAAAGCATGGATTCTCAAGCATTCTGTGAAGGACCCCTTTCAAGAGAGTGGTATCAAACTCACTGCCCCCCTCCAACTATCAGTTAACCAACAATAAAAATTACGATTACAATATTATTACTAACGATTGTAAAGATACAGTTTAAGTTATTACACTGAATCGTATAATATTCAGAACACTAAAAATAAAAGGCTGTGGGTAAACTTGTGGTTAGCGTACCCAGACTATGAACACAAGGATTCATGTTTCGCCTCCTGTTGCCCGAAAACAAAAGTTCTGTATTTTGAGAACATTTTTGTCGGTGTGAATGTCGTTAGTCTGACAGTTGCTCTTTCTGTACGAATGTTTTTACTGTCTTTAGTTAAACAGAAACTGATTTGGCAATGAAAATCAGCACAACTTAGCTTAATGTTGCTAGCAAAATACTTCTTTATTTCATCTGCAATAATTAACCGTTTGTCTTACACTATCAGCGTATGACAGCTCCTGTATGTGTGCGCGTATGACACTGGTCTTCTGAACCACGCTTCTCTGACAACGACGTGTTTGTGTGTAACAGCTTTCGACTGGGCACACTTTCCCAAATAAGGTTAGTTTATGGGAAGATGTTTCATCCACTTACAGAAAAGTGACGTATGAGCACTGGCCTAGCCACTACTGCTTCGAACGAACGTGATATATGCCACTAGAAACGGGGATAATTGTAAATTTATGACAGTAACCCCCAACCCCCAAAAAATGTGGTTTGAATATCCGTCTTTCTTCTGTTAACTGTCAACAGCGGCGTCGGAAAGGCTACAAAAGTTAAGGAAAGTGGACAGCCAAAGTAAAAATCGTGAAAACTTGCTAAGCACGTAAAATACGATAACTTTTACCCCAGTAAACGTCTCAACTAATTGAGTCACAAAATTGACGAGATCTTCAGTTTTCCTTTTTTATATATCAGCTTTATCATCTTTTGTTTGGAATGAAATAATCTTTAAACAAAATTAAAACTTTATCCTAAATGTCAATTGTTAGCTCCCTGTTGGGGTTTTTATTCAGATTGTGGAAATAAATTTCTTGTCAATAAATAAAATGCACCAGATCACGATTTCCAAGAATAGATTATTAAAAGTATCATAACAAAACCTTCCTCTTGGTGTTAAAAATAGTATTCTTCCGCTTAGTTTTTCATGAGATCTCTATAAATGAGACACTAAAAATACCAAACAATTAAAAATGTACTACGCCAGTTTTATAATCCATCTACAACATTCCTTTATGAAACAGAGACGAAACTTAGACGCCAGATGTACTACCACAGGGTCCCCGAAGGTGTTATTTCAAAAGTAAACAAAATCAAATTGAAGAGTAACAAGAATTTCTACTTCTTGCATGTCAAGGTCATATGTCATGCCCTTTTGTAAAATAAAAGTGCATAATTCTTCTCAGGATTCCTTCTTGCATGTCAAGGTCATATGTCATGCCCTGTTGTAAGATAAAAGTGCATAATCCTTCTCATGATTCCTTCTTGCATGTCAAGGTCATATGTCATGCCCTGTTGTACGATAAAAGTGCATAATTCCCATCACGATTCCTTCTTGCATGTCAAGGTCATATGTTATGCCCTGTTGTAAGATGAAAGTGCATAATTCTTCTCATGATTCCTTCTTGCATGTCAAGGTCATATGTTATGCCCTGTTGTAAGATGAAAGTGCATAATTCTTCTCATGATTCCTTCTTGCTTGTCAAGGTCATATGTCATGCCCTGTTGTAAGATGAAAGTGCATAATTCTTCTCATGATTCCTTCTTGCTTGTCAAGGTCACATGTCATGCCCTGTTGTAAGATAAAAGTGCATAATTCCCATCACGATTCCTTCTTGCATGTCAAGGTCATATGTCATGCCCTGTTGTACGATAAAAGTGCATAATTCTTCTCATGATTCCTTCTTGCTTGTCAAGGTCATATGTCATGCCCTGTTGTGAGATAATAGTGCATAATTCTTCTCATGATTCCTTCTTGCTTGTCAAGGTCATATGTCATGCCCTGTTGTGAGATAAAAGTGCATAATTCTTCTCATGATTCCTGGCATGCACACACTTTACTGACGTCACAACAGTATAAATTGCGACGTTAACAATTCCTTATGTGACGTCATTTTAGTGTCTTGTGGATGAGTGACAGACAACACACTACTGTATAAAGGTCAAAACTGGTGACCCCTTCAGACGGCCTTCGGTTCCCCTTCTGGAGAAATACGTTTATTGCAGTGCAACCAGCTAGCATACTGGTTGACTTCTACGTCTTCATACTTGCACGAGCTGTCAAATACACGTCATGTTTCTATGTGTTCTTGTTCGACTGCAGGAAGAGACATTCTAAACATCCCATAGCTTATAGATTACAAATAAATCAACGTTGCCCTGGTATCCGATATCGCAACATTACGATCGCATACTTGCATGAGCTGTCAAATACACGTCATGTTTCTATGTGTTCTTGTTCGACTGCAGGAAGAGACTAGAAACATCCCATATCGATAGCCAAGTCCTCAGAGCTTCGGTAAAGACGGAGAAACGTTTAAATTATTCAGTGATGTCGAGAAAACCCAACTGTAGAGAAATATATATGCAAAAACGGCTCGTTTGGGTTGAGAAAATATTTTACGTACCTGACGATGACCGAAGGTCGAAACGTTGTTCGCTCTTCTACGTAAAATATTTTCTCAACTCAAACGAGCCGTTTTTGCATATATGTTTAAATTATTCCATGTGATCACGCTGGTCTGCAAAAACAGTGGTCTTCTCTGCTTGTTAAGTAAGATACGATCAAGGTCGCCAAGGCACGCACTAAACATGGTAGCTGTGTAGCAACTGACAGGAGATAAAACTTAGCGATTCAAAACAGTAGCTATACTCGAACCAATGGTCTGCTACCTGAAACAGTAGCAGCAGTAGACAGGCAGGTGTAGCACAAACTGCGCATGATCGGGAATCGCCAGTAGAAATGCCTCTAAATACACTTCTACTTCAAGTGGGTTTCTCGTCATCACCAATCACCAGTAGGTTTGGTAAAGTTGTAGACTCGTCATCACCAATCACCAGTAGGTTTGGTAAAGTTGTGGAACTGCGACTTCCTGTTCAAAGAGTGATGTTTTGACTTCAATATTGGGGCCTTCTTCAAATGTGATTTTAAAGTATATGAATATTTCCTGTTTTGTTCTTGGTTTTTTCAAACATAATTAATTGGTTAACTTTTTGGGATATTTACACCTTTTTTCGTCCCCCTGACTTAAAAACTGTGCCCAAACCAAGCTGCATCTATAATGAAATGTATTCAAAAGAAATATTACCCAGTTTATGATTAGTATTGTGGATCGGTCCTATGGCGGAACTCGGAATTTCGGAACGAGTCGGTTTCCAGTTCTAAAAAGATTGCCCGGACTATAAGCGTGCAGCTGATTTATTATCTTTCCTCTAATGACATAGATTTAGTAGCCATACCATAAATATTAACTGATCGCATTTTGTTCGTAATAGACATTCCACTTTCAAAAATGATAAAACTTGAAGTCGAAAAGGTACTTTTAAAAAATTCATGTTTAATTTACATACGCATTCACTCATTATTTCACGTTATGATTCGAATGTTTAAACATTGCTACTATTTAGTGTTAGAGCGATTACATAATTTTATCCAAAATATTAAAAATTAATATTGTTTGTCATCATCATCATGCAGCATGAACCAAAATATTAAAAGTTAATATTGTTTGTCATCATCATCATGCAGCATGAACCAAAATATTAAAAGTTAATATTGTTTGTCATCATCATCATGCAGCATGAACCAAAATATTAAAAATTATTGTTTGTCATCATCATCATGCAGCATGAACCAAAATATTAAAAATTATTGTTTATCATCATCATGCAGCATGAACCAAAATATTAAAAATTATTGTTTATCATCATCATGCAGCATGAACCAAAATATTAAAAATTAATATTGTTTGTCATCATCATCATGCAGCATGAACCAAAATATTAAAAATTAATATTGTTTGTCATCATCATCATGCAGCATGAACCAAAATATTAAAAATTAATATTGTTTGTCATCATCATCATGCAGCATGAAACAAAATGTTAAAAATTAATAGTTTAATTTATTATCATCATATAATATGATCCGAAATATTAACAATTAATATTGTTTAATTTATTGTCATACATGATCCCAAATATTAACAATTACTGACATAATATACTTTAGTTTTAATCATGTTTTGGGTCAGTGTTAATTGTTCTGAGTGTTGACGTTTCAACTAAGTAACGTCTTTCAAGTTGTAGTATGGATTAGAAATGGAAGCTACACGTCAATAATAATAAATTAACTTGATATATTTAAAGTAATCTCCTCTCCTGAACTTCATTACTCAATAAACTAACGCAGGTTTTAATCCACTTCCATAAACTTCTGTCTCATGAATTACTCATACAAAATGACTAAATACGCTGCAAACACACTTTTAGCGGATGCGTTGATTTACATGCTGAACGTAATCAATGCTCACACACAACAGGAACTTAGGACAAATATAACTTAAGACAGGAAATTAGAAGCACAGAAATAGAAACCCGCGAAGGAATACGAGCAATCCACGAGTTCTGTATGTCTAACCTTTTGGATTACCAGGTTAGAAAAAACATTCGTTTCACAATGTTGTGTAAAGCCGTCACCCACCGACAAATCTCGGGTTACTCTAATCGAACAGTTGGATTTTTACCGACACTCTTCTTGGACAATCAATGTGCAAAACGCGATTTTATAGCAACGAAATGCCAGGTATCATACAACACGGTACCTTCAACCCACAAAAGTACAGACAATTTGGTACACACTACTCCAAACCCACAAAAGTACAGGCAATTTGGTACACACTACTCCAAACCCACAATTCGATGCACTGTATGAATTTACGAAATTACGTTTATTTTAATATTGATGTTTATTTAAGCTAAATATATTTAATAATGTACATAACTTATACTGTTAAATGTGTATTACAAAATTCCCGCCTATTCATTAAATTTATAAATATTCACGTGTAAAAATCAACATTGTATTATGTGTGCTCTAGTGATTGCCAGTATTGTTGCCTAAACTGATATTTCTAGAGAATCTCCTCTCAAGCTTAAAAAACTTAACCAACGCAACGGGAAGAGACAGTATATATTGTTGGTTTGCTACAGTTGGTATACCATACACTTCGAAAGCCAAAACTGTGATTAACACTTACTAATCTGAAAATTTCACATATCTGACCAGAAAAATTTATAGAATTCGAACGTTGCAAATAGTTTAACTTCAGTACATACAATTCGATACATGCCACTTGAAACCCACAAGCGAGGTCCACGATATCTATTTCATATTGTTACGATACACACCACTTGAAGTCCACAAGTGAGGTCCACGATATCCATCCATTTCATACTGTTATAAAAATATTCTAAGTTTGATTTAATTTCCAGTTTTCAAATAAATTCATCTCTCATTAGAGCAACAAGACAAAAATTACCTCTATGTACATACACATACATTTTTTAAGCTATGACAACACATTTCCTGTAACCGTTTTACATTATTAAAATCAAGGTCTCTAACGTGTCAACATACTTAACACACTACAACATGCTTTAGTCAGAATTAAAAGTATAATTCTTTCCGGTAACATGTTCGATATACCAGTCATTCAACACGTTCTTAAAAAACAGATCACAATATTTAGTTGAAAATGCTGAAGAGCTGTTCTTCCTCCTCACATAATCAAGATGTCGGATACCTATTTTGTTTTCTGAATTTTGCGCAAATATATACGAGGATTATTTGCGCTAGCCATCCCTAACTTAGCAGTGTAAAACTAGAAGAAAGGCAGCTAATCATCACAACCCACTGCCAAAGCTTGGGCTACTCTCTTACCAACAAATACTAGGATTGACCGTACATTATAATGCCCCCTGGGCCATAACGGCTGAAAAGGTAAACATGTTTGGAGTGATGAGATTTAGAGCCCGCGACCCTCACCCTACGAGTCGAGCGCATTAACTACCTGTCCATGTTTGTCGGATAAAACTTTTCTGTAATGGTAAAATCTTTACGGTTTAAAAATGTACAATAAGTTATAGTAACTAGTTTACGAAGTGAATATCAGTTGGCCTCAAAGTGCCAGTGACAATCACACAAGTACAAAACTATTTAAATTTTAACAGTATCAAACAGTCTTAACGGATGCATACCTTTTTTCAATTTGGTGATATTCACCCTACAAAGATGAATTCCATCTGCGTTTCTTATATTTCACCAGTGACGACAAAAAAAATTGATTTCTATCATTAAGGTTTCGTCGCAACTTTTAGTTTGCTTTGAATTTCACGAAAAGCCACACGAAGGCTATCTGCGCTAGCCATCCCTAATTTAGCAGTGTAAGACTAGAGGGAAGGCAACTAGTCATCACCACCCATCGCGAACTCTTGGACTACTCTTTTACCAACGAATAGTGGGATTGACTGTAACATTATAATGCCCCCACGCGACCCTCGGATTACGAATCGAGTGTCTTTAACCACTTGACCATGCCGGGCCATAACTTAGTTTATTCAATTTCTAAGGTTTCGTGGCGACTTTTATCATATTCAATTTCTAACCATAAGGTTTCCTTGTAATGTTCATTATATTCCATTTCTAGCAAAACAAGATCTAGTCGCAACTTTACGATACTCAATTTCTAACCATGGTCTAGTTACGTGACAACTCTTAATTTTGTTCAGTTTCAAAGCACTATTTATAAGCCACTCAAATATTTAATATTTTTAATAGTTCATAGCACAAAACAGTTAAAAGTTTTCCAAAGACGAATTTCTGTCAATCGACCTCCGGCGAAATCAGTTGAAGGTCGTCTTTTTTTCTTTCAGCAAGTTCGTATTTTCGAAGCCTATAAACATTTCGTTAAATGCGTAATCACACAGTTATGCAGTGTGTGTACACCTAACTTGTCGCACCTTTGACGAAGTTAACAAGTTAAAACAAACTACAATATAAGAGGCGAGTCAACAGTAAATGAAGTAACGCATACGTCTCGTGGTATCACTGATGTACCAGGGAATAGTATTTAGACACTACCCGGAAATTGAAAGATATTTTACTAGTAACAATTACTACAACGACGCTACTTATTGTTTACTGCACGAAAGTCACAAGAAGGTCGGAAAGGTCAAGTGTATGTCCCCGTTACAACAAATGATGACCATGTATGGAAGATTGCTATGGCACTTGAAAAAAAGTGGGAGGACTCTTTTTACCTCAATATCAAGGCACGTGACAGGAAACCATGCGCTATTAATCCAGCTATATTACTATCATGTGCGTGCACACAAGATAACATAACATTATCACACAAATGTTCAAAGTGCAGTGAGGAAGCGTATGTGTAACGATTTCAAATGTGAACACCCAGTTCTTTAAACTCTAACGCACATTGGTTTTTGTTTACAAGTTCAATTAAATACACCTGTCTATAAATTCCTAAGTACTCTGGACTATTAGGCCTAACTTGCGATGTTGGACTATAATATCGTGTAACTGAGAATATAAGTAGTCACACGCATCAATCGCCAATACTTATACAGTCATACGATGGTATTTGACAGTCACTTTTAACATAAACCTATACTTCTAAGTGCAAACTAGTCGCGAACCACGAATCACAGGCTCTGGAAAGTGAGATACTTTGAAACTGTGTAAGGGTGGGTAAGCGGGCTTGGCGTTTTATGGAGCAAAGAAAATAGGCTATCTGTGCAAATTGTGTAAGAAAAACTACGAAACGATAACAGTAGGCTTACACAAATAATAAAACTATAAATACAAATATGTGCGCGTGTACAAAGGGTGTAACTTAAATAGGACCACAAGATTCGTTTCATACATTATCAAGGATGTAAGAAGATATTATCACAAAAACAATTTTTAATTTCGAAACCGTACGACATTAAGAAAGTCTATGTTGAACTTCAATTCTCATATAAATTCCGTCGTATGAGTGACACGGAAGTTTCGTAAAAACATTGGGATGACGTGTTTAAAACGGTCACCGGAAATGACCTCACTAATAAACAGGGTTTGGCAGTATTTACTTAAGCGAATGGATCAAGGATCCCAAATAGAGGGACGCACACAATGCTGGGGCAGGAGTAAATATTAGGAAGGTTGTTTTGTGTTAAAGTTTGAGACTACCCACCCTAGTTTATCAACTATCTGCATTGTACAGTTTCTGTAATTGTTGTTAATACATATAAATATTATTACATTAACACGTGTGTATATTTTTTACACACTTCCTGACATTGTTGCATATACCAGAGGTGTAAACAACTCAATGACTTTCAGTAGCTACCACGTCACACTGTATACTCGGGTTGAACGCTCTTTTCGCCACAAATTTAGATAACGTCACCGGATACAGTACCTAAAACAAGCACGTGCATCACACGGTAGATTTTACACCCCCTGCAAGTTCAGTTTGAAGGATACGAACACCAGATGGCTTCATCTGAATATATTTGAGTCTTCTATTCATTTTTATCTGTAGTACTAATAATTAGTTTACAACAGGTATAAACGCTGTAAAACTTTAAACTGTAGAAATGTATAATCCTCACAGCTACCCACTTCACCCCATGTTAATGTGTGTGAGCATTATAAAAACATTTTAAATGGGTCGTGATTGATATAGACCTACATTTCTTCTTGCTAGAAACATATTTTAAACATTTTGGTTTGTACTGAATATAATTATCACACAAAGGTATGTATAAGGGATGCTATATTACTCAGATGAGTCACTGCATGTGTGAATTATATACTTTAAATTGTTAAATAAGCCTTATTAATAATTGATAGCAGGTAAGCCTTTTAGTACAGGTTTTGTCTAGCACTAGCTGAAAAGACTGTCACAGTCACATACGGGTAATTTAAATTGTACCGAGGTTAATACTGTGTTTCTCCAATAATAAGACCTACCCATAAAATAAGACCTAGTGTGATTTTTGGGGATAGTTTTAATATAAGCCCTACCCTTAAAATAAGCCCTAGTTAAGAGTGGCAGGAAGAGGAAAGAAATAAAAAAAAATTAATTTATTAATTAGTTTAATAGTTAGTTAATTAGTTTGTTTAAGTATTAATCAGTTAGTTTAATAGTTTTACTTTGTAACTTCATTTTTTTAATATATAAAAATAAGACATCCCCCGAAAATAAGCCCTAGTGTCATATTTTGGAGTGAAGATTAATATAAGCCCTGTCTTATTTTCAGAGAAACACGGTAAAACATTTGTATACGTATATATTCTTCAGTATACAAAACAATTACTTAAACCAAACAGTAATAAGATCATTATGACAGAATACTGTTTTATTATAAGTGGATCTTCATAAATACTATTCAGTAGAGTAATTCTCACTTTTTAAAAACAGTGATTTCAGTATAGTTATATGATTCTATCTCTGCTGAAGACTAAGCCTTTTTAATAAAGTTCTCTCTTGAATGTTCCTAATCCCAACAAATTTTCTGAAATCAAATCCCATAAGGATTAATAAACTACAACCTAATCTGGTTACCAAAATGTGTAAAATACTTGCATCAACATAAACACTAATACCCAACAATCCGAGCCTACTTTCACTGGCAAATATTGTCATAAATTATATCAGTTATCTTGTAGTCCCAGCTTACTTTCATTGGAGAAGTTTTAAAGCAAATTATTATACCAATATATTATCTAGTAGTCTAAATCTATTTTCACTGAATATGTTTGGTATAACCTGTAATGTTATTGTTGTTTAGTTGTCTAAACCTATTTTGAAATAGATTATTTAACCAAATATGAAAAGGGGAAGTCTCCTAGACTGACTCCAAACAGAAGTGATGTTGACTATAGTTTCAAACCTACTGAGTGTGCAAGTCTGTTGTAAACATGATGTCATTTGTGTTTCAGTTTTTATTCAAGATATGTACACGATTCGATGAAATCGGTCTGACTCGGGCTCTAAGAAATCAAAGGTGAATGTGATGACGTGAATAATGAAAAAAACCTTGTGTACTGAACATTTTAAAACTGTCCTTGCATAACTTCTGCAACCTACAAAGTGCATATTTACAATTTTTCTCAGTATCCCTGTACGATGTATTTGGTATTTACTCCACAAAGAAATGAGCAGTGTAGGGTAGTAGATAATTATAATATTACAAATAACACCATATTGAATGGCTCTCTGTAAAATGTCAGGGGATAACCACTTTAACTTAAACCTGTGCAGACAAAATATACTTAAGGAAAAAAATATTTTGACTAATGATGTGACAATTAACACAAGTCCATATATGTAGCAGTATACCTTAAATAGCAGGAATGTTGTAGGTAATGATAGCTGTTGTTTAATGTCATTAGTTCAGATTATCCAAGTTGCTGTTTTTAAATTAAAAGTTACTGTACATTCTTGCTTATTTTCCCTGATTTTGGACAAATAACCTTAAGGTAAAGCATTATTCTATATTTCATCACAAGATTTCTGAATGATATACTTCCAGAAGCTCTTACAAGTTGTTTAATAGTACAAAAGCTTTTTTTGAGGTTTAACATGTTGGCTCCCACAACACCCACTGGTGGATCGTGATTGTCTTCCAGTAAGGCCCACATGACCCACTGGTGAGTCGTGCTCTACTTATTAGCTGAGACACAGCAGTGACATATACACTCTTCCCAAAAACGTAACAGTAAAATGACTAGTGGCATCCTGGAAAGTATCAGTAAAACAGACCTGGAAGTCAATGTGTTGACAGATACCTATAACAATGAAGTGTGCCGAGTTGTGTTTTTTTCTTCTTCTAATACAACTACTGTTTTTGTGAAATGGTGTACAAGTGAAGATCATATCTGGTTAGAATTTAGTGACAAAACAAGTTGTAATCACTTTAATAAAAACTAATTTAAACATACTGACTTCATTAAAAACAAACAATAATACCATCTGGTAAAACATTTCACTAGTACATGTGGTGAGCATGACATACCATATGACAGGGAAAACTAGAATTTATCTTTTAATTACAACAGCACTTTCCTTTAAGTTATTTCTCAAAAGTTTCATGTGGTTTCTCTTTAGAACTGTAACATTTAAAATACAACAATCATGTTTTTTCTACAGATTTTTTTTTGGGAGGTTGGCATTGGTTACTTGGTGTGGGACATTAAAGTACCTGATATACAACATTTTTACAAACAAGGTATGATTACCTATTTTCTTTTCTACAAGCATGTTTCAAATGGTACAGTTTTTAGGCTATCTAGCTTTATGACACAAAATGTTATCACCTAGAAATAAAACCCTGGAGAAAAGACTAAGGGCAAAGGGTTGAATTTACGGAGGAATCTTTCACGCTACTCTATAAAACGAAAACCCTGGATATAGTTTTATGTAACCATTTTTACTTGGAAAATGTAATTCATGAATAATGTGTAGTGTATATAAACAGACACACACGTACACTGCCTTACAAAAGTCTTTAACCCAGTGTACTGGAAATACCTTTTTGGTATTTTCTTGTGAAAGACATAACTCAAATGGCCAAAAATATTTATTATACTAATTTCAGACCAGTTCTTAAAGATTACAAAGAGTGCATTGTTACTCAATCTAGTGATATAAGAAAAACACTTTAAAACACATGTTGCTAAAGTCTCCACCTCGTTCAGTTTTTACCATCCTTAATTTAACTTTACTTTACTGCCCTGCTAAAGTAAACACAAATGGCTGTGTAAAATTCTATCAGATGTCAAAGTATATCATAGAACCATGTGAAAAAATACTAGGTTATATAGAGACATCAGTACTGATTCAAGCACAGTGTTTTGAAGGTTAATATTATATTTACTGTTATGTATTGTGAATGATGAGAAAAGAACTGTCTAGAGAAGAATATTCAGAAACAATTTCCAAGAAGGCTATAAATAAGTTTTAATGGTTCTCAAATTGCTATTACATTCTGTAAAATATGTTGTGAAGAAATCAAAAGTGTCTCAATACCCAAATCTTGCCAAGATCAAGTCGGCCTAAGATGTCTGCACTCAAACACACAGAAACAGAGAAGTGACTGTCAAAAAAGAAACCACTTCTGACAAAAACATACCTTGGATAAAGAATAGACGATGTTCTTAAATATTTCAATAACCCGACAACAATGTGGCAGAAAGCTCCATGGTCAGATAAAACCAAAATGGAATATTTTGGATTAAATGACAAGTGATGTGTATGGTGAAAAGTCAACACTATTCATGAGCTAATCCCAACTGTCAAGCATGGTGGTAAGTCCATAATGCTATGAAAACGTTTTTTAGCAGCTGGCACCAGAGAACTTGAGGGATTGTGAACAGTGCAAAATGTAAACAGATGTTTGAGATAAATAAACTTGAAGAAGTCAGTTAAAAAACTAAAATTTGGTCTAAGGTTTAGATTTCAACAGGACAATGATCCCAAACACAGATCAAAGGCAACCAAAAAAAATTGTTTCAGAGAAACAAAATTAAAGTCCTTGGCCAGCCAAGCTAAAATCCAGATCTAAATCCATTTGAAAATCTATGAGGAAACTTGATAATTGTTGTGCAAAATTCTTGTAACTTACAAGAACTGGAAGATATCTTCAAACAATGGTAAAAAATATCTCCAGCATGTAAAGCTTGTGGATGGTTATCCAAAATGACTTACTTGTCATTGCTACCAAAGAAGCTTCAACCAAATATTAATTGCATAACCATCTTGGGGAAAAAAACTTTTGTAACACGTGTTTAAGATTTTCTTTTCTTAATCAATAAAGTGAGTAATAATGAACCTTTTATACTTTATAATCTTTACAAATTGATCCAAGATTAACATAATAAATATTTTTGGCCATTTGAGTCGTGTCTTTCACAAAAAACTAAAACTGTTTAGCAGCACAGGGAGAAGTGAAGAGTTGTGCAAGTCATTGTATGTACATATTTCTGACTAATGTGTAGTGTATATAAACACACACACACACACATACATACATCTGTTGAATGTATTAAATATACTATTTCATATTAAAATTGTTAATTACTTTAGCAGAAACTAATAAATTATTTTATATATCACACAAAATAACAACCTAGTTTCCTTATCTTCAGAAATAGTATACACATATACACAGGCTTAACTGATATTTAGAAGCAGCACAAAATACACATTGCTGGTACCTTCATTAAAAACACATGCTAACTATTAGCCATAGTTCAATACAAGCAAACCAGTACCAGGTGTTCTTCCAGAACCACAGAGATGTAGGTACATGTGCCTAACACTGTTCCACCCACCATTGTTCAACAGTTATGTCTATACAGTGATTTTGGTAAGCAGATATTATCTGCTCCAATATACTTGTTGTTGACCTATTTAACTTTACATAGTAAACATTAATATTAATTCATCAGTGCAACAGGTACTGTACAAATATTAATAAATACTTAGAACTAAGTTTATCCTACACTTAGATTCTCTACAGAGCTTCACCAGATTAGGGTACATAGATATTTAAAAGCAGAAGAAACAACAACCACAACATACAATAGATATAACAAACAATTCTTCAACCCTTTTCTTATGTTAAAAACATTAACTGAAATAGCACATTTCATAGTTTTATTTGTTCATCTTCTTGTACATATATTTACTATTATTAATCAGTATCACTTGAACAAAATAGAGATAAAAAAGCACCACAATAGTTTTTTAATCTTGGTTTTGGCTTTATTCTCAATAAACATGGCAGAAACATCTTCAGTTGTTTTATACAAGTTGTGATTGGTTCATGTTCAAAATTAGATACATACTTTATAAATAACAAAATAATGTTCAGCCTATTTTTGTAAATGTAATATAATTCCCTGTGGTTCAATTCAAGAAAGTAATTTGTATAACACTTTTTGTAAATAAAGAATCTGATGTCCTTGACATGTTACTACCCTACTGTATATATCAGGTCATTTGAAACCATTTCTCATTCCTAGGCCTAAGCATATCCCACTTACTTTTCTTTGTTGTTTTTCCCACGCTGGATCCAAAAGTCCTTCCCTTTCCCATTCTTCTTCTGGCTCCATGTAGCCATCACGATATGATTCAGTCATTCTGTTAACAAGTAGAAAAAATATCATAAATAAGAGTCCAATGAAACCATATAATTATTCATTTTTTTAACTATTACACTTTTGTTAATAATTCTTCAGAAGACAGCCCACAATCATTTTTAGTATACAAGATATACAGTAGAGAAGTATACAAAATAACACATATAAATCATGCTCAATCTCCCATACTTTTATGTCATCATGCCAATATACATAAAAAAAAGATGAGTGATTTCTTAAAAAGCATATACAAGGTCCTCCTTGTTGGAGTTTTAAGCTTATAAATGATTAGTTGTATGTAAACCACTTAAAGTATATTAGCAAGTTAAAAACAAATTGAGAAAAAATACATAAAACAATTAATTTTAACTAAAACTGAAATGCTTCACAATGGGGGAGGTGATTATTATTTATACTACTGAAGTGGATGCTAAGACTAGTGTACACTGTAGACACACAGCGTTATTATATTACACAGTACAGATTACACTGTACACTGTGTAATATAATGTTGTGTTAATAACTAATAACCATTTAAAATCTGATACTTCAGTTTAATAGATAAACCTAGCTAGCCTATTTTTACTCTTCCTCAGTTTTAGTTGCTACATAGATTCAAAAACTTACAAAACTTTTAACACAAATATAGTGGTAGGTTTAGAATACTAACATTATTTTAAAGTTCCTTTTCACAACGATGCTACAAGAAACTTCATACACAAACGATTCTTCCTTGTCACATCAGAACTGAGAAAGAAGTAATGAGCCAAACCATATGTGTGATTTCAACACTGAAGCTTACGATACTACCTTCGCTGCTATGTTTGCACAAAACTTTTCTTCCTGTGAATGTAATATTATAATTATAATATTTGTAACCTTACTGCTGCTTCTGCACTAATTTCTTTTCCAATATATACGTTAATCCTCAGAACATCAGAACGCTTTTAATCACTGATTTCTACTGAGGTTTTATTATACAAGTCTCGAGAAAATCGTTACAAATTATCCTACCACTAACGAAACAAACACCTAACTAAACGAGTGGCGACCTTACCCGAGTTCCATGTAAATACTTAGTCTTTGCGAACGTCTACAGCGATCCAATCGGTTACAAGAAGTACTAAATAAAATAAAATAATTTAATCCTGTGTACACAGTGTTAATGAAAGAACTATAATTTTTGTTTATTAAGATGGTGATAGAAATAGTTTTCTTTACATCTTACACTCTAGTATTGGAAAATAATTAATTAATTTCGTAGTATAAAAACATTAATTATAAAACATTGATATTAGTAAGGCCTTTTTTTTTCCTCATAATTTGCCTTTAACGTATTTTCCCAAAGTGCGACCATAGGCCCAGTGACAAGATTGAGAATTTATAACTTTAAAACTCGGGTTTCGATACCCACGTTCGGCATAGTATAAATAACCCATTTCTCTTTTGCTCTAAACACAAACAAAATCATATAAGGTAATTTTGCAGAATTCCAAAGTTCGGAATAGGTAGAACAAAGGAACCTGACCATTGCAAAAAAGAGAGAGAGAAGCTTCAATATTTACTAGTAGTAATTTATTAGTACTTGAATGAAACATATTAGATTTGGTATGAAAATTAACAAAAGTTAACGGTGAGTTTATTTCTCAAAATAAAAATCAGATGAATGCCTAATCGGACTAACTATAGTATTCGTGGAGTAAAAGTAGAAATAAATGGTAAATTTGGAGAAAATAATAGTACGTATATAAACAAAAAACGTGTAAAAAGAAATATCTTTGATATGGAAAAGTATTAAAAATAAACTTCCTTTGAAAAAAGTGGAAGATGTTGATTGTAATAATAATAATAAAAAAATAAGCACACATGATCAACAAGGTCAACTTTAGGATGATGAGAACAAAGATAAAAAAAAAAGATTAAACTTCTATCCTTAGCCGAATTTTTCCAAAAAATCAATTTCCCTAAAACGTAAATTAGAAATAACTGTTATTTAACAAGAAGATCGGCAGGGTAACTCGTGAAGTTTTACTAAAACGAATGAAGTCTGTACAAGAAAAATAAACGAGATGGGCACAAAGTGTGACACGCGACAATGAAAATAATCGTTATTAATTTCACAAACATAAAGACAGTGTGTATATTTAAGTTGGACGCTAGATAGTCATTTTAATAAGAATTGTGAATTGATTAGGCTGGCTCTACTTAATAAAGATTTCTTTCCAAACATTTTGATTCAGTCAAGATGATGTTCCAGATTGTTTAATTTGTATACTTGAACTAGTAATGTCAATCCCTCAAGAGGATAAGAAAAAGACAGCTTGTACTTTTCAGTATCACAGCTGGGTAAAACACTGCTTTGTTAGTCAAATGGTCTTAGTTTAAACTCTAGTGCCAGAATTTATTTCTACTTATTGTTTTTTCACTTACACTAATGATTCTTAGAAAGTAATGTTAATGATTTATAATACAAACCTTTGGCAATAATACAGAGTATAAAGAACACCCTTTAATAAAGAAGATGAAATTAAAACTAAAATATAACATTATTCTTGTTTTGTTGTTTGAATTTCGCGAAAAGCTACTCGTGAGCTATCTGTGCTAGCCGTTCCTAATTTAGCAGTGTAAGACTAGAGGGAAGGCAATTAGTCATCACCACCCACCGCCAATTCTTGGGCTACTCTTTTACCAACGAATAGGTAAAAACTAAGGTTTATTTTCAATACAACTATAAATTAAGGAACAAGAATTACAAACAACGCGAATAAAGGGTTTAAGAAAACAACACATCCCGATAGTATTCCCCACATTATTCAAATTTCATTTAATAATGATACATCATACGCAATCGATGATACTCATATAACATAACATAAGTAACAGATAACTATAAACCAAAAATAACATTCTGTAACAATAAGCTAATGATTATATAATCAATATTTGTTATAAATGAAAATACGAAATATGAATATATGTATACATGTAAAATGAAAAAAAACCTTCATCAGGACATGAACGTTACAGTTATAAATACAACACCAAATACATCACACCCTTTTTTGAAAGTAAAAGACATTAAGTCGAAAATGTAATTTCTGAATCAAAAGTACAAACAATACATTTTAACATTAAATAATCTCAACAAAATAGCTTCACTTTGTAAAAATACTTGTCACAGTTATTTATACAATATATATAAAAAAGGAAGAGAAAACACCATACAAAAATCATTAAAGCAATACATATGTGCATAAAAAGCATATTATTACACTGACACTAAACTATCTTTAAATCAAATGCGATGAAACAAATAATTGAATTACTTAATACTGTATGTCATCTGTGATTTTTTATAAATATTAATAAAAAGGAGTGAAATAGAAGAGAAGAAAGAGGGATGATCTGCAGAGTTACATATTGAATATCAAATATTAACAAAGACAAAAATACAAAATGTACCCACTCAGCCAGAGCCACCGTAAGACTTTGCTTCCCCTTCACCTTAATCACACCAATTTACCTTTGAGTACTGTGGTGGTTTTCCAATAAATAATTATGGTGGTCCATAAGGTATCTCAGGCTTTGGTTATGGCTCTCTTGGCATCAGCCAGTTAAACCCATAAATGAATTATCTACTCCTTGAACTCTCCACCACAGCTAATCTTCCTTACAAGTATAGAGGGCCAAAGCCTCAGTCCAAAAGACAGCTATCTCTTGGTAGTTCAGTTTGTATAAAGAGATGTATTCTAATGTGTAATAACCCTTGTCAGTTTAGCTGAGAGTACCATCTTCAGCAATTCCTAAAACACTGACATTTGTAGAAGTAGAAGCACACTACTTCGTATTCACTGGATGGCTGGTGGTTGAACCAGCAGTAAATGTTAATGCTTCCTTGTTGACAATAAAGTCCTTTAATGGTGGTGGTAGTGATGCAGACTGAACTGGTTGACTGATCTAAGTTACCTCAACAGTAACCATCAAGGAATCCTGATGGTATCCTTTGTAGTAGAGAATGCTTCATGGATGACAAATATTGTCCAGAGACACACCCTACTCTAGCCTTTTCAGAACCTGATTGATTCTTGAGAAGGTCCAAGGCTTAGAAGTTGTTGTTTTTGATTTTTTTCCATTTGAAAACATAATATTCCCACCACAAAAGTGACTGCATTGAGCATCAATGTTGCTTGGTAACATCATATCCTTTGACTAGACACTTCAAAAGTTAGTTGCAGTACATCTTCACAAGGGCTGAGTAGCTTTCACAGTAGCTACCAATTGCGTTATTTCTTTGCAAATAACTTCAAACATTCGCTTTGGCATGGTCGATACAAGCGTTTGCAGAAGGCTAGCTGGAATGTTATTCCAAGTGGTGAAGATTGCTTCACGGAGATCATGCACTGTTTGGAATTGACGTCCATTTCTATAAACTTCCCTTACCATCCAACTCCCAAACATTTTCAATGGCGTTCAGTTCGGGTGAACACGCTGGATGGTCCAAAAGAATCATGTTATTTGTCATGAAAAGGTTCTGCGAGCATTGTGGATTGCAGCGTTGTCCTGCTGAAAGATCTAGTCATTTCCACACTAGCAAGGGACATCGGTCAATAAGGGTGCTCTGTCTAACATGCCAATGTAGCCAGCTGCTGTTTGACGCCCCTGTATAACCTGAAGCTCCTTTGTTCCATGGAAGGAGAAAGCACCCCAGATATTTGATGGAACTTCCTCCACTATGTCGTGTAGAAAATGTCTCTGGTGGGATATCCTTATCGTGCCAATACGCTGGAAGCCATCTGGATTAACGCTTCGTTTCAGTATGTTCTTAAACTTTTGACCACCTGACATTTAGGCTCATTTCATATTAAATGCTAAAAAGATTTTTCATTTTTATTTTCATCTTTCGAAGCTCTACTGAAATTCGTGGTTGAGTCTAACAACGCAAAATGCATATTTTTTCTTTGTGTTAATTTGACTTAAGATTTTGGCCAGCTGTGTATATACATGTGTGTGTGTATTAGATGTAATGGTCTTGGTGCACATTAGAAACCGTTGATGTCACAACTTTTATCAATCTATTTTTAATCATGGGGCAAACAAGAAATATGTAGAGATTTACATAATATTCAATTACGGTTTTCCAATATATGTTCATCAACTTTGATATTTACCACATTGGACACCTTTTATTTTCTAATTTTGTTTTAGAAAGGGCCAGATTAACAAAGGCAGAGTAAACAGTGTCAACACTGTGTAGAAGAAGCCCACAGCCTTTTCTTTTCATCGTCTTCTCAATTAGTTTTAAGGAGAAAAATATTGTGTTTTAAAAGCATTGTATTTAACAAACACACTTATTTTTACTGTTACGTATTATAATTTATCTCGAACATAATTTGTTTCGTATTATGATTTCAAATAGCTGACAATTTTAATTTATACGTTAATTGAATGTCAACAAGTATCAACTTTATATTTGCCACCAAGATTGATACACTATTTTTCGTCATAACACAAATATACTTTAATATACAAACATTACAATTTATAATAATGGTTGTTACAAATAAATGATTTATTTATATAAATTTTACAAACTCACAAATAATTTAGTCTCTATTTGGTTCAGAATTGAATATGTTATCGACGGTCCAGGCCCACGATTAGCGAATTAATTCTGACTTGATATTGTTACACCTTGCTTAAGTTAACTTGCCTTTTACTCTTAGCTGTCCTTGCACCACTTACAAGGTCATTTTTACCAACGAAGATATTTAATGTCCTCTAAGAAATACTAACGTCAGAAGTTAATTCACTTATGTTAAATGGATTGTAATGTTCGAAATCTATAAATATTCCTGGTCTAATTCTGTGGTTTTACGACTAATAAGCGTTGATCACATTATAGCTTACGAAGCTTGTAGTGTACGCACTGTAGCGACCAAACAACATACTATTTTTTCCCGCGTCTTGCGTTAGCTTTTTTGGCTCATTAGGCGAGCTTCTAGAAAGTTCAATAGACAACAATACTGTCAATCCCTGATTATTACACACATCATACATTGTTGATTCTTATGCTCGAAAATCTTCTAAAAATTTAGAGAACAGGTGGGACTTGCACAATACACATTTACAAATATACGTTACGTTCATTAAACTTGAATAAATGTATAACAGTAAATCCGTTACGTGATGGATAAATTTCAATGTGAGAGAAAAGGAGAGCTGGTGAGTAAAAGTGGCTCACAGAACTGTTATTGTCTTTGGGTTTATTATAGTGTTAATCTGGTCCTTGTTTTGGACAGTAGTAAATGAATCCAACGTTGTTTTCAATCTTAGATTTCATTAGTTGATTATTTACAGTTTAACTCTATTGAAATAAATACAACTTTATTCAAAAGCACTTGAACTGAAATTAAAGAAGCCGAAATTTTATAAACAGAACAAAATCCCTGATTATTACACACATCATACATTGTTGATTCTTATGCTCGAAAATCTTCTAAAAATTTAGAGAACAGGTGGGACTTGCACAATACACATTTACAAATATACGTTACGTTCATTAAACTTGAATAAATGTATAACAGTAAATCCGTTACGTGATGGATAAATTTCAATGTGAGAGAAAAGGAGAGCTGGTGAGTAAAAGTGGCTCACAGAACTGTTATTGTCTTTGGGTTTATTATAGTGTTAATCTGGTCCTTGTTTTGGACAGTAGTAAATGAATCCAACGTTGTTTTCAATCTTAGATTTCATTAGTTGATTATTTACAGTTTAACTCTATTGAAATAAATACAACTTTATTCAAAAGCACTTGAACTGAAATTAAAGAAGCCGAAATTTTATAAACAGAACAAAATAAAGCAGCTTTTCGTTACATCTTCGTTCGATTTAGTTTCCGAAATACTAATGAATCATCATTGAGTTACACTGAAGAAAACGCTATGTAATTAGTTAGAAACCAAAATGATGCAATGTGAGTGATGTAAAATCGCTTTAATTTGCTATGTTTATGAGTAATTACCTACTGTTTGAAATAAAAATAATTTGTTTTTTCCTTCACTGAAGCGTTTTTATTTGTATCGATTGCATACATTTTTGTTACGTTAACCCTATTATCATTAGTGTTTAACTAAAATTTAAAGAAAAAACAATTAATACAGGAATGTAACATGCAAATCAGGATAATGCAAGACTAGGCACGGCATGGCCTAATGGTTAAGGCACTCATCTCGTAATCTCACGGTCGTTATTTGATGTTATGGCCATTTTCTAATTTCAATTTGAACTAGATGTACTTTGATTCTTAAAAGGAATCAAATCACATTAAAAAGGAATCACATTAAAAAAGGTCTAATGTATAAATTAAAAACTTAAATGGCATTAAAAGATTTATGGCCTTTAAAAAACTAAAAACATTTCCCAGGTGGACAGTGTCACCATCACCAATAACACTGTCTAACGTTATAATTATTCATAATCTTGAGACAGAACATTTTTTAAAATGGTGCCATCGTTGCCAGTCATAACTTACCAATCTGAGTATCCGGAATCTGTTAATTTTAGTATAATTATGAATGTTAGTGGTATTAGTTTAGTGTTAATGTTCACAAAGTACTACAAAATATTTTTCTTTCTTCTCTTGTGTGGAATATACACATAAAGGTATCTTTTGAAAACAGTAAGTCTCAAATTAGATGCAGAATTATTTTTTATCAAAAATATTCTAACAGTTCCATTTCCCAATTCAGCTACACATTAAAACATGACTACATTTTACCCTTCAACCTACACATAAACATCCCATGTTTCTGTTAGTAGCATGTTTGAGATTACAAATAATAGGAACTTTCTAGTAATGCTAAAATTTATACAGCTAAAAGAGAACAGAAACAGTATTTAATGAAATGTTTTCAAAGCCTTTTGGTGGTGTTTTAGTATTACAGTTGTATAGCACCAAATTTTCAATTAAAAGAGACCAACCATTATATAAAAAGTACATTTTTCACAATTACTATAACCTACTCTTCCAAAGCTTAAGGAAGACAACATTTAAGGTAAGACTTTATAAAAAAATATGTGAAGTGAATGTTAATGCTCAAAAAGAATTATCAGTAACAAAATTCAAAACTTGGTGAAAAATATCACAGAGATTTAAATTTACTATATAATCTACAAGATTGTGTTAATATGAACAATTACAATTTGCTGATGTGTCTAAATTAGTTTTTAATAAACTTTTTTCACAGTCACAAATACATTAACTACTATAAATATCAAACACCAGGGTCTGTAAATACCACTTAAATTCTTATTTCTCTTCACAATAGAAATAGACATTTGGACAATTTTTGTTTACTTTTGGAATAAGAAAGTTACCTAAGTAGATCTTTAACAATAAATGTGTAATTAGTCATTAAAAGTCAAAACATCAAAGTGCATGCAAAATTCAAATTATTTACTGATGACAACTTTAATGGTTAAAAAATATTCTAAAATTAAACATATTGTCAGAATTATTGTAACTTGAATAACTTGATTTCATTACAAGTATTTGAATAAAAGTACCAATGCTCAACATTAACAAGTTAATATTCTGTTACTCCAGAATTTTTTTTTTACTAAATCTCTGCAATAAAACATGTCAAGCTAATTTTTAATTATGTCTTTAAGAAGTTTGGTCATTTTCTTTAATATTCAGTATAATAAACAAAATTCAGTTTCTGACAAAGATTATGTCAAGAAAAAAGTAAGAGTAATTCACAGATATTAATCACATATCAGAAATAAAATACAAAGTTACTTTTTATATAAATATATTTTTAAGCTATTTTTCAATTATAATTATTTTACAACTTTAGGCTTACAGTTCTGAAAAAAACTTAAACATTTGATTTTTCATTACTAATTAAACCTATGCAAAATGAACTTAGAGTTACTCTCACATTTTATAAGAGATGCTAAGTCTTGGGGCCAATGTATCAGATCAAAATCATCATCATAAAGTACAGAAAGAGGCAATATTTCAACTGAATGAAAGTTCCTAAAGCAGTAGCAAGTTTTGTACATTATACAAAAAAAAAGATCCAATTCTTTCACAACTTTATTGTGACATCTACATGTGAAACTTGAATAATTGGGTTCATCCCAGTTAAATGGTTTATGATAAAAATATGTGCTAATTAACATTAAAAATGGTGTATTTATTGTTAGACCTGATACTTTTCTTTTTAAAAAAATCTTGGAAAGTTCTTATATAATTAACAAAAAGAAGTAATTTAAATAAGGAATTTGAAGAAAACTTAGGTTTCTGAACAAGGTATTGGTGGGATAATTTGGTATAAGCATTTTATTAAGACAACTTTATTTATTGTACAACTGACTTCAAATAGTTACTAGAAAACAAAACATTTCTTGCAACTTACTTTAATATTATTAAAATCACAGATTTCAGATCAGGCACAACATTCAATTATGAATAAATATAACTGAGATCCAAATAACATCTAGTATGCTCCTTTTGAATTGCACAACTTTGTACAACACAAAGAATTAGGTGTCTAGTATGTACATTTTTTATGTGAATCAACCCACAATTATAAAACTGAGTCTGGCTCAGAGACAACTACAAAATTTTATACAGTTTTGTAACCTATACACACACACATATACTTTTAACAATGTGTGGCTGTTGGCAAAGAAGTAAATACAAGAAATGTGAAAAATGTAAACTATAGTTACATGTATTTAGAAAAAATTTAAGTATGTACTGGAAGGTTATCTTAGATTGTCTAAATGTTAGACATTAGAGTGAACCATACATTACCTTAACAATGGTTGACTTAAAAAATTATAACTACTTTAGAAAAGTTGTAGTTACCTAACACCAGAGATACAACTTTACTTATGTAAGTTAAATAACAGTAAAAAAAAACATGATGATGATGGCTTTTCAAGGTTACCTGACACATACATACACTGTATTCCAAAACCAAAGAACATGATTTAAAATCCAGAATACTTCCAGTTTCAATATTTAGTGACAACTAAGTGCTTGTTCTTCAAAAATCTACTTTGAAGTTATCACATCAGTTGGAATCCATTATGAACTGTATAAACTATTGTCTTCTGTTCCAAAACTTTTTAAGCTATATAAATAAAAACAAAAATTAAAAGTAAGATTCACAACAACAGTGTGACATTGAATACAATAAGATGGTTACTTACTGTATATTGCTTCAAAAAATTTTGCTGACAGTATATCAAAGTCACAGTAATACAAAAACAATTAATCCAAAAATTAGTGCCTTAAAACAGAAACAAAGTTGCAAGGAAAGTCATCATAAAATCAATCAAACCATCATCAATAATGTGGCATTCAAAAGTGTTCATGGACTATCAGAAATGATTTAAAGCCTGATAAAATAATACCTGGTTCCTATAAATCATCATAGTAAAACAGTTTGTGTTTTCTATGGTGTGTGTGTTTAGTTTGTAAAGAGTATACCATGGAAATATTTCTCATTCAGTTGTGTCAAATACATTCTTTATATTAACTAAAATAAAATAATATTAAAATTTAGTTTAGCTGTTATTAAATATGAATTGTTTAACTTCTAATTTGTTTAAGAAGCAAAGTATGAAGAACCAGTCGGTAATTTTATCAAAATATTTTTTTTTCAAAACAAGGATAAAATTGGAACATACAAAGAATTGTAAATTAACAAACAAAGAAAACAGAAAGAATATAAACGGTCGTGTTTTAACTCACATTTAACTAGAAATAGCCTAAACTGTTGTGCAAAGCTACATAAGGGTTAGATACAGATAGCCATCCCTAATTGTTAACTGGTAAACAAGAATTAACAAATTTTGGGTTTCTCTTATCCGACCAAGTAATGAAATTTAACCATCATTCTTATAATGCATCTTCAAAGTGTAAGGGGTATTTTTGTGACAATGAGTTACAAACTATGAATCCCTAAAGTTGCAGTCCATGTACATTAACCTAGGATGAGGTTTTTACAATGACTTTTTTGTACTTCCCTGTTTTTTAGGTTGTACAATACCTAAAACCCAAAACTAAACCCAACTAAATGTAGTATAGCAGACACTTTAACTACATTATTTTCAAACTGTTTAAAAACTAATATCATAGCACTTGTCCTAACATGTGGTTGGTCAAGTAAAAGGTTGGTTTGAATTCTAATAGAGTTGGCAGTTTTAAGAGAAGTTATTTCTAATATTAGAATACATTTATTAACTATTAAAGAGACACCAAAATGATTTAAGTTATTTGCTTTTAAACAAGGGAAGAAAATTAACATTCACCCAAAAGAACATACTGCCATGTTACCACGTGTTTGTGCAAGAATACAGTTAAACAAGTTTAACTCATGATTTGACAGGTACACCACAGAAACTGTATATTTAATGAAAAAAAAATACTTTGTGTACAATTAGAAATGTATTTGAAGACTCAAATCAGCAGATATTCTTTCACAAATAGTGCAATACTATTTACTACAAGTGAAAGTGTGAAGGGGTTATCTGTATATGAAAAACTGTGTATTAAGATTTAACCTTTGAATTTGTGTTTGCTATTTAATAAAACAAATTAATTTTAAACAAATATGTACAAAGTTCAGTGTTACACTTTATTACGTCCATCTTAGCTGTGGGACAAACAAACACAATACAGAATTATTCCTATGCTGATTGATAGTTAATTTCATTTTTTTATGTAGCTACTAAGTTTTTAAGTCTTGTGTGAATAAATGGATATCTTTCTAAAGTCAGACTTATTATAATCACTCTTTTAGAACATTTAAATGTTTCTGTTAGTAGTACTTAATTATAGAAAAAACTCTGCTAAACCACTGTTCAGATCTTTAATTTCATTAAATACACTACTTAAGGCACAATAAGATACTAGATTAACAACTGTGCAAAAACAATTAATTAGGTACAGCTTTTATAACAGTTCAC
Source organism: Tachypleus tridentatus (assembly GCF_004210375.1). Taxonomy (NCBI): domain Eukaryota; kingdom Metazoa; phylum Arthropoda; class Merostomata; order Xiphosura; family Limulidae; genus Tachypleus; species Tachypleus tridentatus. The sequence continues at coordinate 122,333,765 of NC_134834.1, read as the reverse complement.
TTGAGGTTATTTGTACTTGAATTTTCAGTTGATGGAAATAGTGAGATATGTAGATATGTGTGTCAAATACAGAGGATTCAGTGCATAAAAATTATTTTGAGTACATAAACAAGAAAGTCACATGACAACCACAGCAAATATAAAGTTGCAATTAAACAGAATGTATTAGTAATACATTTTGATGTTGTTTTATCAAATAATAGGTAAGTGTGATGCCATTGAAAATTAATAGCTTTCAAAAGCAATGTTGAAAAGCCCTTTCTACTAAGAAACACTAATGTGATCAGACTAAGACAAGATCCCACTCAATGTCATTGGAAAACAAAGGAATATGAATCAACTTGATGTTTTAGGACCACCCAGAAAAAGATCTGCAACAAGTTATACACCATCCATGGTAAGCAAAATGCTGTCCTGTATAACATGGCCAAAGAAACTGCATGTGACAGAGTTAAAAATAATCTTCACCTGGAAAAGTGAAACAACTTGTGTACACAGGCTGCTTTCCTGACTTAATTTGTTTATGCCACTGGAGAAGGAAATGTGTATTCATGTTTCCTTGTACCAAGACACAAGGTTATGTTGCTAATGGTTTTATGTGAGACTGGACAGATGAAATAGAAAATGTCTTTTCTTGTATACAAATTGGATTATGGAAAAACTGCACAGAGAAATGATGCACCCTGGATTTATATCACAGTTGTGGGACTATTGTTAAAAATACAAATTGTCAGACAAAACATAATAAGACATACTATGGTGGTGTGTTGAAACTCCAAAATTATTTTAATATAATATATTCAGCCTCTATGTAAGTGTATATATACATTTTTAGCATTTATATATATAGATACATACACTTGTTTGTATTTTTTGTTCACAGTTAGCAATGATCCAATTCTCAAACTAATGTCTTTTTTTTTATTACTCTAACACAAGACAATGTTTGGCTAACAATGAGAAAAAATATGTATTACTGGGAAAGCAAGGCCAGGAAGCTAAAACTTTTAATTACTTGTTCTATTATACGTATTTGAAGACATATGATATGTGTCAATTTACGCATGGTAATTATTTATGAGTGCACATATGGAATTATGAGAATTTGATAAACTTCCTAAAAAAGTTACAGATGCTATATTCCTTAAAACAATTCTTAATTCTGAGCTCATATGCTGTCACTTCATTGAGATGACAAATGAGACAACCACACAGACAAAGTTCTAACTGTGGAAAGGAAATATGCAAAAAAAATATGAAAAGCTATATCTCAAGAGCTGACAGGTCTGAAAGAATAAATTGAGGGATTATTTTTGTCATGTAAATCTAAATATGTTCAGCAAAGAAAATATATCAAGTAATTTCTAACATAAATAATAAAACTCAATGCATCAACATTTACTGTTAAAAATGTTTTGTTTGCTAAACAGATTGTGTGATTGTTACAAGAGTGGTAAGTGATTTTGAATGGCTGAAAAATTAAGTTATATCTATTAAACCTGGAATATTTATGTGAAGTGTGATAATTCTAGAAAAAATAACAAACAAACAAGTGGAATAAGTATTGATAAGAGTATGTAAGTTTGTATTTGGAAATCACAAAGTGAACCAGTCGGTGGAGATTACAGTGATTTTTTTTTTCAGATTCCTGCATGAGGAACCCCAAAACTAAAAAGTGTTCAGTTAATAAAATGCACAAAACAAAGATGATGTTAAACTCTGTAAAGGAAGGGAACAACAGTTCAAATTCAAAGAATAATAGTTTATTTTGGATATTCATTCAAAGCTATGTGTGCTATACACCACTAATTTTTGAACTGACAGATTAGCAAGGAAAACAATCACTGTAGTCAACAAATTCATTACCAACTCTTGAATAGTGGAATTTGGCTGTCACTGTTCTATGCACTCACAGACAAAAACACACAGCACTGTTTCTTACTACAATGGAATGCAAACCATGAACTATCAAATTAACAATCCTGCATAATAACCACTAGGTCTAGTCTAGCCTAAAGAATAACAGTTAGCAGGTTAGATAATGAATCTGAGGATCCATGATTTGCATCTCATTGCTGCAGAGAAACTTATTAAATATTCACACAAATATACCATCTGATTTTTTTTTTTTCACAGATGAGCTAGAGAAAATTTAGAAAAGCTTAAATCATTTATGCATGCAAAAATATTTAGTATTCAGCACAATAAACAATTTAAAACAAACTGGTATACTTTAGAAAATAAATTTCAAAACTTGCTTACCTGCAGCTTCTTCAGAATGAAGTTGCCCAGTGGGGTGGTCTGTCTTTACTTAGTTCAAATAAAGGTACTTTCTCACTGGCTATCAAAAACTGTTAGAAAAGGAATTATAAAAACAGTCTTCCTGCGATGGTGATTAAAGTACATATATAGATTATTTTGTGACTTAAGTTTGTAGGTAGATTAATTATTTATACATGTATTTGTAATAAGTTATGGCTCATTTACATAAGCACGTGGAATGCAATAGAATATATGAAAAGAAACTGAAATTTATAAAAAATTAAAAATAGTTTTTATACTGTTTAGGTTAACTGTACTTTATTAAAATCAGTGTTCAAAAGGTCAACTCCAGTGCTGTGATTATGTTCTATTATTCAACACTATTTCCATAACATGACAAGATTTTGTAATAAATGGTGGGATCAATCACAGCCCAAGCATCTTGATGTATTTTCCAATACTACATGTGAATTTTGACTACCAAGACCATATTTAAGCAGAACAAAGGCCCAAAATTCTATTGGAGTTCCACCTTAGGATGTGATAAGCATGTGTTGAACAGTATTATTTACTGCAATTTCAATTTCTTTGGCCATCTTTCTCTAAGAAACAGCACCAATTTCAAGGCATAACTGGAAACATGTTAACTTGTAGCTTGTAAGCCTTAACGAGCCTCAAATTATTATCTTGTCAACAGTACTAGGAAATGCATGTATCATGATAGCTTTTTCTGTATGTCAAAGCATTCTCTATTCTCTTTTGTAGCAATCACCTTCATTTCATGTATGAAGACACTGCTGTGGATTGTGTTTTTTGGAACATGTTGGTGTTTTAAAGGCTGATAAGTTTTTCCTCCAGCAACAAGTCTTATATATGGCAGCTTTTCACTGTCAATTGGTAAGAAATTCACCCTGAACCAAACATACAGATGATAATGTGCTGTGTTGCCAGTAATCTCATGGCTGACATTTATTAGTGTATATCATTAAATTAGTATGTATAAATCAATTCTTGAAAATGTGGGCAGTTGATAAAAATATATAATTATAGAACAGAGGAAAAGAAAGCCAAATGTATATTTCATAAATGATTTATTGTACACGTACAACAGTGTATCTGTAAAGACAATGTCAGGTACAGACAGATACAGTCCATAAAATATGTAACCTAAACCAAGTGCTAAAAACTGATCAGACCCCAACAACAGATTTCCTTCCATTCAATTCCAAACATTGCCATACTTTATTCTATTTTGTAAACTAAATCATATTTATACTGATTTTTGTCACCATAGATAAAATTAGTATCCTTGTGATTTTCTTGTACGAGTTTAAGCTTGGTTATCATACGGAGACAGCAGCGTGTAATATCATTAATGCACTTGGTGACAGCACAGCATTGGTTTAGAAGATTTCACTCTGGTGTGACAAGTTTTTTAAATAAGCCTCTAGGCCACCCTCAGACAACTATTAAGAAGGAAGAATTTGAGGCCTTAGTTGAATCAGGTACCCACCAAACTGTATGAGAACTTGTAGACAAATGTAACATTCATTATTAAAGTTTCCCGACATCTTAGAGCATTTGGTAAGGTGAAGAAGCTCAATAAATGGGTACCTCAGGAATTGATTGAAAACCATCAAATAACAAGTTAAAATTTGTTCCTCACTCCTTATTCTTCCCCCTCAAACACCTGTTTCTCCATAGAATTGTCATCTGTGATGAAAACTGGACTCTCGACAACAATCAACGACAATTTAGACAGAGGATTGGCTATTAAGAAGCACCAAAACCAACTGTTCACCCTAAGAAGTTTATGGTCAGTGTGTGATGATTGTCAGCAACTGTGATCCATTATTCATTCTTAAACAATGTAGAAACAATCACAGCAGAAACATGCTATTGTGAACATGGAATTATGCTTCAAAAGTTGTCATGAAAACATCCAGCATTAGTCAATCACAGTGGACCCACACTGTTTCATGACAATGCTCAATCTCATGTCTCACACATTACTGTCTGAAATCTAAACAAATTTCAACAGGAAACTTTACCTCGTCCACCACATTCATCAAATCTTTCCCTTACAGATTATCTCTTTTTTAAAATGTTTGGAATTTTTTTTAAAGAAAAAAACGTATGCAAACCAAAAGTCAATTAAAGTACCTTCAAAGACTTCACTGCATCAAAAGACGTCCAACTCTTTAAATATGGCATTTATAAACATGCAACTCACTGACAGAAGTGTATTGAATCTAAAGGAGCTTATTTTGATTAAATAAGTTATAAGACAATAAGATGTACTTATTACACATTTTCCTTTACAAATCTGACATTTCATATACAACAGCCTGATATTTTGAATTAACTGTGGGTTGCATTGTAAGTTAGATAAAATAATCAAAGTTTATTTCAAATATTACTATCTATTATATATGTTCTCATTTAACACTGAGAGTGGCTGGATTACACATCTAACTTGATTCAATAACTATCAGACAACAATCAAGTGAAACACACAAAATACCAGAGGTGTACAATTCTATTAGAACGTAAACTTTTAATCACATTAATTCTATTAAGAGATTATCTACTTTTAAACAGGTTTTTATTCCACAAGTTTTGATTCCAAATATATTAATCCTTTGAAATATTCTTTTTAGAATGTACTCTAATAATATTTGTATAATTACACGTATGCTACAGAATGAGTAACATCCAATATTAATTTTGTCACTCAAATAGTATTTAAATTGTTTTTTGCAGTAGCATTTTTATAGCTAAATATTTAACTCTGAAAATGACAGGAAAACAGAAATCAAATTCATAGAAAATTATTATAAAGAAAAAGTTGGAGTCAGTACTTACCTTATAAACATGGTTACTTTGCAAATCAAAATCTGCTTCATTTCAAAAGTAGAAACAATAATTCAGAACTAAATAAATTGAACAATATTATACTGTAAGACTAGACTTTTGGGTGATTATTTTTACAGAAAATTATAGTAGAACATGTTTAATAAACGTAACTGAATACAAAAAATATTTCATTAAATAGGATACTTTAAAAGAAATAATAATACTGTGCATAAATATTAGTACCTTCAGATAAGAGAGTTAGCAACACAGGATCACAGATGCAATAATTAGAAGAAAAAAAAAAGTACCCAAACCTTGAGCACTTTTAGATACTTGACTATTCTTTTCCATAAGAATAAAACAAAATGAAGAAAAGACAACTATTCGAAAATGTTCAAGTAGTTGGTGTTTATTTATGAAATCTGTATTAGCATCTCAACTATTCTTACATCATATCTATAGATATTTATTCAGTTGTTTCTCAATTTCAATAAAAAGGAAAAAACTACTTTAAAGGATTTGTACAAGTCCAAGAAAGAATTTACAAACTAAAAAACACAAGCCGTATAACTAAAGCTAATAACTAAAGAAACTAACATATTAAAACAAGTATAGAAAACTTTACAAAAAACCAAGTAAATGTAGGGATATCAGTCCTTCACAAACAATGTAAACACAATTATTTTTAAATGATACCCAAAACTGGTGACTTTTGAATAGTTTACTATTCTTCTATAGGAGAATAATGAGTTATGTTTAAAGACTGTAATGAAATATATAGACAGGAATGTTGATGTCACGTAAATCAGATGTCCAATACAAGTTAGCCTCGAGAACTAGGAAATCATAATTTAGAGCCATTGGTAACACATTCAGCTTGCACTATAAAGATGTGATAATAGTTATAAGAAATGTTAACCTCTTAGAGTTGTATACATTTCCTTGCAATTCCTGTTATGAACCACTACCATAACCTTGGTATGAAAATGTAGTTAATAAAGCAACTTTTAATACAAGTGTTAATTTTAAAAGGAAATATTGAAAACAATCTTCAATCTCCACAAGTAAGAAAATTATGACATTTGCTCTGTCAGTATCTTTTCTAATTTATTTACCAAGAAATATGGAATTCATACTATAAATATTACTCAAGTAAAGCAATTTTCATAGCCTTCAATCTTATTTGTTTAGAGAACCATAAACATCCTCTCTTTCATAAATAACCAAGTTTTCTTTGACATTATATATTATCTATAACCACTAGAAAAAAACAATCTTCTGATCTATTAAATGACACATTATGTTATGTTGTTTTCTTAACAGAGAATTGTCTATTTCATCAACCAATTTCAATTTCTTCTCATGGGAATCACCCAAATGAGCTTAGATGAATTTTTAATGGTTCCTACTGCACAGTTAGAAAGCCAGACAAATAACAATAGTTATATGGCATTGTTTGCTTTTTGCAAGTTATTACTGTGTGTTCTTGGGCACAGTATTTAATTAAATAAATTAGTTAATGTAGTAGAACCATTAGTATAAAAAAAGTAGGTTTATGTTTCGTCAAGAGTAAACAGTAAGATGAGACCAACATATAGAGAACTGATGCTTTTAAAACTGTGTCCTTGTTTCATTTAAAAAAGTAGAAGATAGAATGATTTAAAAAACAAAACGTACCAATGTAATGGAAGGATTCAGTTCAGTGAAAATCATCCTACTAGCATAACAACAGTGGTAGCTCTCATCATCAGGAGAATGAGCACTAAGGACAATTGTTGGTTGGGTCAAAAAACACTAATTCGTCTCCTATGTGATAAACACCTTTATAAGGAATAAGCAAAAATAAACAGTTAAGAACAAAACTGATACAACCAGCTTTTTAAGTAGTTGATTAGGTGGTTTGTGAAAACCTACATAAAGAGCTATATGCCCCTAACTAAAGGAGATTCAACTAATTGACAGAAATCACCATTATGTCTTGAGTTATTCTGCTCAGAAAATAAGATCAGAGTTGCTACTTTTATAATTCACACACAATCCCAAAGCACAAAGAATGATTTTACACATTTTGATGCAAACCATGGACTCTGAGTTATAGTATTTGAGATTTAATCCTTTTAAGAATTTAATGAAGTGTAGCTTAGATGGAGATAAGAATATAACAACTAATGTAACTGAATCTCTCACTAATATAAGAACAGTCAGAAAAATTTAAATGTACTTGCAAGATACACTTGTACACTGATTTGGAATGAGCATAGATATTAAAATAAAAACAAAAATTACTAAAAGTGTTATTATCAGGTGAGACATCTAAGAGTTGTTTACAAATTACACTAAGTCAAACAAAACAGAAAATCATCAATTGTGAAATATTTATGTTAAAAAAATTGTTGAAACAGTTTCAAGTATTACTTTTCTTAATTTGGAAATTTCACATATGCATTTGTTATAGACACTTTAAAAGTGCTCCAATGTTTAAAAAGGGTTAAATTCCTTTTTTCTTTTATTTCTTTTTGATAATGTTATTTTATTACAATGGCCCATGAGTACTCTATGTCTCATACTTTAAAACAAGGCTGTAAAGTTACTCACTGAAAAAAAAGACAGTTTCAATGAATTAACACAAATATTGTACACAGCTGAAATTCTTTATACAAAACTTAAATACTTTGTTACCTTTAAGTGATATATACACTATTAACACATTTATTATTGCAGGTTTGGTAACTTCAAATAAAACATGTTTAACCAAAGATGCAGAAGGTTTTTTTGTTTCAAGGTGTAGTTAAATGTACATCTATATAACTGTACTTTTTATACACTGGCAATGAATGTTATGTCATAAATAGTCTAATATGTTAAATTATTTTTCCCTACATGAAGCAGATTATACTAACAATTGTGGTAGGAACAGTTTATATTTTGTAAGTGGATAATTTAAAAAAACAAACCTATTTACGTAGAGAATTCTTACACTTCTGTCCTAACATGAACATTTCTTTCAAAATTCAAAGCTTATATTACCATCTGTGTTGATGAAGGTTTTGTTAATGCTTTAAAATCTAGAGCCAAAAAATCTGTTTAGTACAATGGAAATTTTCATACCTATGTGAAAGAAAAAATGCATTGTTGTACATTTAGGGTTAAATTTTAAATCTGTTAGGAAATAACATGATATTTCTCTATCGAGCAAAAACATGCTGGAAAAATATTGTAAAGGCATTAAATAACATTAATCTACAATTACCTTAAAAACACATGTAAAAATGAAATGATTCCTGTTTGACTGATGGTTGAAATCTGTGATATATGAAGAATTCTATTAGTATATTTTCACTGCTTGAATTAAAGTTTCAAGTTAAAACAACTCTATTTTTTGTATGTAAATAAAGTAGTCTTGCATGTAAGTACTAAAGTCATAACAATAGAATAACTGTAAGTCTGGACAGTGGAAAATGTACTACATTTCACTATAAATCAACATCCCTTACTTACAATGCAAATAAAGTAAAGAGCATGGTTGGACATCCTCCTATAATTCCTACAGATTGTCTCAGTTTAAACGTTGTCTGTAAGGAGACAACGTAACAGTTCATGTTACTGAATTATCTGTAGTTTCTTAATATACTTCAATAATCATTGTGAAAAACTAACACAGAAAATTCAAAATAATTTTCATCTTTGATCTACTAGTACAGATAACATATAGCATATTAAACTGTAAACAATTTAGAAAGATACATTTTTAAACATTAATTATACTGTAATAAATTCATGTATGAAAATTATCAATCATTATATAACAAATTATGACACAATAACTTTCTCTAATGTAGTAAAATCTTAGAAATGAACTTCTAGTTCCCTTTTATATGACTAGTGAATCTCAGGTAAAATATACAATTTGCTTCAAAGATATACAAATTTAACTTGTACAAAAAGCTAAATACAACAAATAAATATGTATAATTACCTTTAAACCTCTTATATACATACAGTTGATCTCAGTTAGGCCTAGTCTTAGGGATACGAATAAAAGTAGGGGTCTCCACAGGGAAGATGAGTTATCACAGGAAGACTGAACTTATTTGTTAGATAATCGAGACCCAAGTGTTGGATGCTGAAAACAAATGCCCTTTTCTGGGCTCATCTATTTCTCATGGAAGTTGAGCTAACATTATTGCAGGGTTTTTTCATTTGCTGACTTGAAGTTGGTCTTCTGCACAATGTTCCTAGATAAAAGTTGGTAAATGTCCATTTTCATGTTTTATAATGAAAAGAATAAAGTTTTGTGGAATCAATTATATCTGGTAGACTTCTGCTACTTCTCTTAATCTTGTATTTCATATTAACTTAACATGGCTTAAATGCAACAGAAAGATATATACACATACTATTAATGTTGGTTGAATAGAACATCATATTATCATGATCAGAACAAATAAAAATCACTTTCATGTAGGTAATATTAATAATAAAACTTAAAGAAATAAATGAATTAATATATTTATTTCATGTATTTCTTCACAAACAAATCAATCTTGAAGCATTTTTAGACAGTTCGTTTAACTTTTGTATTTAGTAAAAATTTCAAGACAACCTTTTCACAAAATGACAAGTGATGACAAGCTTGGTAATTCCATCCAGACAAACAGTTACAGTTTTTAAATCATAAAAATAAAGGAACTCATAAGCTTCTCTCTAACCAATGAATAGTGGGATTGACTGTTACATTAAAAAGCCTCTATGGCTGAAAGAATGAGCATGTTGGATAGGATAGAGAGATATTAAAAAAAAAAAGTTTGACACTTGTGGCAGAACTGGGATTTTTTTCACCTAAAAGTACTAATTCGACAATTGTACTTTTATTATTATAGTACCAAAATGGGTAAATAACTTGTTTGCAAAAATATACTACCTCTAAAAAATGTCTCATTTGTTTAGACATTAGGTGGACGTATCAATCAATTTGTGTGTAAAAACATCATAGTGTCTGAGATCAGCAAATTGATTACAAATTAAAAGATGATGTGGCATTAGATTCCTTTAGGTTTTAAATATGTGCAAGGAGGCTGTTAGCTGGATCATAAAAGTTGTTTTGTACTGACTGAATTCTTACGTTTTTCTTCAAAGTAGTTTTGCTAGTTAAAGTGAGACATGTTAACAACATCCCACTAAACTATGACAACCTCTAGCAATTAAATTTGCTAAATTCTTCACACAATTCTGAATTTTGCTAATAATTAGTATCTTACTTTGTAATTTAAACTTTAAAACATTGATTTAATTTCTCAGTTATATCATGTCTGTATACAACAATATAGTTTAACAATGTCACATTACTGCACGTGTAATATCACAAGTCTAAGCTGATTAAAATTAAAGTAACAGAATCACAGCAACCAATAGGACCACATGAAGCTATCTGTGAGCTTGTATATATAAATAAATAACAACTCATCATGCAGACAATCCCATAAGAGATAACATCAGGGTCCAAAATCAAAAGTATTAACTTCTTGGTAAAAAATAAAAAGGACCAAAAGTGGCCCCAAAATAGTGGACACCATAACAGATTTGGTGAAAGCTAACAAGCACTCATAAAACTCATTCTACAGGTGCTTTGGAGTACTGGTGTGATGGTGTCCATTGGTTACATACATTAGAAATATGTAGGTGATAGTATCAAAGAGACATTTCTATGTGTAGAAGAATGTAAACTAAAATACAAGTTGAAAGTACGATAAAGTCACACCAATGTAGGAGGAGAGAATATACTTGAAATTTTAATGTATTTTAAATGAAATATATAAAATATACAAGAAATGTAAAATTTTATCACAATAATGTTTCTTCCTGCTTTCTTTATTTCAGGATGTTACTCTTATGTTTCTTCTAACTCACTGTTATATACTGAAGTTAAAGCATCTTCATCACTTGATTCACTACTGTCCCAATGAATATCATCTTGTGTTCCATCTTACACATTGGATAAACAACATTTTAAAAACAGTTTTCTAATAATACCGTCTGACACTTCTTTCCAAGCTTTAGAAATCCACTTCACTATTACTGACACCCTTTTTATTATACCATTCGGTGTCAAAGCATGATTGTCTTTATTCAGCCAAGCATCATAATGCTTATGGGTACAATCTTTAAATGACTTATTAATGGACATATCAAGAGGTTGTAACTGACCTCTCATTCCACCAAAAATTATCACCAGATCACTGGTTTTGTTCCTTAACCTACTCTTGATTTTATCTGAGAGATGGCCATGAAATGCATTCATCCCAACCACTCTTACATTAACACTGATGTCATCCATGCATTTTTTTGTGCTCAAACTATTACATTTTTGCAAACATTTTCTTTAAACAATGTTTTTCCTGTTTAATATGACATACGGCAGTACTTTATTTCCGTCTGCATTACACATAGCATGACACTAATTCTTAACTTTTCATAACCAGTGATTTTGAATGTCACCTGTTTTTCTCTTTTGGCATTTACAGTGTAGTTGCATGGCATGCCAAAAAACTGCCGTTTCATGTGCGTTACAAATTTGGTTTAGGAAATATTGATTCCACTGGCATAGACCAATAACATAATGTTGATATTAAATAAGTTTTGTTTCAAAATCTGTCAGCAATTTTTGACTAATTGTTGTTCTATGCCATAATGATAAACCTTCTCTTTTCATAAATTTCTCACACCAACCACAACTAGCCTTGAAAGAAATACCATAATTTTCTAAACATTTTTTTGCTTTTAACATTAAGACTTCTCTCACTAAAGGCAGTTCTTTATTTTACAACTCTCTGAAATATATTAAAATGACAGCATCAGTTTCAAGATGCCTTCCTTTTCTTGGACCAAAAAATGATTTTGTACTTTTCTTGCAAGAAAACAACATGGTTTTCATACCATGGCAACTATGTGCATTTGCCTCACTCACTGTATACTTTTTACTTGCTGCATGATTCCCAATCTGTTTGGTGCACAAAATAACTTTTCTTTTATATTCAGCATCATACATGAAACATTTTTGATGGGTAAAAAAACACAATAAAATATCATCTGAATTACAGAAAAGTCAGATAAGACAGAGTGTGGTGATATATAATTACATTACTAGAGACATCAGGAAATTTGATGTTTTGTACATATTGTTTTTAGTCTTTCTAAGCCAAGTTCTTTTTAAAATTAGTCCAATCTGTTTGTTAATGCAGAAATTTTTCAAAAATCTTTGTTGTTCAAGGACAATGATGTTTTTGAGTCTTTCAAAGAGAGAAAAATAAAAGTTGAATTTAAGACGAAACCTAATTTTCTGTTTGAAAAAAGGTTCATCTTAAATTCAAAGTAATACAATATATATGTGTGTATCTATTGTTTAATCATAATAGTAATTCTGCAGTTTTTGTTAACCCTACATGGTCTGGTGAGTACCTTTCCATGTGTCAAGTGCATACCTGTATTTGACATTTTAAAACTTAAATAAAATTTATAATTCCAAGTAGTTCCAAAAGAATTTATTCAAATACTTTGTAAAAAATGTTTTTTTTTGTAGCATTCATTTTGTGTAATTCACAAAATACTGCATTTTGTTGATATCCTTTTACAACTGAAGAACAGACCACAGACATGGGATTTTTTTTTTAATTTTTCTAAATGTTCTTTTAATTCCTGGAAATGTTTCAGTTTTAAGTTATATATAGTTAAAGGTATGGAACTTTTCTTGTATAACAAAACAACAAGAAGGCCTAGTTAAGAATAGAGAGTAATGATAACCATTAGTTAAATATTCCAATATATATAAGGTAAATCAAATCTATATTTATTAAATAGGAAAGTTATGCTGATGAAGAAAAATGAACATTGTCCACCAATATAGTTTTTCCCAAGTGGTTTCTAAACTGTGTGTTACAACAACTTCACCAATACAGAATAATTAAAAACATTAAAAAACAAACACTGCATGTAGCAGCAGGGATGTTACACAAATCAGTGTAAAGGGTTGGAACATCATGAGTGAAAAATGTTTGGAAACCACTCCTCTATAGACTATACATGGAAATTGAATTAACCACTCTCTTGCTGAGGTTAATTAACTTACAGAACTGTTCATACAAACTAGCTAGAAAGAGACAACTGTATGGAAAAGTAACACCCAAAAATCATTTACTTATCACAAATTAAAATACAAATACAGCAAATCCTTGACATTTATTACCAGTACTACAGTTCTAACTAACCAATTGGTGAAAAATGTTTTCTACATGTAAGCCATATTTTTGATTTAATATAATTTCCGAGTTCTTCTGAATCTGTAAAGTTCCAAATAGAAGCATATAAAATCACACAGATTTGTGAATTCATATTCAAAAGGACAAATTATATGCTATGCATTTATTTATATTATAAAAAATAATAGAATACACAAAGACACTCCTAGTTACATTTCATTCTATAAACTTACATGAATCAGAGAAAACTTGCCAATAACTGCTAAAACAACAATTTGTGTAAAGAAGTCTAAATATACCACAGGTTTAGAGATCTTTTTCCAAAGATCACTGAAACTTCAATTATTCAAATTTTCTATAACATAAAAAACAATCAAACAAATGAAACCGATTTCATACTGTACTTCTTGAATATTTCTTGGACCTTTTAAACTCTTTATGAACAAATAGGAAGTTATACTATATAACTAACATAGGTTTACAAACAAACAAATTTAAATTTCTGACCAACTCAGTTCCCTAAGCCTAATTTGCCACCTTAAGATGTGGATTTCTCCAGTTATACTATAAATAAGAAATTGTGTTTATAATATTCACTTCCACCTTGTTTCTAATTAATATTTATGTTTTAAAGAGGGTCAACAAGAAATATTTCTCCATTATATGTTGTATCAGAAACATCTAAATCACAGCTTGTGTAATTTACTGCTCTCATACCAGTAACATCTTTGTGTATAATATAAACCTTCTTGGATGCATGTTTTCAAAGTAACTTATTACAAAGCTGGATATGTATGTTTCACTCAAAAACTTTGGCAGTATCTTTACTTACAGAAGCTATACTAGAAAGTAAATACTTCTCACATGTATGAAGTAAATAACTGCATGCAATATTAACTGAGAAAAATCTTTATTAGAAAAAGTTTCACCAACATGGAGATTTTACACTATAATGAGACAAAGCAAAATGTCTAGAGATGTTGCCTGTTAGTATGATTAAATTTTCTAAACACAAAACCTTTATTTTACTTTAAAAATTAAAGTATTACTGGAATACAAACATTTAAATATGTAATTATTGTTCCAAGGATCAATTAGACCTTTTGTGACAGGTCCAAGGTCAAAGGCCACATCATCTCATTTGTCGATTTGCATTCAATATTTTATTGAATTAACATTTTATGAACTTACGTTAAGTTTAGAATCAAATTGTAGATTACAATTCAAACTTTAATATTATATATGAGTTAATTTCTTAATTTCAAACTATATGTTAAAAGAACACATCTAAATGTAGATTTTAGTGAGTCATGTGGTATGTTTGTTTGTTTCTGTATTTTGCACAAAGCTACATGAGGGCTGTCTGCACTAGCCATCCCTAATTTAGTAGTATAAGACCAGAAGGAAAGCAGCTGGTCATCGCCACCCACTGCCAACTCTTGGGCTACTCTTTTACCAATGAATAGTGGGATTGACAATAACATTGTGATACTCCACAGTTGAAAGGGTGAGCATGTTTGGTGTGATGGAGATTCAAACCAACGACCCTCAGGTTACGAGTTGAGTGCCTTAATCACCTGGCCATGCTGGGCCTATGAAGTATATTGAATGCAGCACTGTTTAAAATTAAATGTTTGTGATGTCAAAATACTAAGTCTATAATTTCATAAAAATTAGGGATTATAATTCCTTAAAGCTAGAATGTCAAATAAGAAACGTGTATCTTTTTAATTTTGCTGAGATATGGCTTATGTACTGAATCAAACATAGTGACACTGTCCACCTCTTTCCATTTTTTGAAATGATCCCTTATATACTCTTACTACAGAAAGTGACATGTAATAACCAATCAATAGTTTAGAATGTTCCCAGAGTGGTTTTTCTCAGCCATTTTAATCTGTGAAAAGGCTACCACATTCTTTCTATCAACGTTTCCAAGAGGGTAGGGTTGTGTTTTTAGTTTGCTCAATGTTTCATATTTTTTAAAATCTAAATACATCTTAGTTACTAAACATAATATATTATAGTGGAATTCTAAGGTATAAGAATAGTTATTCAACCATACATATAAAATCTAAAAGTTTTTTTTTTTTTATATCCTCCACATGCAAAATTTTAAAAGGCTTAGCAACCTATGTCTGGTAACCACCAAGGTTGTAACAAGAAGAGATAATTGTTTAGTTTACCTTTTGATTTATTTGAAGAAAAAGAAGTTTAATAATTTATTTCTAAATAGTGATAATATATACACACATATGTAATATATAATAATTGAAATGTGACAATATTATAAAATACTAGTCCATTAAAACACAACCAAGACAGGGAAGACTAAAGGTCAGTCTTATATTACTGGATAAATAACAAGTGTACATGCACTGTACTATTGCAAGTTATGTATTGTTAGCTAAGCATGACTGGAAGTTTAATATAATAAGAAAAATATATATGTAAATATATAGTGTTATGAGGCTTATGCTACTTAAACTAAATATTTGTATTTTCATGTTATATGTAGTCATTCTAGCATGAGAAAAGCATAATTTATATTTATTTCATAATTTTTTATGATAACTGTGAGGTTAGTTAAGTGACAAACCCTACACAGAGTATAGAAAATAAAGTACATAGCCTTCTGAAAACAAATGCTTGAAATGTATTTAGGAGGTTTTAGAGATTATACAAATAATATTTGAGATTTTGGGGATGAAGAATAGCTTTTCTAATCATAACATGAAATCACTTTGCACTCAGACTAGTAATGAAACAGACTCTATTTTCACAAACAAATCTGTAGTAAAAAATATTTTATTAAAAAATCTGATTTTTTTGCAAACAAAATGCTTGTAATCTTCACTAAAAGGCTGCTAAATTTTATGATATGCTATAATAAAGGTTATAGTACAAATACTTAATATGCGAAAATGTATAGACGAACTTAAGTATGTTACATCAAGCTTATTACAAATGGATTAATCCAGGTACTGTACTTGTTTAAACATACAACCTGTGTTGTTTATATGTACGTTTAGCAGCCACATACACTCACAGTATTTGCTAGTAGTTTCAACATGCTGATCACCTCAGTGATAATGAGAGCCAATAAGTCTACAGCTCAAATAACTAACTAGTAGCAAAGTAGTCTAATGATCCAATAGGGTTGATTGTTTACAAATCCCCCCACCCCAATTAATTGAAAAAAATTAGAGGAAATATTGCATGTGACTATTTTTTCAGTGGTCAAATATAAAAGTCTAAAATTATGACTGTTATGTAAGTGAATAAATAAAATTTGTTTTCCTTATAATAACTTTTGATTACATTATGTCAATAAAGAAAACTTATTTTGGCTACAGAGAATGAATGGGTGTTAACTGCATAAATAGTTATATGGAGTTAATTTCTGGGCCACAACTACATCTTTGATTTTCAAGGCAGTTGCATCAGTAATATATGCTTAAACAGTTCTGTCCAAGTGAGCTCGAAACAGAGCGTAAACAATAATGCCTCAAGAATGTGGAGTTCCCTACAGTTAATGATAGACAACATGATGGAACAAACTATCCTTTTCTTGACCTTGTATTCTCCCATCTTAAGGAATGCTTTCCTAAAGAGCTTCTTTGACAATTAGCAACTTATCTTTAGTTATAAGGAAACTCAAAAAAACTAAATCTTTAAATGAAGTTTGATTTGTTAGAACAGTAGTAAAGATGATACATGCAATATTTTTTATTTGACTGCAAATCTGACAGATGTAAATCTAAGTTTAGCAATGCCAGCTCTGTTCCACAAGGAGTACAACTGTTGTCAAATCCTTCTGGTGTTCTTCCTCAGTGTATCTGCTGTTTTGTAATCACTTCAGTCACAGTCAGTAAGCTAATAAATGTGAAATATTCTTTCTGTCATGTGAAGATTTAAAACTTGGCACAGTAGCGTGTTTCAAAACTAAATAATGATGTACACCAAAAACAGGAGGGAATCCTCAATAGCCGCAGAACTTTAAAAGGCACTGAAAACCAAATCTATTTTCTTCCAAACTGATGATGCACAGAAGGATGAATAGCAAATATATTAAATTTCCTTTTCGAAGAACATGTCACATGTTTTTCTTGAATGCACTACATATAACTGAGCTAACATGACACATATTGATGTTTTTGGATAAAGGATTAGAGCACATGATGACCATGTGATTACATACACATCTGTTCTTCTTCTAAGGAGAAGCCGTCCTCTTTCCTTCAGATATAATTGATATATTCAGTCTGTTTTAACGGGCTTTTAGTAATAATTCCCAAGCACAGATTTGCGCTAATGTGTCGATAAGATGCGAATGCAATTCCATATTTCCTGTTGTGCGATTCGTTTCGGCTTTCTTATTCGGATCTCACGTAGCTTGATGCCATAATGATGTTTTGTCACACTCGTAACATTATATTTCAGGTTCGCGGGTTCAAATTCTCGCCACACCGAATATGCTCGTTCTTTCAGTCGTGGAGGCGTTATAATGTTACAGTCAATTCCATTATTCGTTGGTAATTCAAGAGTTGGCTGTGGGTGGTGATGACTAGCTGCCCTTCCCTCTAGTCTTACACTGCTAAATTAGAGACGGCTAGCACAAATAGCCCTCGAGTAGCTTTGTGCGAAATTCAAAAACAAACAAACAAACAAACAAACTCGCCACTCAGCGTGAATTCTGACGACATCGCTTCACCAACGTCGATTAGAGAAGCCTTTTTCATACGAAAACATCTTGTATCAATATCCTTAGATCTTGAGAAGGCTTATGATTCAACGTGGAGGTATAGCATTTTGCGAGACCTCTACTCATATGTATTATGTGACAATTTGTCCATTTTTATTTTAAAAAATTATGGGTAGGCGATTCCAACTTTTTGTGGGTTCGACTCTTCCCGTTTGTTTTTTTTTTCTAAATGAACTTGGAGTCCCTCAGAGCTGTGTTTAAAGTGTCACACTTTTCAGTGTAAAGATTAATGCCACCACTGAACAACTCCCTTTATTGTTACAAACGGGCTCTATGTCGACGACTATCACATATCATGCCAGTAGTCGAACATGACGTTTATTGAGTGGCAACTACAGATTTCTCTCAATCGTTTACTGATGTGGAACACAGCAAACGGTTTTAATTTCTCTCTCTCTTTCAAACCATTTGTATGCACTTTTGCCGCCAAGGGGTTACTCACCTCAATCCTGAACTCCGTGTTGGTGAAGTTGTGCTTCCCGTGGTCCTTAAGACGAAGTTTTTGAGGCTCATCTTTGACCGTAAACAGACCTTTATACTACACATCAAGCAGCTACGAGTCAAATGTACAAAAGCACTGAACATCCTCTCTATCCTCTCTTCCTCCATTTGGGGAGCTGATAGATACTTTATGCTAAAGAAATATAGTGCTCTTATTCGATCGAATCTAAACTTTGGGTCTCTGGTTTATGACTCTGCCAGGACCTTGGCATTGAAGATGCTATGCCCAGTTCATTATCAGGGACTTCAGCTCTGCACCAGGACTAAAAAGAAGCTGTTAGGATTTATCACAGTTTTTATAAAAATTTTTACTTGTTCTTTTTATTTTGAAAGGAAAATAGGCTTAAGTTCGACTCAACCAACACGCTTCATTACCCGAATCTGTCAAATACACGAGTTTTGACTTTTAGTGAATGATGAATATTTTGTTATTATAGTGTTGTTAGTCAATTAAAAACGTCAGTAAAGAGGCCACAATGATATTCTATAATTAAACAGATAATGTTTATCCTAAGTTCTTTATTTTTCAGAGATCAATCTATTCGAAACTTGCTTCAGTTACGATGGTAACAAATTTTTGGAACGAATTCGATACAGGTATTGAACCTATACTTCATATCATGGTGTGAGATCATGTGAGGGTGGGTTGATCTTATTCTTCGACGTTCAGTAATGTAGTACATAAACGTAACAAAAGAAAGTCCATTTTTTAAACCTACATTTGACCTAATTAAGAGTAGGTTAAAAAATATATGACATTTAGGAATGAAGTTTTTACAAATATTCAAGGAAATTTTAGGTAACATCTTCTTGGTTTGATTAGAAACCATTTTGTTGCTAATTCTTGCTTCTGTCTTTATTGAAGTAATTTTCCAAATAAAAGTATTTGAATTTTATGGTTCAAAGATCGAAATTCACATATACTTTTAATTCCTCCTGCTTATGTTACAAGTGAAAAATGTAAAAATAAGACAGTAAATGACACGTGTGATATTTTTCATTTAATATTAATTATAAAGTAAATACAGCAGCAAGCAACATGTTTTTATATTCAACTATACAACATTACCTAATCCAGTTGTCTCAGTTATAACTACAATTGTAGTATTTACCTAATGAATATTTAAAGTTGTTATGCTTCCTAAATATTTTCACGAAAAACTATTTATTTTGTTCTATCTTTCTGGGATAATTCTCTGGGTTACCGTATAAGTGTTACATCTATACCTAATTATCATTTAATTACAAAACAAAATAAATTGAACAAAATAAACACTGCTCAAAAGTAGATTTCCATAATTTCATGGATCGCTGAATATGAACACTGATATATTCCTGTAAACATTTCAAGATAACACCTTAGCAATTTACAATACCTTAGATATCGTACAAGGGCAAGCATGGCCTGGTGGTTAGGGGCATTCGACAACTCCCAATCTTTAGGTCGCGGGTTCGAATTGCATCGTTGAACATGCTCGTCGTTTTACTGGTCAAGAGTTGCCAGTTTCTGATGTTGACTTCAACTTCTACTCTGTCATTTCTAAATTAGAGACAGATAGAGCTGGAAGCCCTCAAGCAGCTTTGCGCGAAATTCAACAAACGAAAGAAGAAATAAGTATGTAGAGCACATTTTAAAATAAATCTAAATTTTGTTACGTTATATAACAAATTACGTTATGATGTTAACGAAGTCGTAAATTACCCTCCACTTTTGAATGTCGCTCGTTCATGTGATGTGGACTAATCAGTCGCAGAGTGAACTGGAAATAATAAAACTGAAAGCGTCGTATTTAATAATGAACTAAATGGTCATGGAAGGAGAACCAATGGCTAAAGGTAAGACGAAAAATAATAATATTCTGTTAATAAAAGTTTAAATGATAGTTTTCTTTTAGCACTACCGTCAACATTTTATGTTTACATATTCTCTAAAGCTGGAAACTACTTTTAAATTAACAAGAAATTTAAAGCTAATTTGTACGAGTGTTTATCTTCATATATTTTTATCCTTTCATATCATATGATAATTGCTCAGAGAAGCTTTGCAGTAAGCTGAAAATCTCGAACCAGGATTGAGCCTGAAAGTTTTAAACGTTTACCAAGAGGTGATGGGAAATCAAACCTCTGTACGTCATTACATCCGCCATTCTAGGTGAGTTTGAAATATTTTCGTGTGATACAGTTAAAACAAGTTAATTTGTTTGATCAGAGCAAAATATAAGGCTATCGCCTCAACATGTGTCTTAAACGTATTTGCTTTCTCTCGCACACAAATTGATAACCCTACCTTTCTTCTTTACGGGAAGAGCATATACATGTCATTTGTCTGTTTTATAAGGGTAATGTAAGCTTAATGAAACATTTTGTGGGATTAAATACCTATCATGAGCCTAAAGACACTATAGACAAATATGGCCCTCAAACAAAGGTTACCCTACTGTATAAATAAATATTTTGAGCAATAAAGCATTATTATCTATCCGGTTACTAACATATTTAACCAAAACTATATTATTTTTCTAACTTTTTGCTTGACATAGTGCCACTACTGCGTTTCAATAACTTATTTGTAATATATCATTTGTCTCGAATCTTCATAACTAGAAGTTAATCTCATATGGTTGTTACAACTAATCGAGATACTTTAAACATGAAATGCATTGATCTCATCCGTCATATTAAAATATTGCTAATATTGTATAAAAAAATTAGTGTCTGTAAGGTACACTTGTTTTGTAAATGTGTTTTTAAAATAGAGCACTATATCTTAAAACTTAGTATTTTTTGTAATATAAGTTATACTGTGATGAAAACTTTGTAAAGATGTTTATTAGATGTTTGTGACTTAAGTTATGCCCCATTGAGTCGTCTGTAGCGTTTGAAGAGTATAAAAATCACACTTATGGTTGCATTCATTACCCCGAGCGCATGTTGGACAGTTAAAAATATCTTCAAAGAATTTCTTCACAAATGTCACATCCCAGACTTGCTTGACATAGAGGTTGTTCCACACACCGAATCTCAAAGAAATACGCTTAATTTGCTCAAAAAATCTATATCTGTGATCGTCTTTTCACTAAGTGCAGTATTGGTAGAATTTAAGTAATCTCTTGCCTATTTAAACCACAAGATGACGTTACGGTGAAACTTGGTCGTACTTTAAAAATTTTTGAATACTAATATCTTTTACTTTAGCACAGTTTAGGGTAGCAGATGAAATATGAAACGTAGAGATGTTTTGTAGAAGTTTGTTTTGAATTTTGCGCAAAGCATGATTCTCACTATTCTGGTATGGACGATACACAGGTTGGTGTCTTCGAAGAGGCCCACCAAGTTAGCCACACTGGCCACTTGAAGAATTGTGACGGTGGAGCTCTGGAATCGCAAGCCAGTCTTGAAGTCCTGAGCTATTTTACTCACCAGCCTGTTGAAAGGTAGTTTGAAGAAGAGCTGCTCAATGGACTTCCGGTAAAGGCAGATAATATGGAAGAGGTTTCTTTTCACTACCTGCGGCTGAGCACTTTTTGGAGCATGTTTAATAGCTAGTTTTATTATGGGTAATTCACCCCCTGGGTTTTCTTGAATTTTGTTTTCTGGAAGATTACGTTTTCGATATGAAGGGTCTCTAAGGAAGCGATATAATCCATACCTGGTACTAAGACCTGTGAGATTGATTGGTTGTTTTTAATTATGTGATGACTCTGTGTCAGGAGATCCTGATTTTGAAGTGATAGATTAGAGGGAAAACAACTAATCAACTCCAATCACCGCCAACATCTGGGCTGTTCGTAACAAACTAAAGGTTAGATTATAACGCATTTATGACCGAAATGGCCACCTGTTTTTATTTTGTTTGGGTCTTGTGTTTGAGAAGCGGTGCTACTAACCCTGCTTCGTTCTTTCAGCTATGTGTGCGTTATAACAGTAACAGTCAATCCCACTTTTACTTTAAGACGGTAAATGGTATGAACTCATTGCCTTTCTATTGGTTTCTGATTCAAAATTATCGTCTCTTAAACCTGAATCACTAGGTATTTCCGACATGGCAATCTATCACATTATGAGCATAATATATTGCTCAATTGTACAAAGAAACTTGTAAAACGTGTATTGTTTTAATAATAACTTCATTCATACTGTATATGACAATTTTAATTGAGTTAAACAATCGACTCGTCTAACCGATACAAACATCACATGAGCAACAATTTAACCGTACTGTCGTTACCACCAATAGGCTGTGATGTTAATTATTGCTTTTTAGGGCCTTGCATAGCCTGGGAATCGGTACAATCGACTCTCAATCTGTGGACTGACGGTATGGATCCACTTAACCGTACATGATTACCCTGTTAGTCATAGATGCTTTATAACTGACAGCCAATCCCACAGTTCTTTTGTGAAGGAGAATTTGTTTTGAATTTCGCACAAAGCTACTCGAGGGCTATCTGTGCTAGCCGTCCCTAATTTTGCAGTGTAAGACTAGAGGGAAGGCAGCTAGTCATCACCACCCACCGCCAACTCTTGGGCTACTCTTTTACCAACGAATAGTGGGATTGATCGTAACATTATAACGTCTCCACGGCTGAAAGGGCGAGCATGTTTGGCGCGACGGGGATGCGAACCCGCGACCCTCGGATTACGAGTCGCACGCCTTAACGCGCTTGGCCATGCCGGGCCTGTAAACGAGAATCCCCACAATTTGTCAGTGGAAAATGTTGACTGGCTGCATTCCTAGTAATATATCACTGCTGTATTAGGGACGTAATCTTAGGTGTTTGGGTGAATTGTAAGATTGTAAAGTCGTGTATGCTCAAATAACAATATGAATTCAATAATTAAAAGTGTATACCCTCAGCTTCATTGTTATGATGAAATTTACAGCAATTTAAAGTCCAGTCTCAAATTCTCAGGTACAACGTATCAGTGATTTTTTTTTAATGAATGATCGACAGGTTCGATAAAGATAAAGGAACAAAAAGAAGTCTGAAAACAGTGAATGTCAAAACCTTGGTGATGTCTAAATATCATGAATTTATAGAAGGTGATAGTACTAGCAGCTGTGTAGCTTTATTATTTTGTTTCTTGTGGTGAAATATTATCATGAAATGTATGTGTATAAAGAAGGGGACACACAAAGAAATTAAGTCAGCCTTGAAAAACATAGTTGTAAAGTGTCGTCTAAAGAAAATACAGATATATGTAAATTCTCTTTGTTAACCTGAAGATGACATAAGAAGTTTGAAACGTTGTTTTTAATAAAAGTTTTAATACCCATATTGAAATACACTGTTACTTCAAGTACGTTTCTCGTGATCCCGAAGTACATTCTGTTGAAAACGCTAGAGAAAAAAACCTTAACTTTATATGAGAGTCTGATGGCAGCAGTAGTAGCTTGGCCAAATTGTTGATCTATGAAGTTTGTAGTGATTAGAGGGGCTAGATAACTAACAACCAAAGTATCATTCTAAATGATGCTTCTTTCATCAAACAGATAATTAATGTAAAACAATACATAAGTTATCTGGACGTAACTCTACGAACACGTTTCAGAGACGAAGTATCTATGATGATATTTATTAAATTAAACATTTATAGAAATATAAAATAACGTTTGAAAAACTGAAATGTTATAGTAACAAAAAATACATTAACGAAAGCTTACATTACTTATATTACCAGTTTGTTAAATGATTTATGTTTAAGTTTTGGATGCTTTTCTTCTCGGTTTATTGGTAGTTTAACTGAGAAATGGACATGTTTAGATGCTGGGTGCAAAAGTACCTCAACAGCAGCCCCCCAGTGGCTCAGCGGTATGTCTGCGGATTTACACGCTAAAATTCGGGTTTCGATACCCGTGGTGGGCAGAGCACAGATAGCCCATTGTGTAGCTTTGTGCTTAATTCAAAACAACAACCTCAACAGCAAATAAAGAGATAGACATGCGTAAAGTCGGAACACGTGGTCGGTTTAGGTTCGAATTTCCGTCACACCAAACGTGCTAGCCGTTTCAGAGATGGTGGAGTTATAACGTGGCGTGCAATACGACTATTCGTTAGCAACTTGGCACTGGGAGGTGAGAATTAACTACCCTCCCTCCACTCTTATACTGTTGAAGAAGGGGCGGTTATCGCAGGTAGCCCTTGTGTAACTTGACGAAAAACTGAAAACAAAACAAACATATCACGACATACTTACCCAGTGTAAAAGTACTTTTTTTATATAATTGTTTAATTATGCTGATGGTATGAGATGCTAAAGTCTTGGATAAAAATATTTTTTTAATATTCTGTATTGATGTTAAGGTTCATACACATGTAATAACTACAGAGTAAACGCTCGAAATGTAACAATGTAACGTATGACCGGACAAAAAGAATTTAGAAACTAAAATAACTACACGTTTTCTTTTTAACAGATTTGGATTTTTTGTAATAAGTATTTAAAAACTTGACAAACTATGATAATTAATTAATTTTTCACCATTATTTTTTATTTTGTAACATAGATTTCTGAAATTAAGTACAATTCCATACAGAGGCTGTCAGCGTTCTGCGAGAATACAGTTGAGAACAGCTCTTTTGGTAATGAAATCCAGCTATTATTACATAGTCTACAGAGTACATCTAAAACGTATTAACGTAGTATTAGTAAAATTGAAACACTAGTGTGATTAACAACAATAAGAACTTTTTATGTTAACGAATCGCATCAACTGCTTTATACCAATAATAATAAGAGACAAAGTATTTCCCAAAACGCCATTTGTGTGTCCAGTCTGATACTACATGTAGTTTACGTGATTTTTATCAAAACAACGAAGTAAGTTGCTTCAGACTGATTAAGACAACAACACTTTTTTCAGGCCCAGCATGACCAGTTAGTTAAGACGTTCGAATCGTAATTGGAGGGTCACGGGATCGAATTCCCGTCCCTCCAAACATGCTCGCCTTTTCGCCCTTGGGAGCGTTATAATGATACGGTCAATCCCACTATTCTTTAGTAAAAGTATAGCCCAACAGTGGGCGGTGGGTGGTGATGACTAGCTGCCTTCCCTCTACTCTTACACTGCTACATTAGGGATGGATAGCATGGATACTTCTAGTATAGCTTTGCATTAAATTAATAAAATCAACAAACAATATTTATGTCACTATTGTTAATCAAGCTTTTCACTTAACAATATTACATCAGTTCATGACGTCACTCAAACAAGAATATTTTATGCGCATAGCAACAGCGATATTTCACTTAGAAACAGAAAAGAAAGTTAAATATAAGGCGTACAGTGAAAACAAGAATAATTATATATGGCTAGTTTAAGTGAATTAATGTACATTTACTTTAGTTTACTGCTTGCTTTAGGGTCTACAGTAGACCACGAAATTATACATGATTCTACTGTTACAATAATCTGTTCAAAAGATGTTCATAATAAAGAAGGAAAACTGATAAATTGGTACACACCTCTGAATGAAGTAGTGACAAGTAGGGAGAGAATACAAGGGAAAGATGGCGGCCAATTATTGTTAATTGATGTGCAATTTGAAGACGCGGGAATTTACACATGTGGAAATGGTGAAGGTGATTACAAGCATAATGTCATAGGTAAATTAAAAGTTTTATTTTATTTTAATTCTTATTTTCGTTTATTAAACCATATTAATTTAACAGAAATAACATTTAAATCGAAATCACCCTTCTCGATTTTGAATGTACTTCAACCGTTACCTTTGAATTTGATATGTCACCCACCATGTGTATTGATTAAAAATGAATTCCTTCTATATTTACTGTCAGGAAAGCATTTGAATTAACTGACAATATTGATTATTAATGTAACCATATTTTTGTTTAAGCTCATTTGAATGCGTTGGTTAGAGTTATGCAAAATGTGATTCTTCTGTTTTAGCAGTTAACAATGTTAAAAGTAAAGTTGATGCTCTTCGTAAAATCAACCTCACGAATACAATGTTTTCTTTAAACTTTCTAAACCTAAGAATGTAAGGTACCTCACTTATATAGACCACGTTCGATCTGTATAATATTGTATAATATAGTTCCAGATTGTTAATACAATTGCCGTACGACTCATTTTCTGAATTAGCTCTACATTTCTATTTACGTATACAAATTAGATATTTTCATTTCAAACCTAGAGTTTTAACACAAACGTTTGTTTTTTTAATACTATAAAGAATTGATGGAGAGTCAGAAGTCAATGAAACCAAATATTTATTCTTAAAATCAGACATATTTGCAGATATTTATCCCAAATTTTTCTTAATTTGTTCATTACGGATCTTAAATTAGTGGTATACCAAAATCGAATTTTACATCTAACATATTCCTTAATCCTAGAACCCATTTGTATGGTTTG
Organism: Tachypleus tridentatus; assembly: GCF_004210375.1. NCBI lineage: Eukaryota > Metazoa > Arthropoda > Merostomata > Xiphosura > Limulidae > Tachypleus > Tachypleus tridentatus. The sequence continues at coordinate 122,306,749 of NC_134834.1, read as the reverse complement.
ACAATAGTAACTGAATTTTTTTTTATGCATTCTAAAATATGTATAGCATGGGTATTAAATACTTAGGTTTGTGAAGCAAAGAAGGTTTTCCGATAATAAAAGAATTGAACAACCACTTCAAATGAAGATATCCTTTGGCCTTATTCCTCTCTGAATGATTTTACACTTGTTATGATTTAGTGTCTGAATTGGACTAAATACGACAAAAATTTCATTTGTTAAAACAACACATGATCGACCATATCATTACTGACGACGCCTCTTGTTATCACTAGAGATCGTAAAGACAGCAAGATTCGTAATGTTGTTTATGAACACAATGGTGTAGCTCAGTGGTAAAGTTTTCGCTTTTCCCATGAAAGGTCCCGGATTCGATCCCCGACACCTCTACGTGTACATTTTAAGGCCCGGCATGGCCAGGTCGGTTAAGGCGTGCGGCTCGTAATCTGAGGGTCGCGGGTTCGCATCCACCGTCGCACTAAACATGCTCGCCCTTTCAGCCGTGGGGGCGTTATAATGTGACGGTCAATCCCACTATTCGTTGGTAAAAGAGTAGCCCAAGAGTTGGCGGTGGGTGGTGATGACTAGCTGCCTTCCCTCTAGTCTTACACTGCAAAATTAGAGACGGCTAGCGCAGATAACCCTCGAGTAGCTTTGCGCGAAATTCAAAAACAAATAACAGTATATAAAGCTACGTCAAAGAAACAGGGAAAAGAGCACCCACATAAACGAGCACAATCATCAACCTTGCGTAATTGAATATAAATACGACTCTGGTCACAACATCCCCTTTCATTCATTTTACATTACATTTACAAGACGTAAAATCCCTCTATAAACAAATAAGCTGGTTCTTCACTATATCTGTTCATGAATGGTATTTCAACTCATTTATTATTGGCACGCTTAAACTTTTATATTTCAAATACAGTTCTCAAACCCTCACTCGTACATTGCAAATAATAATTTGTGTTTTTCTCTATTTTCGTTTCGTTCAAATCCTTCAAAACTTTCTTAAAAGTTAAATTTGCTTTGGTTCAGACTGGAGAATATTGTGTTCATTTAACTACCAGAGGAATTAAATAATAATCTACTTAACATTTCTACAAGTTTTTCAGGTAACGTAAATATTACTTAATAGAATATTCAATAACAAATGAAAGATACATTTATGTTAAAGCGATTCATTGATGACTGTTGTTTATGGTAACTCCTGTTATTTTTTGTAGTATTATTAAGACAAGGCTGATTTGGTAAGAATTAGCATAATTCGTTATTATCCAAAGAAAGACTTTGAATCCCCATCACACAAACATATTCGCCCATTCAGTCGTTGGGGCGTTGTAAAGTGACAGATAACCCCAGTATTCGTTGGTAACAGAATAGTTAAAGAGTTGGCTGTGGGTGGTAATAACCAGCTGCCTTTCTTCTAGTCTTACACTGCTAAATCAATGAGAGCTAGCGCAGATAGCCCTCGTGTAACTTTGCGCGAAATTCAACAAACAAATGTATGTAATATAAGTTCAATGTTCTTCAATAAGTACAAAGTATATAAATTCATCTCAAAATATAAAAATTTCACGACTTCCAATTCTGGATCAAAAGTGTTGAAGTAATATACTTTATTAGGAATTTACAGACAGTATAAAGTATTTCACTAATAGTTTCTTTCATCTCACAGAAATTAAAAACGTCATTCTAAAGAAAAAGAAAACAGTTTTTATGGCTTGAACGGTAATGTCGATACATATCAGGAAACGATACGTTTTGTTTCATATCATGTAATTCTAATAAGATATGAACTATCACATTTTGATATGATAGGGTTTAACAACTTTAATAAAATTTCTTATTACTATTATCTGTCTATCTCTTAGCACTTTATTTCTCTGATTCGTTAATGTTATTATTCCATCACTTTTATCTGGTTTCAGAATCTTTCACTGGTCTGTTTTAGTAAATCATTGTTCGAATGTTATTAATTCACCTCAAAATATAATTTACAATATGAAATATTCAAGAAATGGAATATCCTCGACAACTGTATTTATCACATGATAAAATAAATTTCCGTCTTCAATATTCACGAGTTCTACCTTGTCTTCACGTCCTAGCAAAATTATTATATTCTGTTTTAAAGGATTCTGCCACACCTGTTTGTTTTTTAATTTCGCACAAAGCTACACGATGGCTGAACGTCCCTAATTTAGCAATGTAAGGACAGAGAGAAGGTCATCACCACCGACCTCCAACTCTTGTTTGCAAGACACCTTCAAATCATATACTGACACATTTTACCAGCATAATATCCCTAAAAGATCCTGTATTTTCATAACTGACATTAGAATAAATAGTTTTACATTAAACTTTGCCAAATACAAATTTTACAAGAGAAATACCAAAGGAAATGAAACGTACTTCAAGGTTTAACATAATTGATAAAGAAAAAAAATTCTGTGCGTTTTCATAAAATTCCAAGTTTCTGTGATTAGTTTAATGAGTTGATTCAGTTACTAAATATATAAAGAAATAAAATTTTGCTGTTAAGAAACCGTTTTGAAGAACGCGTTTTATTTTTCTCACGAATCTCGCACTGTGTAAAACTTTCTGTTCCTATCGGTGACAGTAAATGAGCTAAAAAAGATTTAACTTTCTCTTGTTTTCCCTAGTGTATGTTCCAGCAGAAAACCTCACTTGTACTCGAGGATACTGAAGAGATGCTGACAGGTGTTGTAAGTATATATTACACACAATAAGGTTAATAGTTTCCATTAAACACAAAAAGACTTTTAATATCATGTAGTTTTGATACAATAAAATTGTTTTATTATAATAAACTCGTTGATAGGACTATAAAAATTAACACTGAGTAAATAAATGCCTAGCTATGTACTTTCAACGGTTTTAGATCCATGTCCTCCTGGTCACTATAACAATGGATTACAAACTTACTGCCTGCCGTGTATACCTTGTCCTGGAGATGAAATTACTGATGAAGAAGGAGCTGATACTAAAGATCTTTGTAGAAGTAATGGTTTTCTTTTATTGTTTCTTTAAAAGTTAAAAAATGTTTATTTTTGTTAAAACATATTGTTATAATGAGACACTTCTTCATAACTTCCATGGTTTTATTGTATTAAACAGCTTTGGTTTTTCGGAAAAGCTTTTCCAGGAAGTGACAACAGTTGTTGTAACGATTTAGTATGTTAATATTTTTGTCAAAACTTATATTTACATAAAACATATATATGACAGAGTGGTATGGTTTTGGTAAAATATACTCTTCAAAAATAGAAACGCAAAGGGATATTTTGTTATTTTAAAGAGAAATATATGTAATAACGTTACAAGCTCAGAGTATGTGATGTTACACGTGTTAAGGCACTGATTGTCAGACCAAAATGACAATAAAAGTTGTGCACTTTGAAAACGGCGGAAAACATCGGATTTTTCACCAAAACGCATTTGTGTCCAATAAATTTGTTTGAGAGATCTGCATGTTCTGCAAGTGCAACATGTGCAAAATCCTATAAAAGTGACGGGTTCTCGGTTTCCATAGCTCAGTGTTAAGCCACCGACACGCAATACAGTTACGCCAAGACTGACTGAAGCACAACGCAACAACGCCATTGGTCGATTGGAAGCAGGCTGATCGCGATCAGATGTTGCCAGAGCTGTGAATGCCCAAGCACCATCACAAGGCTATGGAATCGTCACCAACAACATGGATCAACTCGTGACCGTCCACGATCTGGCAGACCTCGTGCGACCACGCCCGCACAAGATCGCAACATCCGGTTACGTCACCTTCGGGATAGGACCACCACTGCGACGTCTACTGCCTCAACCATACCAGGGCTGCGTAGGATTTCCGATCAGATCGTACGCAACCGTCGACGAGATTCTTAGGCCCCATGTGCAACCCATCATGGTGAACGTCAACGACGTTTTTCAACATGACAACGCCCTTCCTCACACAGCCCGACTCACCACTGTCTTCTTGAGACACCACAACATCAACGTTCTTCCCTGGCCCTCCAGATCACCAGATTTAAACCCCATCGAACATCTTTGGGACGAGTTGGACCGACGTCTGCGACGGCGACAACCTCAACCACAGACTCTACCTCAGCTTGCAGCAGCTTTGCAGGCTGAGTGGACAACGATTTCACAGGATGTGATTCATCATCTCATCGCTTCCATGGGCAGGAGATGCCAAGCAGTTATTGATGCTCACGGGGGGCATACTCGTTATTGACGTTGAGTGACGTTAAACTTCAACTAGTGAGCGTGGACTTCGCCTTTGCAGACTTTGGATGTTCAACAGTGAATGTGCAAAGTTTCACACATATCATACAGAAATATCCGGAATAAACTTGTAAACAATATGTCTCAAATTCTGCCATTTGCGTTTCTTTTTTCGAAGAATATATAATAATAAATTGAGTGGAACACTTGACATTTATTTATAACCGTACTTTCATCTTGTCTAGTTATATAACAATAAACTGAGTGAAACACTTGACATTTAATTATAACCGTACTTTCATCTTGTCTAGTTATTTAACAATAAATTGAGTAGAACACTTGACATTTAATTATAACCGTACTTTCATCTTATCTAGTTATTTAACAATAAATTGAGTAGAACACTTGACATTTAATTATAACCGTACTTTCATCTTATCTAGTTATTTAACAATAAATTGAGTAGAACACTTGACATTTAATTATAACCGTACTTTCATCTTGTCAAGTTATTTAACAATAAATTGAGTAGAACACTTGACATTTAATTATAACCGTACTTTCATCTTGTCAAGTTATTTAACAATAAATTGAGTAGAACACTTGACATTTAATTATAACCGTACTTTCATCTTGTCTAGTTATATAACAATAAACTGAGTGGAACACTTGACATTTAATTATAACCGTACTTTCATCTTGTCTAGTTATATAACAATAAACTGAGTGGAACACTTGACATTTAATTATAACCGTACTTTCATCTTGTCTAGTTATATAACAATAAACTGAGTGGAACACTTGACATTTAATTATAACCGTACTTTCATCTTGTCAAGTTATTTAACAATAAATTGAGTAGAACACTTGACATTTAATTATAACTGTACTTTCATCTTATCTAGTTATATAACAATAAACTGAATAGAACACTTGACATTTAATTATAACCGTACTTTCATCTTGTCAAGTTATTTAACAATAAATTGAGTAGAACACTTGACATTTAATTATAACCGTACTTTCATCTTATCTAGTTATTTAACAATAAATTGAGTAGAACACTTGACATTTAATTATAACCGTACTTTCATCTTATCTAGTTATTTAACAATAAATTGAGTAGAACACTTGACATTTAATTATAACCGTACTTTCATCTTGTCAAGTTATTTAACAATAAATTGAGTAGAACACTTGACATTTAATTATAACCGTACTTTCATCTTGTCAAGTTATTTAACAATAAATTGAGTAGAACACTTGACATTTAATTATAACCGTACTTTCATCTTGTCTAGTTATATAACAATAAACTGAGTGGAACACTTGACATTTAATTATAACCGTACTTTCATCTTGTCTAGTTATATAACAATAAACTGAGTGGAACACTTGACATTTAATTATAACCGTACTTTCATCTTGTCTAGTTATATAACAATAAACTGAGTGGAACACTTGACATTTAATTATAACCGTACTTTCATCTTGTCAAGTTATTTAACAATAAATTGAGTAGAACACTTGACATTTAATTATAACTGTACTTTCATCTTATCTAGTTATATAACAATAAACTGAATAGAACACTTGACATTTAATTATAACCGTACTTTCATCTTGTCAAGTTATTTAACAATAAATTGAGTAGAACACTTGACATTTAATTATAACCGTACTTTCATCTTGTCAAGTTATTTAACAATAAATTGAGTAGAACACTTGACATTTAATTATAACCGTACTTTCATCTTATCTAGTTATATAACAATAAACTGAATAGAACACTTGACATTTAATTATAACCGTACTTTCATCTTGTCTAGTAATATAACAATAAACAGAGTAGAACACTTGACATTTAATTATAACCGTACTTTCATCTTGTCTAGTTATATAACAATAAACTGAGTGGAACACTTGACATTTAATTATAACCGTACTTTCATCTTGTCAAGTTATTTAACAATAAATTGAGTAGAACACTTGACATTTAATTATAACCGTACTTTCATCTTGTCTAGTTATATAACAATAAACTGAGTGGAACACTTGACATTTAATTATAACCGTACTTTCATCTTGTCTAGTTATATAACAATAAACTGAGTGGAACACTTGACATTTAATTATAACCGTACTTTCATCTTGTCTAGTTATATAACAATAAACTGAGTGGAACACTTGACATTTAATTATAACCGTACTTTCATCTTGTCAAGTTATTTAACAATAAATTGAGTAGAACACTTGACATTTAATTATAACTGTACTTTCATCTTATCTAGTTATATAACAATAAACTGAATAGAACACTTGACATTTAATTATAACCGTACTTTCATCTTGTCAAGTTATTTAACAATAAATTGAGTAGAATACTTGACATTTAATTATAACCGTACTTTCATCTTATCTAGTTATATAACAATAAACTGAATAGAACACTTGACATTTAATTATAACCGTACTTTCATCTTGTCTAGTAATATAACAATAAACAGAGTAGAACACTTGACATTTAATTATAACCGTACTTTCATCTTGTCTAGTTATATAACAATAAACTGAGTGGAACACTTGACATTTAATTATAACCGTACTTTCATCTTGTCAAGTTATTTAACAATAAATTGAGTAGAACACTTGACATTTAATTATAACTGTACTTTCATCTTATCTAGTTATATAACAATAAACTGAATAGAACACTTGACATTTAATTATAACCGTACTTTCATCTTGTCTAGTTATATAACAATAAACTGAGTGGAACACTTGACATTTAATTATAACTGTACTTTCATCTTATCTAGTTATATAACAATAAACTGAATAGAACACTTGACATTTAATTATAACCGTACTTTCATCTTGTCAAGTTATTTAACAATAAATTGAGTAGAATACTTGACATTTAATTATAACCGTACTTTCATCTTATCTAGTTATATAACAATAAACTGAATAGAACACTTGACATTTAATTATAACTGTACTTTCATCTTATCTAGTTATATAACAATAAACTGAATAGAACACTTGACATTTAATTATAACCGTACTTTCATCTTGTCAAGTTATTTAACAATAAATTGAGTAGAATACTTGACATTTAATTATAACCGTACTTTCATCTTGTCAAGTTATTTAACAATAAATTGAGTAGAATACTTGACATTTAATTATAACCGTACTTTCATCTTATCTAGTTATATAACAATAAACTGAATAGAACACTTGACATTTAATTATAACCGTACTTTCATCTTGTCTAGTTATATAACAATAAACTGAGTGGAACACTTGACATTTAATTATAACCGTACTTTCATCTTATCTAGTTATATAACAATAAACTGAGTGGAACACTTGACATTTAATTATAACCGTACTTTCATCTTGTCTAGTTATATAACAATAAACTGAGTGGAACACTTGACATTTAATTATAACCGTACTTTCATCTTCTCTAGTTATATAACAATAAACTGAATAGAACACTTGACATTTAATTATAACTGTACTTTCATCTTGTCTAGTTATATAACAATAAACTGAATAGAACACTTGACATTTAATTATAACTGTACTTTCATCTTGTCTAGTTATATAACAATAAACTGAATAGAACACTTGACATTTAATTATAACCGTACTTTCATCTTGTCAAGTTATTTAACAATAAATTGAGTAGAATACTTGACATTTAATTATAACCGTACTTTCATCTTATCTAGTTATATAACAATAAACTGAATAGAACACTTGACATTTAATTATAACCGTACTTTCATCTTGTCTAGTAATATAACAATAAACAGAGTAGAACACTTGACATTTAATTATAACCGTACTTTCATCTTGTCTAGTTATATAACAATAAACTGAATAGAACACTTGACATTTAATTATAACTGTACTTTCATCTTGTCTAGTTATATAACAATAAACTGAATAGAACACTTGACATTTAATTATAACTGTACTTTCATCTTGTCTAGTTATATAACAATAAACTGAGTAGAACACTTGACATTTAATTATAACCGTACTTTCATCTTATCTAGTTATATAACAATAAACTGAGTGGAACACTTGACATTTAATTATAACCGTACTTTCATCTTATCTAGTTATATAACAATAAACTGAATAGAACACTTGACATTTAATTATAACTGTACTTTCATCTTGTCTAGTTATATAACAATAAACTGAATAGAACACTTGACATTTAATTATAACCGTACTTTCATCTTGTCTAGTAATATAACAATAAACAGAGTAGAACACTTGACATTTAATTATAACCGTACTTTCATCTTGTCTAGTTATATAACAATAAACTGAGTGGAACACTTGACATTTAATTATAACCGTACTTTCATCTTATCTAGTTATATAACAATAAACTGAGTGGAACACTTGACATTTAATTATAACCGTACTTTCATCTTGTCTAGTTATATAACAATAAACTGAGTGGAACACTTGACATTTAATTATAACCGTACTTTCATCTTCTCTAGTTATATAACAATAAACTGAATAGAACACTTGACATTTAATTATAACTGTACTTTCATCTTGTCTAGTTATATAACAATAAACTGAATAGAACACTTGACATTTAATTATAACTGTACTTTCATCTTGTCTAGTTATATAACAATAAACTGAATAGAACACTTGACATTTAATTATAACCGTACTTTCATCTTGTCAAGTTATTTAACAATAAATTGAGTAGAATACTTGACATTTAATTATAACCGTACTTTCATCTTATCTAGTTATATAACAATAAACTGAATAGAACACTTGACATTTAATTATAACCGTACTTTCATCTTGTCTAGTAATATAACAATAAACAGAGTAGAACACTTGACATTTAATTATAACCGTACTTTCATCTTGTCTAGTTATATAACAATAAACTGAGTGGAACACTTGACATTTAATTATAACCGTACTTTCATCTTATCTAGTTATATAACAATAAACTGAGTGGAACACTTGACATTTAATTATAACCGTACTTTCATCTTGTCTAGTTATATAACAATAAACTGAGTGGAACACTTGACATTTAATTATAACCGTACTTTCATCTTGTCTAGTTATATAACAATAAACTGAATAGAACACTTGACATTTAATTATAACTGTACTTTCATCTTGTCTAGTTATATAACAATAAACTGAATAGAACACTTGACATTTAATTATAACTGTACTTTCATCTTGTCTAGTTATATAACAATAAACTGAGTAGAACACTTGACATTTAATTATAACCGTACTTTCATCTTATCTAGTTATATAACAATAAACTGAGTGGAACACTTGACATTTAATTATAACCGTACTTTCATCTTATCTAGTTATATAACAATAAACTGAATAGAACACTTGACATTTAATTATAACTGTACTTTCATCTTGTCTAGTTATATAACAATAAACTGAATAGAACACTTGACATTTAATTATAACTGTACTTTCATCTCATCTAGTTATATAACAATAAACTGAATAGAACACTTGACATTTAATTATAACCGTACTTTCATCTTGTCAAGTTATTTAACAATAAATTGAGTAGAACACTTGACATTTAATTATAACCGTACTTTCATCTTATCTAGTTATTTAACAATAAATTGAGTAGAACACTTGACATTTAATTATAACCGTACTTTCATCTTATCTAGTTATATAACAATAAACTGAATAGAACACTTGACATTTAATTATAACTGTACTTTCATCTTATCTAGTTATATAACAATAAACTGAATAGAACACTTGACATTTAATTATAACCGTACTTTCATCTTGTCAAGTTATTTAACAATAAATTGAGTAGAACACTTGACATTTAATTATAACCGTACTTTCATCTTATCTAGTTATATAACAATAAACTGAATAGAACACTTGACATTTAATTATAACTGTACTTTCATCTTATCTAGTTATATAACAATAAACTGAGTGGAACACTTGACATTTAATTATAACCGTACTTTCATTTTGTCTAGTAATATAACAATAAACAGAGTAGAACACTTGACATTTAATTATAACCGTACTTTCATCTTGTCTAGTAATATAACAATAAACAGAGTAGAACACTTGACATTTAATTATAACCGTACTTTCATCTTGTCTAGTTATATAACAATAAACTGAGTGGAACACTTGACATTTAATTATAACCGTACTTTCATCTTATCTAGTTATATAACAATAAACTGAATAGAACACTTGACATTTAATTATAACTGTACTTTCATCTTGTCTAGTTATATAACAATAAACTGAATAGAACACTTGACATTTAATTATAACTGTACTTTCATCTTGTCTAGTTATATAACAATAAACTGAGTAGAACACTTGACATTTAATTATAACCGTACTTTCATCTTATCTAGTTATATAACAATAAACTGAATAGAACACTTGACATTTAATTATAACTGTACTTTCATCTTGTCTAGTTATATAACAATAAACTGAATAGAACACTTGACATTTAATTATAACTGTACTTTCATCTTATCTAGTTATATAACAATAAACTGAATAGAACACTTGACATTTAATTATAACTGTACTTTCATCTTATCTAGTTATATAACAATAAACTGAATAGAACACTTGACATTTAATTATAACCGTACTTTCATCTTGTCAAGTTATTTAACAATAAATTGAGTAGAACACTTGACATTTAATTATAACCGTACTTTCATCTTGTCAAGTTATTTAACAATAAATTGAGTAGAACACTTGACATTTAATTATAACCGTACTTTCATCTTATCTAGTTATATAACAATAAACAGAGTGGAACACTTGACATTTAATTATAACCGTACTTTCATCTTGTCAAGTTATTTAACAATAAATTGAGTAGAACACTTGACATTTAATTATAACTGTACTTTCATCTTATCTAGTTATATAACAATAAACTGAATAGAACACTTGACATTTAATTATAACCGTACTTTCATCTTGTCAAGTTATTTAACAATAAATTGAGTAGAACACTTGACATTTAATTATAACCGTACTTTCATCTTGTCAAGTTATTTAACAATAAATTGAGTAGAACACTTGACATTTAATTATAACCGTACTTTCATCTTATCTAGTTATATAACAATAAACTGAATAGAACACTTGACATTTAATTATAACCGTACTTTCATCTTGTCTAGTAATATAACAATAAACAGAGTAGAACACTTGACATTTAATTATAACCGTACTTTCATCTTGTCTAGTTATATAACAATAAACTGAGTGGAACACTTGACATTTAATTATAACCGTACTTTCATCTTGTCAAGTTATTTAACAATAAATTGAGTAGAACACTTGACATTTAATTATAACCGTACTTTCATCTTGTCTAGTTATATAACAATAAACTGAGTGGAACACTTGACATTTAATTATAACCGTACTTTCATCTTGTCTAGTTATATAACAATAAACTGAGTGGAACACTTGACATTTAATTATAACCGTACTTTCATCTTGTCTAGTTATATAACAATAAACTGAGTGGAACACTTGACATTTAATTATAACCGTACTTTCATCTTGTCAAGTTATTTAACAATAAATTGAGTAGAACACTTGACATTTAATTATAACTGTACTTTCATCTTATCTAGTTATATAACAATAAACTGAATAGAACACTTGACATTTAATTATAACCGTACTTTCATCTTGTCAAGTTATTTAACAATAAATTGAGTAGAATACTTGACATTTAATTATAACCGTACTTTCATCTTATCTAGTTATATAACAATAAACTGAATAGAACACTTGACATTTAATTATAACCGTACTTTCATCTTGTCTAGTAATATAACAATAAACAGAGTAGAACACTTGACATTTAATTATAACCGTACTTTCATCTTGTCTAGTTATATAACAATAAACTGAGTGGAACACTTGACATTTAATTATAACCGTACTTTCATCTTGTCAAGTTATTTAACAATAAATTGAGTAGAACACTTGACATTTAATTATAACTGTACTTTCATCTTATCTAGTTATATAACAATAAACTGAATAGAACACTTGACATTTAATTATAACCGTACTTTCATCTTGTCAAGTTATTTAACAATAAATTGAGTAGAATACTTGACATTTAATTATAACCGTACTTTCATCTTATCTTGTTATATAACAATAAACTGAATAGAACACTTGACATTTAATTATAACCGTACTTTCATCTTGTCTAGTTATATAACAATAAACTGAGTGGAACACTTGACATTTAATTATAACTGTACTTTCATCTTATCTAGTTATATAACAATAAACTGAATAGAACACTTGACATTTAATTATAACCGTACTTTCATCTTGTCAAGTTATTTAACAATAAATTGAGTAGAATACTTGACATTTAATTATAACCGTACTTTCATCTTATCTAGTTATATAACAATAAACTGAATAGAACACTTGACATTTAATTATAACCGTACTTTCATCTTGTCTAGTTATATAACAATAAACTGAGTGGAACACTTGACATTTAATTATAACCGTACTTTCATCTTATCTAGTTATATAACAATAAACTGAGTGGAACACTTGACATTTAATTATAACCGTACTTTCATCTTGTCTAGTTATATAACAATAAACTGAGTGGAACACTTGACATTTAATTATAACCGTACTTTCATCTTCTCTAGTTATATAACAATAAACTGAATAGAACACTTGACATTTAATTATAACTGTACTTTCATCTTGTCTAGTTATATAACAATAAACTGAATAGAACACTTGACATTTAATTATAACTGTACTTTCATCTTGTCTAGTTATATAACAATAAACTGAATAGAACACTTGACATTTAATTATAACCGTACTTTCATCTTGTCAAGTTATTTAACAATAAATTGAGTAGAATACTTGACATTTAATTATAACCGTACTTTCATCTTATCTAGTTATATAACAATAAACTGAATAGAACACTTGACATTTAATTATAACCGTACTTTCATCTTGTCTAGTAATATAACAATAAACAGAGTAGAACACTTGACATTTAATTATAACCGTACTTTCATCTTGTCTAGTTATATAACAATAAACTGAATAGAACACTTGACATTTAATTATAACTGTACTTTCATCTTGTCTAGTTATATAACAATAAACTGAATAGAACACTTGACATTTAATTATAACTGTACTTTCATCTTGTCTAGTTATATAACAATAAACTGAGTAGAACACTTGACATTTAATTATAACCGTACTTTCATCTTATCTAGTTATATAACAATAAACTGAGTGGAACACTTGACATTTAATTATAACCGTACTTTCATCTTATCTAGTTATATAACAATAAACTGAATAGAACACTTGACATTTAATTATAACTGTACTTTCATCTTGTCTAGTTATATAACAATAAACTGAATAGAACACTTGACATTTAATTATAACCGTACTTTCATCTTGTCTAGTAATATAACAATAAACAGAGTAGAACACTTGACATTTAATTATAACCGTACTTTCATCTTGTCTAGTTATATAACAATAAACTGAGTGGAACACTTGACATTTAATTATAACCGTACTTTCATCTTATCTAGTTATATAACAATAAACTGAGTGGAACACTTGACATTTAATTATAACCGTACTTTCATCTTGTCTAGTTATATAACAATAAACTGAGTGGAACACTTGACATTTAATTATAACCGTACTTTCATCTTCTCTAGTTATATAACAATAAACTGAATAGAACACTTGACATTTAATTATAACTGTACTTTCATCTTGTCTAGTTATATAACAATAAACTGAATAGAACACTTGACATTTAATTATAACTGTACTTTCATCTTGTCTAGTTATATAACAATAAACTGAATAGAACACTTGACATTTAATTATAACCGTACTTTCATCTTGTCAAGTTATTTAACAATAAATTGAGTAGAATACTTGACATTTAATTATAACCGTACTTTCATCTTATCTAGTTATATAACAATAAACTGAATAGAACACTTGACATTTAATTATAAACGTACTTTCATCTTGTCTAGTAATATAACAATAAACAGAGTAGAACACTTGACATTTAATTATAACCGTACTTTCATCTTGTCTAGTTATATAACAATAAACTGAGTGGAACACTTGACATTTAATTATAACCGTACTTTCATCTTATCTAGTTATATAACAATAAACTGAGTGGAACACTTGACATTTAATTATAACCGTACTTTCATCTTGTCTAGTTATATAACAATAAACTGAGTGGAACACTTGACATTTAATTATAACCGTACTTTCATCTTGTCTAGTTATATAACAATAAACTGAATAGAACACTTGACATTTAATTATAACTGTACTTTCATCTTGTCTAGTTATATAACAATAAACTGAATAGAACACTTGACATTTAATTATAACTGTACTTTCATCTTGTCTAGTTATATAACAATAAACTGAGTAGAACACTTGACATTTAATTATAACCGTACTTTCATCTTATCTAGTTATATAACAATAAACTGAGTGGAACACTTGACATTTAATTATAACCGTACTTTCATCTTATCTAGTTATATAACAATAAACTGAATAGAACACTTGACATTTAATTATAACTGTACTTTCATCTTGTCTAGTTATATAACAATAAACTGAATAGAACACTTGACATTTAATTATAACTGTACTTTCATCTCATCTAGTTATATAACAATAAACTGAATAGAACACTTAACATTTAATTATAACCGTACTTTCATCTTGTCAAGTTATTTAACAATAAATTGAGTAGAACACTTGACATTTAATTATAACCGTACTTTCATCTTATCTAGTTATTTAACAATAAATTGAGTAGAACACTTGACATTTAATTATAACCGTACTTTCATCTTATCTAGTTATATAACAATAAACTGAATAGAACACTTGACATTTAATTATAACTGTACTTTCATCTTATCTAGTTATATAACAATAAACTGAATAGAACACTTGACATTTAATTATAACCGTACTTTCATCTTGTCAAGTTATTTAACAATAAATTGAGTAGAACACTTGACATTTAATTATAACCGTACTTTCATCTTATCTAGTTATATAACAATAAACTGAATAGAACACTTGACATTTAATTATAACTGTACTTTCATCTTATCTAGTTATATAACAATAAACTGAGTGGAACACTTGACATTTAATTATAACCGTACTTTCATTTTGTCTAGTAATATAACAATAAACAGAGTAGAACACTTGACATTTAATTATAACCGTACTTTCATCTTGTCTAGTAATATAACAATAAACAGAGTAGAACACTTGACATTTAATTATAACCGTACTTTCATCTTGTCTAGTTATATAACAATAAACTGAGTGGAACACTTGACATTTAATTATAACCGTACTTTCATCTTATCTAGTTATATAACAATAAACTGAATAGAACACTTGACATTTAATTATAACTGTACTTTCATCTTGTCTAGTTATATAACAATAAACTGAATAGAACACTTGACATTTAATTATAACTGTACTTTCATCTTGTCTAGTTATATAACAATAAACTGAGTAGAACACTTGACATTTAATTATAACCGTACTTTCATCTTATCTAGTTATATAACAATAAACTGAATAGAACACTTGACATTTAATTATAACTGTACTTTCATCTTGTCTAGTTATATAACAATAAACTGAATAGAACACTTGACATTTAATTATAACTGTACTTTCATCTTATCTAGTTATATAACAATAAACTGAATAGAACACTTGACATTTAATTATAACTGTACTTTCATCTTATCTAGTTATATAACAATAAACTGAATAGAACACTTGACATTTAATTATAACCGTACTTTCATCTTGTCAAGTTATTTAACAATAAATTGAGTAGAACACTTGACATTTAATTATAACCGTACTTTCATCTTGTCAAGTTATTTAACAATAAATTGAGTAGAACACTTGACATTTAATTATAACCGTACTTTCATCTTATCTAGTTATATAACAATAAACTGAATAGAACACTTGACATTTAATTATAACTGTACTTTCATCTTGTCTAGTTATATAACAATAAACTGAATAGAACACTTGACATTTAATTATAACTGTACTTTCATCTTGTCTAGTTATATAACAATAAACTGAGTAGAACACTTGACATTTAATTATAACCGTACTTTCATCTTGTCTAGACAATAATATAAACAATCTAGTTATCCTTTGTGAACGTGTAAAATAAAATGGAAAACAGTATTTAAGTTATTGTCTGCTGTATATCATTCTTTATTCACAACGTAAAACAATGTTCGAGATAGTTTTCCTAGTTTCCAGAAAACATTTATGAGATAACTGAAACCAATTTCATAACTTGTAATTTTTATAGAAACATTTATTTGGTTTTATGCATGTTATAGTAAAATTATTACTCAAATATTGAGTGTTGTGCCACTAAACATAACTATATTCTACATCTTCAGAGAGAAACACCAGCATCAAAACAAGGAAAAGCTGTTGAAGAATATATCCAGCGACCTCTGTCTGATAGACATGTGAACAATTATGGTGAACTTTTTATCGTTAAACCAAACAGTAAACAAGGGCATCTCAAGGGAAACGTTGTTATTCTTATTGAAAATTCTGACAGCCAAGACACGTTTATCATTGGAAAAGCTCGGAAACCAACCTGATTTTTCTTCAAAACTGAGAAATAGAATTAATAAACGAATTTATAAAACTGCCAATGTTAATATGTTCTCTCTAGAGTTAAGAGAAATCAAGATGGCTTTTATCTCCACACTGTACAGTTACACAAATGGGATTCATTCTCACAAAATTTTTAAATTCACCATCATTGATATTATTGGTTTAACAGAAACTTACATAGTAATTTAGCTATTTACGTTTATGTACAAACAAATTAAATATAAACTTTGAAAACTTAACATTTTATCATAACTATTATTTAAGTTTAAGAGACTGTGGCTTTAGTTCAACAATTCACAAGCGTTTTTTTATGATTTCCTTTTTTGCAGTATTTACGTCATATAATGTTAAAACTTGAATAGTAAACCAAAAGTAATGAAATGTTTGTTTACATATTTTACATTTAAATGTAACAGGTATTATACATTAAATGTTCATTTCGGTACTAATTGTTTATATTGTTTGTAAAATAAGTATACTGATTGTTACAATATACATCCAACAATTCACAGTTGCTACACTAAGATTTACATGTGACATTTTGTACTGAAACACAGGACCTACATCTTCAGTTTCTACGTTTAATGTGTTTGACACAGTTGATTACTTCACTTAAGCCACGTATTGGTTCTTCAATTATTACATTGTTATCAGCTTGTGACATTTATAATTAACTTGTGCTTTGTGTATATGTTGAACTACGTATTAATTATACAACATTTTTTAACATACCCATACATATTCTACTCGATATTGGGATGACTCACTGTTAAAAATTATGCTGCCTTTCGATGCGAGTTCTGTCACTGGCGAGTGTGTCAGCGCTCAGGGTAATAAGGGTGACTTTGGTAATGTCCCTCTACATAACATTTATCTTGCAGCAGTTCAAGTTTCAGTAATGGTTGGAGTAAGATCTACTCTGCAAATTAAGGGTGTATGATAATTGTTAGTAAACAATTTGACTGGGGGAAAAATTGTTGTCAAACCCAAAATAGTTACTAAGTCGGTCACTATTTCATCTAGGAATGATGTTCTTGAGGATTATCCAGGCTGTTTGCTACACGTGCTGCGACTCGAGTTCAGTTTAAATTAAGCCAAAAAGATATTATAAGCATGTATTCAAAGGACTACGTTATGGTCTTGACAAACATTTTTTAAAATCAGAGATATTTATGAATAAATGTCCTACTAAATGTTTTTGGTGGTGGTGGACTTGTATGTCGTTTTATCGCGCAAAGTAACTAGACTCAGCGCCAAACAACTAGTTAAAAATGAAATAACATTTAAAATATTATAAAGTGAAAATTAATATAAAAATAGTGGCTCATCGTTAGATAGACTTAAAGGAACTAAAAAGGCCTTTAAAAACATAATTAAGGTGAACAAGTGTCATTATTACCAATGACGCTGTCCAACGTTAGGGTTAAAGCCATGGTAAAAACGTTTAAAATGGTATCATCGCTCACGGTCGTAACGACAGTAAAATATGGGCTATTGTGACTTGAGTGTCATACATACGTACATTAGCCCCAGATAGAAGACAAAGACGAATTAAACGGTGACCACTGAATGACCTAGTTGCAATAACTTCCTCCTTTCGATCCTTATGGAAACATGATGGTCAAAGTCCAATAGAAGGTTCTATATCAAAAAGCTTGTTACCACGTTGATCACTCGAAGTCGACTGCCAACTGGCGCGAAGCCGAGCCTTCAATACATGGCTGTAGTCCATGTATAAGATATGCACGGCAGCGATAGCAACAGAGCAGACACACTTAGATGTAATGTCAGCGAGCTCGTTCCCGCAAATATCGACATGGCCTGGTATCCAGAAAAACTGGATAGAAGTAGACGATAGAGAAATGGGCTAGTTAGTTTTAAATATTAATTAGAAGAGGGTGACAAATAACGTGAAGCAATTGCAGGGCCAATACAGAGTTAAGAAAATCCTTATAAACAGTACAGTTCACGTACTGCATAGCTTTTATGGATCTAAGGCAAGGGAAATGATATACAATTCGGCAATGAAGGCAAACTGTAGAAGGGACGGTGTGTGCAGCCATCAAATTACAAGCCATAGCAGAGCCCACAGTCACCTGATGTCAAATCATCTGCATAAGTGGAAATGTAAGGATGATTCGAAAAATGTTCAGGATGTAGAAGACGACATTCCCAATCGGAAGTATGGATGTTAATAAGCCATGGTGGGATGGGGTGACTTGTAGATACAGTAATGCTACCCAAGGACAAATCCAATCAGGCCAGCTGCACCTGGATACAAAAGCCAAAAGGATCGTTGGTAAACTGTATGTTCTTAAAAGCATAGCCCACTGAGGAAGGAAAAACAAGCCATAGTGAGATGCTGTGGTGAGGATCGAAGATTTGAAGTATACTGTAAAGACAGTTCCAAATACAGAAACATAATGGAGGTTTATGAAAAACAATGTACAAACTCTGGACTTGCTGAAACCTCCCCTTCACATTAAGAGCCAAAACCCAAGATGGGGAACAGGGTCCAACATTTAAGGCCAATGTTCTGGCAGAGCTACAGAACAGAGTTCAGTTTTCGTAAAACGAGGACAACATCTTTAGCATAGGACATTGATCTGCTCCAAGAAGTGGAGGAGAGGACAGAGGATGTTCAGAGCCCTTGTGCAGTTGACACGTAGCTGCTCCATGTTTGCAGTTTAAGTCAAAGATAAGATCCAAGAACTATTCTTTGGGGATCACAGAAAGCACTTGACAAAGCTCAGGATTTGGGTGAATACCCCATTGGTAGAAAAAATGCATGTAAACAGTTTTGGTCCACGTCAGAAGATGATTGAGGCCCGTCTGCAGCTGCCAGTCAATTAACCTCATGCTCAATGAATGACACAAGATGTGAAGTCAGATATTGTCCATTTGTTGTCTGTTTTGAATTTCGCACAAAGCTACACGAGGGCTATCTGTGCTAGCCGTCCCTAATTTAGCAGTGTAAGACTAGAGGGAAGACAGCTAGTCATCACCACCCACCGCCAACTCTTGGGCTACTCTTTTACCAACGGATAGTGGGATTAACCGTCACATTATAACGCCCCCATGGCTGAAAGGGCGAGCATGTTTGGCGCGACGGGGATGCAGGGCCATTGTGACACTGAAGACAGCCCTGAGGAACTGTAAGTTCCTGTCAGAAGAACAGGAAAGTGTCAAACCCACTAGAGGGAAGGCAGATAGTCATCACCACCCACCGCCAACTCTTAGACTACTCTTTTACCAACGAATAGTGGGATTGACCGTAACATTATAACGCCCCCAAGGCTGAAAGGGCGAGCATGTTTGGCGCGACGTGGATGCGAACCCGCGACCCTCAGGTAACGAGTTGCACCCCTATCACGCTTGGCCATGCCGGGCCATTGTGACACTGAAGACAGCCCTGAGAAACTGTAAGTTCCTGTCAGAAAGTACAGGAAAGTGTCAAACCCACAGAACTGGGAGTCACCAGTTAATTACAAAAATAAAAAGGGCAAATGGCCATGCAACCCATAAGTAGAGGTCTTACAAAATGCTATACTTCCACACAGTATCATAAAACTTAAGGTAAAAGAAACAAATAAGATGCCACTTGAGAAAGGCTTTCCTGATTGTATATTTCAAGTCAAATCAGATGATAGTACATGGTGGAGCACTACTGTCGAAACCTACACTGGGTGGGGGAGAGAAGGTTGTTTGATTCAAAGAACCAAACAAAATGAGCTGTAAATATCCTCTTCAAAATCTTAGAGGCAGCTTGTCAAAGCAATTGGATGGTAGTTTGAAGGAATCTTGGGATCCTTCTGAAGCTTAGGAAAATGTAGGATAATAACCCAGCACAAAGCATTAGGAAAAACATTCTCATGCCAGAAAAAACAATCAGAAGAATTGCAAGAGATGCAGGAGAAAGATGGTACAGCATTTCGAAGTGATTATTATCAGGCCTGATTGATGCACTACCAGACTGATGAAGAGAAAGTTTGAGTTCCACAAGTATAAAAAGCAGCAATGGAGACGATCAGCCTGAAAGAAAAAGATATTGTCACTCTTCCCAATTCTTGATGATTAAGGTGGGGAGTGTAGCATAAGTGATAGATGCAGGAAAAAGGTTTTTACCAAGAGTATTGGCAAAGCTCTGGACATCAGGAACTTACTGGCCATTGGAGAACAATTTCAAAAAGAGGCAGAAGTATGCTGCCTGCTGACCTTCCGAATCTTGTTCCACGACTTTTGTTAAGTACACAATTAGCATCTCTTTTACTACCAGTTTCAAAGATTCCTTCTGGTTTTGACTTATCTGCCATGCACGTGCCCGCTGGAAAGTAATGCAGTTTAAAGTGTGGTATACCTTCGAAAGGCATTCCAGGCAGGATTTCACTATTGACAAAATCGTGTGGAACCTTAAAGGTTTTAGGAATACATTGAAGAGCTGTCTGTACAATACAAATCAGTCAGTGCTGCCATGCTGTCATCTATCAATGAGTTACATTTGACAGCAGGATCAAGTTGTAATACAGCAGTGGAAAAGGATCAGTTGGTCCAACTTCTAGATACATGCAGATTGAGTGCATCCACCATGGTCAAGTCTCAAAATTATACGAAAATGATCAGTGCCCTGCGAGTCACTGTCAACTCCAAATAAAAAAAAAGGAGCATATAGATCAATAGCACTAAGTGATTAACTGGGTACAACCCAAAGAAACAGATGTTTACAGACTTCAAGGGTGTATCAAGTGGCAAAGACAGGGTAGGTACATGCAGATCGACCAGCAGTGCCGCCCCTCTTTGCACTCATCCATCACAACCTGACATATCTATACAGATAAATTTGCCAAAGAATGATGGCACTGGAAGGTTTCAGAAACATTCACATTAAAAAGAGGTACAGTGTGATAAGAATCCTCAATGTTATCCATATTAAATAAAACCTTGACAGTTCCACTGTATCAAAATGGTCATTTTTATGTATGTGAAGGAGAAATGGGCAGATCCCTTCTGTTTTGGACCACGTGTTTTTGTTGGAAGGAGATCTGTACAAAGATTCCACTTACTAAGGGTGGAAGATGGATTCAAGGAAATGCTTGAATACAGGACTAAAGGAATTTCCTGGAAGGAGTGGCAGAGACAGATGGGAGTGGACAGACTCGTCAACTCTTAACCATGGAGTGCTAAAATCTCTTCAGATGCTTTGCAAAGAACTCTGTTGGAGACATGGACAGATTTGTCAGCACTTACCCTGTAGCAATAGAAGAGTGCATCAGCATATGTCCGTGATAGGGTGGGGGACAACAACTTCCGATCCTCTGGGAAGAATATAGGTGTTCATTGTCTTCAAACGTTACACCTCTTTCTCCACAACCTACTTACGGCAAGAACTAAAGCAAGAAGGATGTGAACAATTACAGTTAGCACAGTGTGGTTTCAGGATATATTCATTGGCATCGTGGTCTTTGTTACCACACCGAACACGTGTTATAAAAAACACGTCATCTATCCGAGTGACTGAACAGCTGGCACTGGAAACACCCGAAAAGGTTGGGAACACATTAACGTACCTTACAGTTCAGATAGTTTCCCTTGACTGTATCAAGTGGATATGGTAATGTAAAATGTCAAAATCAGAACATTATTAGGCATGATAATTGTGTTTGCAAGTTGAAGTTTAGTGCACCACAGAAATGCCTTCAGTGGAAAACTAACGAGAATCTCTCAGTCGTTGAATTGATGTTTCTCTGAACAATAACTTGAGATTTTCAAGATAGCATGTGGAATAACCTGAATGGGTATATCCCTGATGTTCTTCGAATTCAAGAGGAGCTTAGTGTTTTCTAAAGTACCTCCAGAGCATAGCTTTCTTATTGACTTGAGAGAGCCAGAGCCAGCAAGCAGCTCTAATTCCTTTTGAATAAGAAAAGGGAGATTTCTGCCATAAGGATTTCTCAGATAATGTGCATAACATGAGTAGTCTAGGTACAGAAACCTGCTGTGAGAGTGATTGTTGAACAGTCATCCATTCATGGCCGTTTACCTTTTTTTTTTCTCAGATTTCTTTATTTTTCTCTCTTAAGAATGGGGGTGTCTATAATACACTAAAATTTCACTGGCTACTGTCCCTACCCACCATGGAGTTCTCTGAGAGTACGTACTGCAATGCAAAACAAAAACATTGGGTATAATTCTCACTAAACTATGCAATTACCAGCAGACAATGTCTATAACTCCTGTTGAAAACGTTCAACACTGGTACTTGGTTAATCCTGGCCTAAGAGGACGAGAAAATTGATCCTGGGGAGCCATCAAGATGCCCTTCTGCAGGAATTCAAGGCTAATGTGGCATGTTAGGGTTAGACCCTTCAACCACTAGAAATCTTTCCTTTCCTTCACGAGTCACCAGCCACGGTAAACATGTGGGTGGATGTTGAGATCGCAGGAGGTAACTTGAATGTATAGAACCTTCCCTGGGAGATCCCCTCACCAGGAATCCATCCTGAGGGAGTTCTTTGTTGAGCGATAATATTGAATATGAAAAATATGGTTCATTTGTTTTGTTTGTGAGCAGTAAAACTGATAAAAAAGGTATGTTTGTTTGTTTGTTTTGGAATTTCGCACAAAGCTACTCGAGGGCTATCTGTGCTAGCCGTCCGTAATTTAGCAGTGTAAGACTAAAGGGAAGGCAGCTAGTCATCACCACCCACCGCGAACTCTTAGGCTACTCTTTTACCAACGAATAGTGGAGTTGATCGTAACATTATAATGCTTCCACGGCTGAAAGGGCGAGCATGTTTGGCGCGACCGGAATGCGAACCCGCGACCCTCAGATTACGAGTCGCACGCCTTAACACGCTTGGGATAAAAAAAGGATCAGCAGATCTCGTCACTATTTAAATATTCACTTCCAAAGAATGAAAAGGAGAAAGTTTATTAAAAATGGCGTGCTCATGAAAAAAGTAGAAAACACCACATGTACGAGCTTTAGACGACTGGGCTGTAGTTTATAAAATCATTGTTCCAAAAGTATGTTGTTTTGAAATATTTAAAGATAGCCATAAACTCTCCCTTAGATCATTCAGGTATCAAAAAGATGAGTGACGAAATTATGATTTTTTTGGTCCAAAATTTAGGGAAGGTGTTTCTCACTTTGTAAAGTTTGTCCTACATTTCAATTGGTTTGAAAATCTAGCCACAAAATTTCTGTTGCTCCTTTGAAACATATCCCAGCTTTCAAAGAATCCTTCCTTCGTATGGTTATTTATCGTGTTAAGTACAAAAATTTAACATTTGTTTAAGCACTTTTAATTGCTAGGTAATTTTATAATACGGTTATTTGTATTGATTTTATATACCGTTATGATTTTGAAATTGTATAATTCTTTGACAGTGTATTATATTTAATGTATTGTTATCAATGTGTATAATTAGTTAAAACTTGTGTAACATTTCTTTCTCCAAGTAGGGAGGTGTAACGGATTCATTGGTTATACATTAATATTTATAATTTAGTTTAATCCATGAAACTTATATTGTTAAACGTGTATTGCGCAAGTTCCATCTGTTCTCCAAATTTGTAGAAAATTGTCGAATGCAAGAATCTACAATGTTCTACGAAAGCACAAACGCATCTTCGAATATTGTTTCGAACTGAACTTTCGAGAAATGCACCTTAAAAGTTCATAAATCGGCGTGCCAAGAGAGGGTTTTATATTGTTAGTTTGATACAATCAATATACTATAATATACGTTTATCACAATTATAGCTTCTGAAGTTTAAACCAGAAAACAACAAATTTATCACGAACAGAATATGTTTTCATCATATCCTCTTGTGGCAGTAGCGAGTGCTAAATATTGAAAAGCAAAAATTAAAGTGCACGCACAAACATATCCAGAAAACGCACGTCTTGCGGCCTCTTAACTATTTATATAATAGTGGTGGGTTTCTCGTGTTCTAGAACGGTCGACAAGACTCAACTATAGGTTTAAGGACTGGTTATAGAATTTATAGCTGGTGATTGTGTAATCTTCAAGCAAAAGAAATTTGACTAGATTTCAATGCAAATGATTAATTTATGTAAAAGTACAAGAATTTTGTGAAAATGTGCAAGAGAAAGGAAATTTGATATTTTGAATTCCATTTACAGAAATTACTGTTAAACGTGTAAAAATTAAGACAATATCATCGCAGGCCCTGTTTGTTGGAGTTAAACCACTTCGACAGTGAGAAGTAACAAAATGTAGTTTAAACTATATCTACAGATATAAAGGCAGACTTGTCAAATATTTTTTTCAGAATACAAATAATTATACAGTATAACGTCAGGTAAACGGTTCATTATTTTCTTGAGATTTTAAGCTATCCATCGACACTTGCGTTTATAGCAGCTTTATTAAAGCATTATCTAGCATTATTGAATCTAAAGCTAGAGACATCAGTTAAGACATGTTAAGAATCTGAAGCGACAGTCATCAGTGAAAACGTGATAACAATCTTAAACTACAGACATCAGTAAAGACATGATAAGAATCTGAAACAACAGTCATAAGAGAAGACATGTTGATAATCTGAAGCTAGAGACATCAGTGAAGACATGTTAAGAATCAGAAGCTACAGTCATCAGTGAAAACGTGATAATAATCTTAAACTACAGACATCAGTGAAGACATGTTAATAATCTGAAGCTACAGATACCAGAGATGACATGTTAATAATCTGAAACTACAGACATCTGTGAAGACATGTCAACAATCTAAAGCTAGAGACATCAATGAAGACATGTTAAGAATCTGAAGCTACAATCATCAGTACAAACGTGATAATAATCTGAAACAACAGACATTAGTGAAGACAAGTTAATAATCTGAAGCTATAGACATCATTGAAGACATGTTAAGAAACTGAAGCTACAGACATCAGTAAAGACATGTTAAGAATCCGAAGCTACAAAAATCAGTGAAGACATGTTAATAATCTGAAGCTACAGACATCAGTGTAGAAATGTTAATAACCTGAATCTACAGACATCAGATAAGACATGTTAATAATCTGAACATACCGACACGAGATAATACATGTTAAGAATTCGAAGCTACAGACATCAGTGAAGACATTTTAATAATCTGAAGCTACAGTCATCAGAAAAGTCATGTTGATAATCTGAAACTGCAAATATCAGTAAAGACAAGTTAATATTCTGAAGTTACAGATATCAGTGAAGACATGTTAAGAACCTTAAGCTACAGACATCAGAGAACACATCTTAAAAATCTGAGACTACATTCATCAGTGAAGACATTTTAAGAATATGAAAATACAGTCATCAGTGAAAACATTTTAAGAATATGAAAATACAGTCATCAGTGAAGACATGTTAAGAATCTGAAACTACAGACATCAGTGAAGACATGTTAAGAATCTGAAGCTACAGAGATTAGTGAAAACGTGATAATAATCTTAAACTACAGACATCAGTGAAGACATGTTAAGAATCTAAACATACAGAAATCAGAGTAGACATGTTAAAAATCTGAAACAACAGACATCAGTGAAGACATGTTAAGAATCGAAAGCTAGAGACATCAGTTAAGACATGTTAAAAATCTGAAGCTACAGTCATCAGTGAAAACGTGATAATAATCTTAAAATACAGACATCAGTGAAGACATGTTAATAATCTGAAGCTACAGACATCAGAGAAGACATGTTAAAAATCTGAAACTACGGTCATAAGTGAAAACATGTTAATAATCTAAAGCTACAGATAGCAGTGAAGACATGTTAAGAACCTGAAGCTACAGACATCAGTGAAGACATTTTAAGAATATGAAAATACAGTCATCAGTAAAGACATGTTAATAATCTATAGCTATAAACATCAAAGAAGACATGTTAAGAATCTGAAAATACAGTCATCAGTGAAAACATTTTAAGAATATCAAAATACAGTCATCAGTGAAGACATGTTAAGAATCTGAAACTACAGACATCAGTGAAGACATGTTAAGAATCTATAGCTACAGATATCAGAGAAGACATGTTAATAATCTGAACCTACAGACATCGAGGAAGACATGTTAACAATCTAAAGCTAGAGACATCAATAAAGACATGTTAAGAATCTGAAGCTACAATCATCAGTGCAAACGTGATAATAATCTGAAACTACAGACATTAGTGAAGAAAAGTTAATAATCTGAAGCTATAGACATCAGTGAAGACATGTTAAGAATCTGAAGCTACAGACATCAGTAAAGACATGTTAAGAATCCGAAGCTACAAACATCAGTGAAGACATGTTAATAACCTGAAGCTACAGACATCACAGAAGACATATTAATAATCTGAAGATACAGACATCAGTGTAGACATGTTAATAATCTGAATCTACAGACATCAGATAAGACATGTTAATAATCTGAACATACAGACACCAGATAAGACATGTTAAGAATTCGAAGCTACAGACATCAGTGAAAACATTTTAATAATCTGAAGCTACAGTCATCAGAAAATTCATGTTGATAATCTGAAACTGCAAATATCAGTAAAGACAAGTTAATATTCTGAAGTTACAGACATCAGTGAAGACATGTTAAGAACCTTAAGCTACAGACATCAGAAAAAACATGTTAAGAATCTGAAACTACAGTTATAAGTGAAGACATGTTAATAATCTATAGCTATAAACATCAGAGAAGACATGTTAATAATCTGAAACTACAAACATCAGTGAAGACATGTTAAGAATCTGAAAATACTGTCATCAGGGAAGACATGTTAAGAATCTGAAACTACAGACATCAGTGAAGACATGTTAAGAATCTGAAGCTACAGAGATTAGTGAAAACGTGATAATAATCTTAAACTACAGACATCAGTGAAGACATGTTAAGAATCTGAAGATACAGAAATCAGAGTAGACATGTTAAAAATCTGAAACTACAGACATCAGTGAAGACATGTTAAAAATCGAAAGCTAGAGACATCAGTTAAGACATGTTAAGAATCTGAAGCCACAGACATCAATGAAGACATGTTAATAATCTGAAGCTACAGTCATCAGAAAAGACATAATAATAATCTGAAACTGCACATATCAGTAAATACAAGTTAATAATCTGGAGATACAGACATAAGTGAAGACATGTTAAGAACCTGAAGCTACAGACATTAGAGAATACATGTTAAGAATCTGAAGCTATAGACATCAGAGAAGACATGTTAAGAATCTGAAAATACAGTCATAGGTGAAGACATGTTAATAATATAAGGTTACAGTCATCAGTAAAGACATGTTAAGAATCTGAAACTACATTCATCAGTGAAGACATGTTAAGAATCTGAAGCTACAGAGATTAGTGAAAACGTGATAATAATCTTAAACTACAGACATCAGTGAAGACATGTTAAGAATCTGAAGATACAGAAATCAGAGTAGACATGTTAAAAATCTGAAACTACAGACATCAGTGAAGACATGTTAAGAATCAAAAGCTAGAGACATCAGTTAAGACATGTTAAAAATCTGAAGCTACAGTTATCAGTAAAAACGTGATAATAATCTTAAACTACAGACATCAGTGAAGACATGTTAATAATCTGAAGCTACAGACATCAGAGAAGACATGTTAACAATCTGAAACTACAGTCATAAGTGAAAACATGTTAATAATCTGAAGCTACAAACATCAGTGAAGACATGTTAAGAACCTGAAGCTACAGACATCAGTGAAGACATTTTAAGAATATGAAAATACAGTCATCAGTGAAGACATGTTAATAATCTATAGCTATAAACATCAGAGAAGACATGTTAATAATCTGAAACTACAGACATCAGGGAAGACATGTTAACAATCTAAAGCTAGAGACATCAATGAAGACATGTTAAGAATCTGAAGCTACAATCATCAGTGCAAACGTGATAATAATCTTAAACTACAGACATCAGTAAAGACATGTTAAGAATCTGAAGCTACAGACATCAGAGAAGAGATGTTAAGAATCTGAAACTACAGTCATAAATGTAGACATGTTAATAATCTGAAGATACAGACATCAGTGAAGACATGTTAATAATATGAAAATACAGTCATCAGTGAAGACATGTGAATAATCTATAGCTATAAACATCAGAGATGACATGTTAAGAATCTGAAAATACAGTCATCAGTGAAAACATTTTAAGAATATGAAAATACAGTCATCAGTGAAAACATGTTAAGAATCTGAAACTACAGACATCAGTGAAGACATGTTAAGAATCTATAGCTAGGGACATCAGTTAAGACATGTTAAGAATCTGAAGCTACAGTCATCAGTGAAAACGTGATAATAATCTTAAACTACAGACATCAGTGAAGACATGTTAATAAACTGAAGCTACAGATATCAGAGAAGACATGTTAATAATCTGAAACTACAGACATCAGGGAAGACATGTTAACAATTTAAAGCTAGAGACATCAATGAAGACATGTTAAGAATCTGAAGCTACAGACATCAGTGAAGATATGTAAATAATCTGAAGGTACAGACATCAGTGAAGGCATGTTAATAATCTGAAGCTACAGACATCAGTGAAAACATGTTAATAATCTGAAACTACAAACATCCGAGAAGACATGTTAATAATCTGAAACTACAGTCTCAGTAAAGACATGTTAAGAATCTAAAGCTAGTGACATCAGTGATGACATGTTAAGAATCTGAAGCTACAGCCCTCAGTGAAAACGTGATAATAATCTTAAACTACAGACATCAGTAAAGATATGTTAAGAATCTGAAGCTACAGACATCAGAGAAGAAATGTTAAGAATCTGAAACTACAGTCATAAATGTAGACATGTTAATAATCTGAAGATACAGACATCAGTGAAGACATGTTAATAATCTGAAGATACAGACATCAGTGAAGACATGTTAATAATGTGAAGCTACAGACATCAGTGAAGGCATGTTAATAATCTGAAGCTACAGACATCAGTTAAGACATGATAATAATCTGAATCTACAGACACCAGATAAGACATGTTATGAATTCGACGCTACAGACATCAGTGTGACATGTTAAGAACCTGAAGCTACAGACATCAGAGAAGACATGTTAAGAATCTGAAGCCACAGACATCAGTGAAGACATGTTAATAATCTGAAGCTACAGTCATCAGAAAAGACATAATAATAATCTGAAACTGCAAATATCAGTAAATACAAGTTAATAATCTGAAGATACAGACATAAGTGAAGACATGTTAAGAACCTGAAGCTACAGAAATCAGAGAAGACATGTTAAGAATCTGAAGCTACAGACATCAGAGAAGACATGTAAAGAATCTGGATCTACATTCATAAAAGAAGACATGTTTATAATCTGAAGCTATAAACATCAGAGAAGACATGATAATAATCTGAAGCTACAGACATCAGTGAAGACATGTTAATAATCTGAAGCTATGGTTATTAGAGAATACATGTTAAGAATCTGAAGCTAGACACATCAGAGAAAAAAAATTAAGAATCTGAAAATACAGTCATAGGTGAAGATATGTTAATAATATAAAGTTACAGACATCAGTGAAGACATGTTAAGAACCTAAAGCTACAGAAATCAAAGAAGACATGTGAAGAATCTGAAGCTACAGACATCAGAGAAGACATGTAAAGAATCTGGAACTACAGTCATAAGTAAAAACTTGTTAAAAATCTGAAGCTATAAACATCAGAGAAGACATGTTAATAATCTGAAGCTACAGACATCAGTGAAGACATGTTAAGAACCTGAAGCTACAGAAATCAGAGAAGACATGTTAAGAATCTAAAGCTACAGACATCAGTGAAGACATGTTAATAATCTCAAGCTATAAACATCAGAGAAGACATGTTAATAATCTGAAACTACAAACATCAGTGAAGACATGTTAAAATCTAAAAATACAGTCATCAGTGAAGACAAGTTAAGAATCTGACACTACAGTCATCAGTGAAAACGTGATAATAATCTTAAACTACAGACATCAGTAAAGACATTTTAAGAATCTGAAGCTACAGACATCAGAGTAGACATGTTATTAATTTGAAGCTACAGACACCAGAGAAGAGATGTTAATAATCTGATGCTACAGTCATCAGAAAAGACGTGTTAATAATCTGAAACTGCAAATATCAGTGAAGACAAATTAATAATCTGAAGTTACAGACATCAGAGAAGACATGTTAAGAATCTGAAACTACAGACATCAGAGAAGACATGTTAAGAATCTGAAGCTACAGACATCAGAAAAGACATGTTAGGAATCTGAAACTACAGACATAAGTGAAGACATGTTAATAATCTATAGCTATAAACATCAGAGAAGACATGTTAATAATCTGAAACTACTAACATCAGTGAAGACATGTTAAGAATCTGAAAATACAGTTATCAGTGAAGACATTTTAAGAATATGAAAATACAGTCATCAGTGAAGACATGTTGATAATCTGAAACTACAGACATCAGTGAAGACATGTTAAGAATCTAAAGCTAGAGACATCAATGAAGACATGTTGAGAATCTGAAGCTACAGATATCAGTGAAGATATGTAAATAATCTGAAGCTACAGACATCAGTGAAGGCATGTTACTAATCTGAAGCTACAGACATCAGTGAAAACATGTTAATAATCTGAAACTACAAACATCCGAGAAGACATGTTAATAATCTGAAACTACAGTCTCAGTAAAGACATGTTAAGAATCTAAAGCTAGTGACATCAGTGATGACATGTTAAGAATCTGAAGCTACAGACATCAGAGAAGAGATGTTAAGAATCTTAAACTACAGTCATAAATGTAGACATGTTAATAATCTGAAGATACAGACATCAGTGAAGACATGTTAATAATCTGAAGCTACAGACATCAGTGAAAGCATGTTAATAATCTGAAGCTAAAAACATCAGTTAAGACATGATAATAATCTGAATCTACAGACACCAGATAAGACATGTTATGAATTCGACGCTACAGACATCAGTGAAGACATGTTAAGAACCTGAAGCTACAGACATCAGAGAAGACATGTTAAGAATCTGAAGCCACAGACATCAGTGAAGACATGTTAATAATCTGAAGCTACAGTCATCAGAAAAGACATAATAATAATCTGAAACTGCAAATATCAGTAAATACAAGTTAATAATCTGAAGATACAGACATAAGTGAAGACATGTTAAGAACCTGAAGCTACAGAAATCAGTGAATACATGCTAAGATCTGAAGCTAGAGACATCAGAGAATACATGTTAAGAATCTGAAGCTAGAGACATCAGAGAAGACATGTTAAGAATCTGAAAATACAGTCATAGGTGAAGATATGTTAATAATCTAAAGTTACAGACATCAGTGAAGACATGTTAAGAACCTAAAGCTACAGAAATCAGAGAAGACATGTTAAGAATCTGAAGCTACAGACATCAGAGAAGACATGTAAAGAATCTGGAACTACAGTCATAAGTAAAAACTTGTTAAAAATCTGAAGCTATAAACATCAGAGAAGACATGTTAATAATCTGAAGCTACAGACATCAGTGAAGACATGTTAAGAACCTGAAGCTACAGAAATCAGAGAAGACATGTTAAGAATCTAAAGCTACAGACATCAGTGAAGACATGTTAATAATCTCAAGCTATAAACATCAGAGAAGACATGTTAATAATCTGAAACTACAAACATCAGTGAAGACATATTAAAATCTGAAAATACAGTCATCAGTGAAGACAAGTTAAGAATCTGACACTACAGTCATCAGTGAAAACGTGATAATAATCTTAAACTACAGACACCAGTGAAGACATGTTAAGAATCTGAAGCTACAGAGATTAGTGAAAACGTGATAATAATCTTAAACTACAGACATCAGTAAAGACATTTTAAGAATCTGAAGCTACAGATATCAGAGTAGACATGTTATTAATTTGAAGCTACAGACACCAGAGAAGACATGTTAATAATCTGATGCTACAGTCATCAGAAAAGACGTGTTAATAATCTGAAACTGCAAATATCAGTGAAGACAAATTAATAATCTGAAGTTACAGACATCAGAGAAGACATGTTAAGAATCTGAAGCTACAGACATCAGAGAAGACATGTTAAGAATCTGAAGCTACAGACATCAGAAAAGACATGTTAGGAATCTGAAACTACAGTCATAAGTGAAGACATTTTAAGAATATGAAAATACAGTCATCAGTGAAGACATGTTGATAATCTGAAACTACAGACATCAGTGAAAACATGTTAAGAATCTAAAGCTAGAGACATCAGTTAAGACATGTTAAGAATCTGAAGCGACAGTCATCAGTGAAAACGTGATAAAAATCTTAAACTACAGACATCAGTGAAGACATGATAAGAATCTGAAACAACAGGTGTAAGAGAAGACATGTTGAAAATCTGAAGCTAGAGACATCAGTGAAGACATGTTAAGAATCAGAAGATACATTCATCAGTGAAAACGTGATAATAATCTTAAACTACAGACATCAGTGAAGACATGTTAATAACCTGAAGCTACAGATATCAGAGAAGACATGTTAATAATCTGAAGCTACAGACATCAATGAAGATATGTTAACAATCTGAAGCTACAATCATCAGTGCAAACGTGATAATAATCTGAAACAACAGACATTAGTGAAGACAAGTTAATAATCTGAAGCTATAGACATCAGTGAAGACATGTTAAGAATTTAGAGCTATAGACATCAGTGAAGACATGTTAAGAACCTGAAGCTACAGTCATCAGTAAAGCATGTTAAGAATCCGAAGCTATAAACATCAGTGAAGACATGTTAATAATCTGAAGCTACAGACATCAGTGTAGAAATGTTAATAATCTGAATCTACAGACATCAGATGAGACATGTTAATAATCTGAACATACAGACACCAGATAATACATGTTAAGAATTCGAAGCTACAGACATCAGTGAAGACATTTTAATAATCTGAAACTGCAAATATCAGTAGAGACAAGTTAATATTCTGAAGTTACAGACATCAAAGAAGACATGTTAAGAACCTTAAGCTACAGACATCAGAGAAGACATGTTAAGAATCTGAAGCTACAGACATCAGAAAAGATATGTTAAAAATCTGAAACTACAGTCATAAGTGAAAACATGTTAATAATCTCAAGCTACAGACATCAGTGAAGACATGTTAAGAACCTGAAGCTACAGACATCAGTGAAGACATTTTAAGAATATGAAAATACAGTCATCAGTGAAGACATGTTAATAATCTATAGCTATAAACATCAGAGAAGACATGTTAAGTATCTGAAAATACAGTCATCAGTGAAAACATTTTAAGAATATGAAAATACAGTCATCAGTGAAGACATGTTAAGAATCTAAAACTACAGACATCAGTGAAGACATGTTAAGAATCTGAAGCTACAGAGATTAGTGAAAACGTGATAATAATCTTAAACTACAGACATCAGTGAAGACATGTTAATAATCTGAAGATACAGAAATCAGAGTAGACATGTTAAAAATCTGAAACTACAGACATCATTTAAGACATGTTAAGAATCTGAAGCTACAGACATCAGAGTAGACATGTTAATAATCTGAAGCTACAGACACCAGAGAAGATATGTTAATAATCTGATGCTACAGTCATCAGAAAAGACGTGTTAATAATCTGAAACTGCAAATATCAGTGAAGACAAATTAAGAATCTGAAGTTACAGACATCAGAGAAGACATGTTAAGAATCTGAAGCTACAGACATCAGAGAAGACATGTTAAGAATCTGAAGCTACAGACATCAGAAAAGACATGTTAGGAATCTGAAACTACAGTCATAAGTGAAGACATGTTAATAATCTGAAACTACAAACATCAGTGAAAGCATGTTAATAATCTGAAGCTACAGACATCAGTTAAGACATGATAATAATCTGAATCTACAGACACCAGATAAGACATGTTATGAATTCGACGCTACAGACATCAGTGAAGACATGTTAAGAACCTGAAGCTACAGACATCAGAGAAGACATGTTAAGAATCTGAAGCCACAGACATCAGTGAAGACATGTTAATAATCTGAAGCTACAGTCATCAGAAAAGATATAATAATAATCTGAAACTGCAAATACCAGTAAATACAAGTTAATAATCTGAAGATACAGACATAAGTGAAGACATGTTAATAATCTGAAGCTACAGACATCAGTGAAAGCATGTTAATAATCTGAAGCTACAGACATCAGTTAAGACATGATAATAATCTGAATCTACAGACACCAGATAAGACATGTTATGAATCTGAAGCTACAGACATCAGTGAAGACATGTTAAGAATCTGAAGCTACAGACATCAGAGAAGACATGTTAAGAATCTGAAGCCACAGACATCAGTGAAGACATGTTAATAATCTGAAGCTACAGTCATCAGAAAAGATATAATAATAATCTGAAACTGCAAATATCAGTAAATACAAGTTAATAATCTGAAGATACAGACATAAGTGAAGACATGTTAAGAATCTGAAGCTACAGAAATCAGTGAATACATGTTAAGAATCTGAAGCTACAGACATCAGAGAAGACATGTTAAGAATCTGAAACTACAGTCAAAAGTGAAGACATGTTAATAATCTGAAGCTACAGACATCAGTGAAGACATGTTAAGAACCTGAAGCTACAGACATCAGAAAAGAGATAATAATAATCTGAAACTGCAAATACCAGTAAATACAAGTTAATAATCTGAAGATACAGACATAAGTGAAGACATGTTAATAATCTGAAGCTACAGACATCAGTGAAAGCATGTTAATAATCTGAAGCTACAGTCATCAGAAAAGAGATAATAATAATCTGAAACTGCAAATACCAGTAAATACAAGTTAATAATCTGAAGATACAGACATCAGTGAAGACATGTTAATAATCTGAAGCTACAGACATCAGTGAACATGTTAATAATCTGAAGCTACAGACATCAGTTAAGACATGATAATAATCTGAATCTACAGACACCAGATAAGACATGTTATGAATCTGAAGCTACAGACATCAGTGAAGACATGTTAAGAATCTGAAGCTACAGACATCAGAGAAGACATGTTAAGAATCTGAAGCTACAGACATCAGTGAAGACATGTTAATAATCTGAAGCTACAGTCATCAGAAAAGATATAATAATAATCTGAAACTGCAAATATCAGTAAATACAAGTTAATAATCTGAAGATACAGACATCAGTGAAGACATGTTAAGAACCTGAAGCTACAGAAATCAGTGAAGACATGTTAAGAATCTGAAGCTACAGACATCAGAGAAGACATGTTAAGAATCTGAAACTACAGTCAAAAGTGAAGACATGTTAATAATCTGAAGCTACAGACATCAGTGAAGACATGTTAAGAACCTGAAGCTACAGAAATCAGAAAAGACATGTTAAGAATCTGAAGCTACAGACATCAGAGAAGACATGTAAAGAATCTGGATCTACATTCATAAGTGAAGACATGTTTATAATCTGAAGCTATAAACATCAGAGAAGACATGATAATAATCTGAAGCTACAGACATCAGTGAAGACATGTTAATAATCTGAAGCTATGGTTATTAGAGAATACATGTTAAGAATCTGAAGCTAGAGACATCAGAGAAGACATGTTAAGAATCTGAAAATACAGTCATAGGTGAAGACATGTTAATAATCTAAAGTTACAGACATCAGTGAAGACATGTTAAGAACCTAAAGCTACAGAAATCAGAGAAGACATGTTAAGAATCTGAAGCTACACAAATCAGAGAAGACATGTTGAGAATTTAAAGCTACAGACATCAGTGAAGACATGTTAAAATTTGAAAATACAGTCATCAGTGAAGACAAGTTAAGAATCTGACACTACAGTCATCAGTGAAAACGTGATAATAATCTTAAACTACAGACACCAGTGAAGACATGTTAAGAATCTGAAGCTACAGAGATTAGTGAAAACGTGATAATAATCTTAAACTACAGACATCAGTAAAGACATTTTAAGAATCTGAAGCTACAGATATCAGAGTAGACATGTTATTAATTTGAAGCTACAGACACCAGAGAAGACATGTTAATAATCTGATGCTACAGTCATCAGAAAAGACGTGTTAATAATCTGAAACTGCAAATATCAGTGAAGACAAATTAATAATCTGAAGTTACAGACATCAGAGAAGACATGTTAAGAATCTGAAGCTACAGACATCAGAGAAGACATGTTAAGAATCTGAAGCTACAGACATCAGAAAAGACATGTTACGAATCTGAAACTACAGTCATAAGTGAAGACATGTTAATAATCTATAGCTATAAACATCAGAGAAGACATGTTAATAATCTGAAACTACAAACATCAGTGAAGACATGTTAAAAATCTGAAAATACAGTTATCAGTGAAGACATTTTAAGAATATGAAAATACAGTCATCAGTGAAGACATGTTGATAATCTGAAACTACAGACATCAGTGAAAACATGTTAAGAATCTAAAGCTAGAGACATCAGTTAAGACATGTTAAGAATCTGAAGATACAGACATAAGTGAAGACATCTTAAGAACCTGAAGCTACAGACATCAGAGAAAACATGTTAAGAATCTGAAGCTACAGACATCAGAAAAGACATGTTAGGAATCTGAAACTACAGTCATAAGTGAAGACATGTTAATAATCTATAGCTATAAACATCAGAGAAGACATGTTAATAATCTGAAACTACAAACATCAGTGAAAGCATGTTAATAATCTGAAGCTACAGACATCAGTTAAGACATGATAATAATCTGAATCTACAGACACCAGATAAGACATGTTATGAATTCGACGCTACAGACATCAGTGAAGACATGTTAAGAACCTGAAGCTACAGACATCAGAGAAGACATGTTAATAATCTGAAGCTACAGTCATCAGAAAAGACATAATAATAATCTGAAACTGCAAATATCAGTAAATACAAGTTAATAATCTGAAGATACAGACATAAGTGAAGACATGTTAATAATCTGAAGCTACAGACATCAGTGAAAGCATGTTAATAATCTGAAGCTACAGACATCAGTGAAGACATGTTAATAATCTGAAGCTACAGACATCAGATAAGACATGTTAAGAATCTGAAGCTACAGACATCAGTGAAGACATGTTAAGAACCTGAAGCTACAGACATCAGAGAAGACATGTTAAGAATCTGAAGCTACAGACATCAGTGAAGACATGTTAATAATCTGAAGCTATGGTTATTAGAGAATACATGTTAAGAATCTGAAGCTAGAGACATCAGAGAAGACATGTTAAGAATCTGAAAATACAGTCATAGGTGAAGATATGTTAATAATCTAAAGTTACAGACATCAGTGAAGACATGTTAAGAACCTAAAGCTACAGAAATCAGAGAAGACATGTTAAGAATCTGAAGCTACAGACATCAAAGAAGACATGTAAAGAATCTGGAACTACAGTCATAAGTAAAAACTAGTTAAAAATCTGAAGCTATAAACATCAGAGAAGACATGTTAATAATCTGAAGCTACAGACATCAGTGAAGACATGTTAAGAACCTGAAGCTACAGAAATCAGAGAAGACATGTTGAGAATTTAAAGCTACAGACATCAGTGAAGACATGTTAATAATCTCAAGCTATAAACATCAGAGAAGACATGTTAATAATCTGAAACTACAAACATCAGTGAAGACATGTTAAAATCTGAAAATACAGTCATCAGTGAAGACAAGTTAAGAATCTGACACTACAGTCATCAGTGAAAACGTGATAATAATCTTAAACTACAGACACCAGTGAAGACATGTTAAGAATCTGAAGCTACAGAGATTAGTGAAAACGTGATAATAATCTTAAACTACAGACATCAGTAAAGACATTTTAAGAATCTGAAGCTACAGATATCAGAGTAGACATGTTATTAATTTGAAGCTACAGACACCAGAGAAGACATGTTAATAATCTGATGCTACAGTCATCAGAAAAGACGTGTTAATAATCTGAAACTGCAAATATCAGTGAAGACAAATTAATAATCTGAAGTTACAGACATCAGAGAAGACATGTTAAGAATCTAAAGCTACAGACATCAGAGAAGACATGTTAAGAATCTGAAGCTACAGACATCAGAAAAGACATGTTACGAATCTGAAACTACAGTCATAAGTGAAGACATGTTAATAATCTATAGCTATAAACATCAGAGAAGACATGTTAATAATCTGAAACTACAAACATCAGTGAAGACATGTTAAAAATCTGAAAATACAGTTATCAGTGAAGACATTTTAAGAATATGAAAATACAGTCATCAGTGAAGACATGTTGATAATCTGAAACTACAGACATCAGTGAAAACATGTTAAGAATCTAAAGCTAGAGACATCAGTTAAGACATGTTAAGAATCTGAAGATACAGACATAAGTGAAGACATCTTAAGAACCTGAAGCTACAGAAATCAGAGAAGACATGTTAAGAATCTGAAGCTACAGACATCAGAGAAGACATGTAAAGAATCTGGATCTACATTCATAAGTGAAGACATGTTTATAATCTGAAGCTATAAACATCAGAGAAGACATGATAATAAGCTGAAGCTACAGACATCAGTGAAGACATGTTAATAATCTGAAGCTATGGTTATTAGAGAATACATGTTAAGAATCTGAAGCTAGAGACATCAGTGAAGACATGTTAAGAACCTAAAGCTACAGAAATCAGAGAAGACATGTGAAGAATCTGAAGCTACAGACATCAGAGAAGACATGTAAAGAATCTGGAACTACAGTCATAAGTAAAAACGTGTTAAAAATCTGAAGCTATAAACATCAGAGAAGACATGTTAATAATCTGAAGCTACAGACATCAGTGAAGACATGTTAAGAACCTGAAGCTACAGAAATCAGAGAAGACATGTTAAGAATCTAAAGCTACAGACATCAGTGAAGACATGTTAATAATCTCAAGCTATAAACATCAGAGAAGACATGTTAATAATCTGAAACTACAAACATCAGTGAAGACATGTTAAAATCTGAAAATACAGTCATCAGTGAAGACAAGTTAAGAATCTGACACTACAGTCATCAGTGAAAACGTGATAATAATCTTAAACTACAGACACCAGTGAAGACATGTTAAGAATCTGAAGCTACAGAGATTAGTGAAAACGTGATAATAATCTTAAACTACAGACATCAGTAAAGACATTTTAAGAATCTGAAGCTACAGACATCAGAGTAGACATGTTATTAATTTGAAGCTACAGACACCAGAGAAGACATGTTAATAATCTGATGCTACAGTCATCAGAAAAGACGTGTTAATAATCTGAAACTGCAAATATCAGTGAAGACAAATTAATAATCTGAAGTTACAGACATCAGAGAAGACATGTTAAGAATCTGAAGCTACAGACATCAGAGAAGACATGTTAAGAATCTGAAGCTACAGACATCAGAAAAGACATGTTAGGAATCTGAAACTACAGACATAAGTGAAGACATGTAAATAATCTATAGCTATAAACAT
Source organism: Tachypleus tridentatus (assembly GCF_004210375.1). NCBI lineage: Eukaryota > Metazoa > Arthropoda > Merostomata > Xiphosura > Limulidae > Tachypleus > Tachypleus tridentatus. The sequence continues at coordinate 122,266,073 of NC_134834.1, read as the reverse complement.
CAGAGAAGACATGTTAATAATCTGAAACTACTAACATCAGTGAAGACATGTTAAGAATCTGAAAATACAGTTATCAGTGAAGACATTTTAAGAATATGAAAATACAGTCATCAGTGAAGACATGTTGATAATCTGAAACTACAGACATCAGTGAAGACATGTTAAGAATCTAAAGCTAGAGACATCAATGAAGACATGTTGAGAATCTGAAGCTACAGATATCAGTGAAGATATGTAAATAATCTGAAGCTACAGACATCAGTGAAGGCATGTTAATAATCTGAAGCTACAGACATCAGTGAAAACATGTTAATAATCTGAAACTACAAACATCAGAGAAGACATGTTAATAATCTGAAACTACAGTCATCAGTAAAGACATGTTAAGAATCTAAAGCTAGTGACATCAGTGATGACATGTTAAGAATCTGAAGCTACAGTCATCAGTGAAAACGTGATAATAATCTTAAACTACAGACATCAGTAAAGACATGTTAAGAATCTGAAGCTACAGACATCAGAGAAGACATGTTAAGAATTCGAAGCTACAGACATCAGTGAAGACATGTTAATAATCTGAAACTACAAATATCAGTAAAGACATGTTAATAATCTGAAGCTACAGACATCAGTGAAGACATGTTAAGATCTGAAGCTACAGACATCAGTGAAGACATGTTAAGAATCTGAAGCTACAGACATCAGAAAGACATGTTAAAAATCTGAAACTACAGTCATCAGTGAAAACATGTTAATAATCTGAAGCTACAGACATCAGTGAAGACATGTTAAGAATCTGAAGCTACAGACATCAGTGAAGACATTTTAAGAATCTGAAAATACAGTCATCAGTGAAGACATGTTAATAATCTATAGCTATAAACATCAGAGAAGACATGTTAAGTATCTGAAAATACAGTCATCAGTGAAAACATTTTAAGAATATGAAAATACAGTCATCAGTGAAGACATGTTAAGAATCTGAAACTACAGACATCAGTGAAGACATGTTAAGAATCTGAAGCTACAGACATCAGTGAAAACATGTTAATAATCTTAAACTACAGACATCAGTGAAGACATGTTAATAATCTGAAGCTACAGAAATCAGAGTAGACATGTTAAAAATCTGAAACTACAGACATCAGTTAAGACATGTTAAGAATCTGAAGCTACAGACATCAGAGAAGACATGTTAATAATCTGAAGCTACAGACATCAGAGAAGATATGTTAATAATCTGAAGCTACAGTCATCAGAAAAGACGTGTTAATAATCTGAAACTGCAAATATCAGTGAAGACAAATTAAGAATCTGAAGTTACAGACATCAGAGAAGACATGTTAAGAATCTGAAGCTACAGACATCAGAGAAGACATGTTAAGAATCTGAAGCTACAGACATCAGAAAAGACATGTTAGGAATCTGAAACTACAGTCATAAGTGAAGACATGTTAATAATCTGAAACTACAAACATCAGTGAAGACATGTTAATAATCTGAAGCTACAGACATCAGTGAAGACATGTTAATAATCTGAATCTACAGACATCAGATAAGACATGTTATGAATCTGAAGATACAGACATCAGTGAAGACATGTTAAGAACCTGAAGCTACAGACATCAGAGAAGACATGTTAAGAATCTGAAGCTACAGACATCAGTGAAGACATGTTAATAATCTGAAGCTACAGTCATCAGAAAAGACATAATAATAATCTGAAACTGCAAATATCAGTAAATACAAGTTAATAATCTGAAGATACAGACATAAGTGAAGACATGTTAATAATCTGAAGCTACAGACATCAGTGAAAGCATGTTAATAATCTGAAGCTACAGACATCAGTTAAGACATGATAATAATCTGAATCTACAGACACCAGATAAGACATGTTATGAATTCGACGCTACAGACATCAGTGAAGACATGTTAAGAACCTGAAGCTACAGACATCAGAGAAGACATGTTAAGAATCTGAAGCTACAGACATCAGTGAAGACATGTTAATAATCTGAAGCTACAGTCATCAGAAAAGATATAATAATAATCTGAAACTGCAAATATCAGTAAATACAAGTTAATAATCTGAAGATACAGACATCAGTGAAGACATGTTAAGAATCTGAAGCTACAGACATCAGTGAAGACATGTTAAGAATCTGAAGCTAGAGACATCAGAGAAGACATGTTAAGAATCTGAAACTACAGTCAAAAGTGAAGACATGTTAATAATCTGAAGCTACAGACATCAGTGAAGACATGTTAAGAACCTGAAGCTACAGAAATCAGAAAAGACATGTTAAGAATCTGAAGCTACAGACATCAGAGAAGACATGTAAAGAATCTGGATCTACATTCATAAGTGAAGACATGTTTATAATCTGAAGCTATAAACATCAGAGAAGACATGATAATAATCTGAAGCTACAGACATCAGTGAAGACATGTTAATAATCTGAAGCTATGGTTATTAGAGAATACATGTTAAGAATCTGAAGCTAGAGACATCAGAGAAGACATGTTAAGAATCTGAAAATACAGTCATAGGTGAAGATATGTTAATAATCTAAAGTTACAGACATCAGTGAAGACATGTTAAGAACCTAAAGCTACAGAAATCAGAGAAGACATGTTAAGAATCTGAAGCTACAGACATCAGAGAAGACATGTAAAGAATCTGGAACTACAGTCATAAGTAAAACTGTTAAAATCTGAAGCTATAAACATCAGAGAAGACATGTTAATAATCTGAAGCTACAGACATCAGTGAAGACATGTTAAGAACCTGAAGCTACAGAAATCAGAGAAGACATGTTAAGAATCTAAAGCTACAGACATCAGTGAAGACATGTTAATAATCTGAAGCTATAAACATCAGAGAAGACATGTTAATAATCTGAAACTACAAACATCAGTGAAGACAAGTTAAGAATCTGACACTACAGTCATCAGTGAAAACGTGATAATAATCTTAAACTACAGACACCAGTGAAGACATGTTAAGAATCTGAAGCTACAGAGATTAGTGAAAACGTGATAATAATCTTAAACTACAGACATCAGTAAAGACATTTTAAGAATCTGAAGCTACAGACATCAGAGTAGACATGTTATTAATTTGAAGCTACAGACACCAGAGAAGACATGTTAATAATCTGATGCTACAGTCATCAGAAAAGACGTGTTAATAATCTGAAACTGCAAATATCAGTGAAGACAAATTAATAATCTGAAGTTACAGACATCAGAGAAGACATGTTAAGAATCTGAAGCTACAGACATCAGAGAAGACATGTTAAGAATCTGAAGCTACAGACATCAGAAAAGACATGTTAGGAATCTGAAACTACAGACATAAGTGAAGACATGTTAATAATCTATAGCTATAAACATCAGAGAAGACATGTTAATAATCTGAAACTACAAACATCAGTGAAGACATGTTAAGAATCTGAAAATACAGTTATCAGTGAAGACATTTTAAGAATCTGAAAATACAGTCATCAGTGAAGACATGTTGATAATCTGAAACTACAGACATCAGTGAAAACATGTTAAGAATCTAAAGCTACAGACATCAGTTAAGACATGTTAAGAATCTGAAGATACAGACATAAGTGAAGACATCTTAAGAACCTGAAGCTACAGACATCAGAGAAGACATGTTAAGAATCTGAAGCTACAGACATCAGAGAAGACATGTTAAGAATCTGAAACTACAGTCATCAGTGAAGACATGTTAATAATCTGAAGCTATAAACATCAGAGAAGACATGTTAATAATCTGAAACTACAGACATCAGTGAAGACATGTTAATAATCTGAAGCTACAGACATCAGTGAAGACATGTTAATAATCTGAAGCTACAGACATCAGTGAAGACATGTTAAGAATCTGAAAGCTACAGACATCAGTGAAGACATGTTAAGAATCTGAAGCTACAGACATCAGAGAAGACATGTTAATAATCTGAAGCTACAGTCATCAGAAAAGACATGTTAATAATCTGAAACTACAAACATCAGTAAAGACATGTTAATAATCTGAAGCTACAGACATCAGTGAAGACATGTTAATAATCTGAAGCTACAGACATCAGTGAAGACATGTTAATAATCTGAAGCTACAGACATCAGTGAAGACATGTTAATAATCTGAAGCTACAGACATCAGATAAGACATGTTATAATCTGAAGCTACAGACATCAGTGAAGACATGTTAAGAATCTGAAGCTACAGACATCAGAGAAGACATGTTAAGAATCTGAAGCTACAGACATCAGTGAAGACATGTTAATAATCTGAAGCTACAGACATCAGAAAAAACGACATGTTAATAATCTGAAACTACAAACATCAGTAAAGACATGTTAATAATCTGAAGATACAGACATCAGTGAAGACATGTTAAGAATCTGAAGCTACAGACATCAGTGAAGACATGTTAAGAATCTGAAGCTACAGACATCAGAGAAGACATGTTAAGAATCTGAAACTACAGTCATCAGTGAAGACATGTTAATAATCTGAAGCTACAGACATCAGTGAAGACATGTTAAGAATCTGAAGCTACAGACATCAGAGAAGACATGTTAAGAATCTGAAGCTACAGACATCAGAGAAGACATGTTAAGAATCTGAAACTACATTCATAAGTGAAGACATGTTAATAATCTGAAGCTATAAACATCAGAGAAGACATGTTAATAATCTGAAGCTACAGACATCAGTGAAGACATGTTAATAATCTGAAGCTACAGTTATCAGAGAAGACATGTTAAGAATCTGAAGCTACAGACATCAGAGAAGACATGTTAAGAATCTGAAAATACAGTCATAGTGAAGACATGTTAATAATCTAAAGTTACAGACATCAGTGAAGACATGTTAAGAACCTAAAGCTACAGAAATCAGAGAAGACATGTTAAGAATCTGAAGCTACAGACATCAGAGAAGACATGTTAAGAATCTGAAACTACAGTCATCAGTAAAACTAGTTAAAATCTGAAGCTATAAACATCAGAGAAGACATGTTAATAATCTGAAGCTACAGACATCAGTGAAGACATGTTAAGAACCTGAAGCTACAGAAATCAGAGAAGACATGTTAAGAATCTAAAGCTACAGACATCAGTGAAGACATGTTAATAATCTGAAGCTACAAACATCAGAGAAGACATGTTAATAATCTGAAACTACAGACATCAGTGAAGACATGTTAAAATCTGAAAATACAGTCATCAGTGAAGACATGTTAAGAATCTGAAGCTACAGTCATCAGTGAAAACGTGATAATAATCTTAAACTACAGACATCAGTGAAGACATGTTAAGAATCTGAAGCTACAGACATCAGTGAAAACATGTTAATAATCTGAAACTACAGACATCAGTAAAGACATGTTAAGAATCTGAAGCTACAGACATCAGAGTAGACATGTTAATAATCTGAAGCTACAGACATCAGAGAAGACATGTTAATAATCTGATGCTACAGTCATCAGAAAAGACATGTTAATAATCTGAAACTGCAAACATCAGTGAAGACAAATTAATAATCTGAAGTTACAGACATCAGAGAAGACATGTTAAGAATCTGAAGCTACAGACATCAGAGAAGACATGTTAAGAATCTGAAGCTACAGACATCAGAAAAGACATGTTACGAATCTGAAACTACAGTCATAAGTGAAGACATGTTAATAATCTATAGCTATAAACATCAGAGAAGACATGTTAATAATCTGAAACTACAAACATCAGTGAAGACATGTTAAGAATCTGAAAATACAGTTATCAGTGAAGACATTTTAAGAATCTGAAAATACAGTCATCAGTGAAGACATGTTAATAATCTGAAACTACAGACATCAGTGAAGACATGTTAAGAATCTAAAGCTACAGACATCAGTGAAGACATGTTAAGAATCTGAAGCTACAGACATCAGTGAAGACATGTTAAGAATCTGAAGCTACAGACATCAGAGAAGACATGTTAAGAATCTGAAGCTACAGACATCAGTGAAGACATGTTAATAATCTGAAGCTACAAACATCAGAGAAGACATGTTAATAATCTGAAGCTACAGACATCAGTGAAAGACATGTTAATAATCTGAAGCTACAGACATCAGTGAAGACATGTTAATAATCTGAAGCTACAGACATCAGTGAAGACATGTTAAGAATCTGAAGCTACAGACATCAGTGAAGACATGTTAAGAATCTGAAGCTACAGACATCAGAGAAGACATGTTAATAATCTGAAGCTACAGTCATCAGAAAAGACATGTTAATAATCTGAAACTACAAATATCAGTAAAGACATGTTAATAATCTGAAGATACAGACATCAGTGAAGACATGTTAATAATCTGAAGCTACAGACATCAGTGAAAGCATGTTAATAATCTGAAGCTACAGACATCAGTGAAGACATGTTAATAATCTGAATCTACAGACATCAGATAAGACATGTTATAATCTGAAGCTACAGACATCAGTGAAGACATGTTAAGAATCTGAAGCTACAGACATCAGAGAAGACATGTTAAGAATCTGAAGCTACAGACATCAGTGAAGACATGTTAATAATCTGAAGCTACAGTCATCAGAAAAGACATGTTAATAATCTGAAACTACAAATATCAGTGAAATACATGTTAATAATCTGAAGATACAGACATCAGTGAAGACATGTTAAGAATCTGAAGCTACAGACATCAGTGAAGACATGTTAAGAATCTGAAGCTACAGACATCAGAGAAGACATGTTAAGAATCTGAAACTACAGTCAAAAGTGAAGAAGACATGTTAATAATCTGAAGCTACAGACATCAGTGAAGACATGTTAAGAATCTGAAGCTACAGACATCAGAGAAGACATGTTAAGAATCTGAAGCTACAGACATCAGAGAAGACATGTAAAGAATCTGGATCTACAGACATAAGTGAAGACATGTTAATAATCTGAAGCTATAAACATCAGAGAAGACATGTTAATAATCTGAAGCTACAGACATCAGTGAAGACATGTTAATAATCTGAAGCTATGGACATCAGAGAAGACATGTTAAGAATCTGAAGCTAGAGACATCAGAGAAGACATGTTAAGAATCTGAAAATACAGTCATAGGTGAAGACATGTTAATAATCTAAAGTTACAGACATCAGTGAAGACATGTTAAGAACCTAAAGCTACAGAAATCAGAGAAGACATGTTAAGAATCTGAAGCTACAGACATCAGAGAAGACATGTAAAGAATCTGGAACTACAGTCATAAGTAAAAACTAGTTAAAAATCTGAAGCTATAAACATCAGAGAAGACATGTTAATAATCTGAAGCTACAGACATCAGTGAAGACATGTTAAGAATCTGAAGCTACAGAAATCAGAGAAGACATGTTAAGAATCTAAAGCTACAGACATCAGTGAAGACATGTTAATAATCTCAAGCTACAAACATCAGTGAAGACATGTTAATAATCTGAAACTACAAACATCAGTGAAGACATGTTAAAATCTGAAAATACAGTCATCAGTGAAGACAAGTTAAGAATCTGACACTACAGTCATCAGTGAAAACGTGATAATAATCTTAAACTACAGACATCAGTGAAGACATGTTAAGAATCTGAAGCTACAGAGATCAGTGAAAACGTGATAATAATCTTAAACTACAGACATCAGTAAAGACATTTTAAGAATCTGAAGCTACAGATATCAGAGTAGACATGTTATTAATTTGAAGCTACAGACACCAGAGAAGACATGTTAATAATCTGATGCTACAGTCATCAGAAAAGACGTGTTAATAATCTGAAACTGCAAATATCAGTGAAGACAAATTAATAATCTGAAGTTACAGACATCAGAGAAGACATGTTAAGAATCTGAAGCTACAGACATCAGAGAAGACATGTTAAGAATCTGAAGCTACAGACATCAGAAAAGACATGTTACGAATCTGAAACTACAGTCATAAGTGAAGACATGTTAATAATCTATAGCTATAAACATCAGAGAAGACATGTTAATAATCTGAAACTACAAACATCAGTGAAGACATGTTAAAAATCTGAAAATACAGTTATCAGTGAAGACATTTTAAGAATCTGAAAATACAGTCATCAGTGAAGACATGTTGATAATCTGAAACTACAGACATCAGTGAAAACATGTTAAGAATCTAAAGCTAGAGACATCAGTTAAGACATGTTAAGAATCTGAAGATACAGACATAAGTGAAGACATCTTAAGAATCTGAAGCTACAGACAATCAGAGAAGACATGTTAAGAATCTGAAGCTACAGACATCAGAGAAGACATGTTAAGAATCTGAATCTACAGACATCAGTGAAGACATGTTAATAATCTGAAGCTATAAACATCAGAGAAGACATGTTAATAATCTGAAGCTACAGACATCAGTGAAGACATGTTAATAATCTGAAGCTACAGACATCAGAGAAGACATGTTAAGAATCTGAAGCTACAGACATCAGTGAAGACATGTTAAGAATCTAAAGCTACAGACATCAGAGAAGACATGTTAAGAATCTGAAGCTACAGACATCAGAGAAGACATGTTAAGAATCTGGAACTACAGTCATAAGTAAAAACATGTTAATAATCTGAAGCTACAGACATCAGAGAAGACATGTTAATAATCTGAAGCTACAGACATCAGTGAAGACATGTTAAGAATCTGAAGCTACAGAAATCAGAGAAGACATGTTAAGAATCTAAAGCTACAGACATCAGTGAAGACATGTTAATAATCTGAAGCTACAAACATCAGAAGACATGTTAATAATCTGAAACTACAGACATCAGTGAAGACATGTTAAAATCTGAAAATACAGTCATCAGTGAAGACATGTTAAGAATCTGAAACTACAGTCATCAGTGAAGAATGTGATAATAATCTTAAACTACAGACACCAGTGAAGACATGTTAAGAATCTGAAGCTACAGACATTAGTGAAAACGTGATAATAATCTTAAACTACAGACATCAGTAAACACATTTTAAGAATCTGAAGCTACAGACATCAGAGTAGACATGTTATTAATTTGAAGCTACAGACATCAAAGAAGAGATGTTAATAATCTGATGCTACAGTCATCAGAAAAGACATGTTAATAATCTGACACTGCAAATATCAGTGAAGACAAATTAATAATCTGAAGTTACAGACATCAGAGAAAACATGTTAAGAATCTGAAGCTACAGACATCAGAGAAGACATGTTAAGAATCTGAAGCTACAGACATCAGAAAAGACATGTTAGGAATCTGAAACTACAGACATAAGTGAAGACATGTAAATAATCTATAGCTATAAACATCAGAGAAGACATGTTAATAATCTGAAACTACAACATCAGTGAAGACATGTTAAGAATCTGAAAATACAGTTATCAGTGAAGACATTTTAAGAATATGAAAATACAGTCATCAGTGAAGACATGTTAATAATCTGAAACTACAAACATCAGTGAAAGCATGTTAATAATCTGAAGCTACAGACATCAGTGAAGACATGTTAATAATCTGAAGCTACAGACATCAGATAAGACATGTTATGAATCTGAAGCTACAGACATCAGTGAAGACATGTTAAGAATCTGAAGCTACAGACATCAGAGAAGACATGTTAAGAATCTGAAGCCACAGACATCAGTAAAGAAATGTTAATAATCTGAAGCTACAGTCATCAGAAAAGACATAATAATAATCTGAAACTACAAATATCAGTAAATACATGTTAATAATCTGAAGATACAGACATCAGTGAAGACATGTTAATAATCTGAAGCTACAGACATCAGTGAAAGCATGTTAATAATCTGAAGCTACAGACATCAGTGAAGACATGTTAATAATCTGAATCTACAGACATCAGATAAGACATGTTATGAATCTGAAGCTACAGACATCAGTGAAGACATGTTAAGAATCTGAAGCTACAGACATCAGAGAAGACATGTTAAGAATCTGAAGCTACAGACATCAGTGAAGACATGTTAATAATCTGAAGCTACAGTCATCAGAAAGATATGTTAATAATCTGAAACTACAAATATCAGTAAAGACAAGTTAATAATCTGAAGATACAGACATCAGTGAAGACATGTTAAGAATCTGAAGCTACAGACATCAGTGAAGACATGTTAAGAATCTGAAGCTACAGACATCAGATAAGACATGTTAAGAATCTGAAACTACAGACATCAGTGAAGACATGTTAATAATCTGAAGCTACAGACATCAGTGAAGACATGTTAAGAACCTGAAGCTACAGAAATCAGAAAAGACATGTTAAGAATCTGAAGCTACAGACATCAGAGAAGACATGTAAAGAATCTGGATCTACATTCATCAGTGAAGACATGTTAATAATCTGAAGCTATAAACATCAGAAGACATGTTAATAATCTGAAGCTACAGACATCAGTGAAGACATGTTAATAATCTGAAGCTATGGTTATCAGAGAAGACATGTTAAGAATCTGAAGCTACAGACATCAGAGAAGACATGTTAAGAATCTGAAAATACAGTCATAGGTGAAGATATGTTAATAATCTAAAGCTACAGACATCAGTGAAGACATGTTAAGAACCTAAAGCTACAGAAATCAGAGAAGACATGTTAAGAATCTGAAGCTACAGACATCAGAGAAGACATGTAAAGAATCTGGAACTACAGTCATAAGTAAAAACTAGTTAAAAATCTGAAGCTATAAACATCAGAGAAGACATGTTAATAATCTGAAGCTACAGACATCAGTGAAGACATGTTAAGAACCTGAAGCTACAGAAATCAGAGAAGACATGTTAAGAATTTAAAGCTACAGACATCAGTGAAGACATGTTAATAATCTCAAGCTATAAACATCAGAGAAGACATGTTAATAATCTGAAACTACAAACATCAGTGAAGACATGTTAAAATCTGAAAATACAGTCATCAGTGAAGACAAGTTAAGAATCTGACACTACAGTCATCAGTGAAAACATGATAATAATCTTAAACTACAGACACCAGTGAAGACATGTTAAGAATCTGAAGCTACAGAGATTAGTGAAAACGTGATAATAATCTTAAACTACAGACATCAGTAAAGACATTTTAAGAATCTGAAGCTACAGATATCAGAGTAGACATGTTATTAATTTGAAGCTACAGACACCAGAGAAGACATGTTAATAATCTGATGCTACAGTCATCAGAAAAGACGTGTTAATAATCTGAAACTGCAAATATCAGTGAAGACAAATTAATAATCTGAAGTTACAGACATCAGAGAAGACATGTTAAGAATCTGAAGCTACAGACATCAGAGAAGACATGTTAAGAATCTGAAGCTACAGACATCAGAAAAGACATGTTACGAATCTGAAACTACAGTCATAAGTGAAGACATGTTAATAATCTATAGCTATAAACATCAGAGAAGACATGTTAATAATCTGAAACTACAAACATCAGTGAAGACATGTTAAAAATCTGAAAATACAGTTATCAGTGAAGACATGTTAAGAATCTGAAAATACAGTCATCAGTGAAGACATGTTAATAATCTGAAACTACAGACATCAGTGAAAACATGTTAAGAATCTAAAGCTACAGACATCAGTGAAGACATGTTAAGAATCTGAAGCTACAGACATCAGTGAAGACATGTTAAGAATCTGAAGCTACAGACATCAGAGAAGACATGTTAAGAATCTGAAGCTACAGACATCAGAGAAGACATGTTAAGAATCTGAAGCTACTACATTCATCAAGTGAAGACATGTTTATAATCTGAAGCTACAAACATCAGAGAAGACATGATAATAATCTGAAGCTACAGACATCAGTGAAGACATGTTAATAATCTGAAGCTACAGACATCAGAGAAGACATGTTAAGAATCTGAAGCTACAGACATCAGTGAAGACATGTTAAGAATCTAAAGCTACAGACATCAGAGAAAGACATGTTAAGAATCTGAAGCTACAGACATCAGAGAAGACATGTTAAGAATCTGAAACTACAGTCATCAGTGAAAACATGTTAAAAATCTGAAGCTACAAACATCAGAAGACATGTTAATAATCTGAAGCTACAGACATCAGTGAAGACATGTTAAGAATCTGAAGCTACAGAATATCAGAGAAGACATGTTAAGAATCTGAAGCTACAGACATCAGTGAAGACATGTTAATAATCTCAGAGCTACAGAACATCAGAGAAGACATGTTAATAATCTGAAACTACAGACATCAGTGAAGACATGTTAAAATCTGAAAATACAGTCATCAGTGAAGACATGTTAAGAATCTGAAACTACAGTCATCAGTGAAAACATGTTAATAATCTGAAACTACAGACATCAGTGAAGACATGTTAAGAATCTGAAGCTACAGAGATCAGTGAAAACGTGATAATAATCTTAAACTACAGACATCAGTAAAGACATGTTAAGAATCTGAAGCTACAGACATCAGAGTAGACATGTTAATAATCTGAAGCTACAGACATCAGAGAAGACATGTTAATAATCTGAAGCTACAGTCATCAGAAAAGACATGTTAATAATCTGAAACTGCAGTCATATCAGTGAAGACAAATTAATTAATAATCTGAAGTTACAGACATCAGTGAAGACATGTTAAGAATCTGAAGCTACAGACATCAGAGAAGACATGTTAAGAATCTGAAGCTACAGACATCAGAAAAGACATGTTAAGAATCTGAAACTACAGACATAAGTGAAGACATGTTAATAATCTATAGCTATAAACATCAGAGAAGACATGTTAATAATCTGAAACTACAACATCAGTGAAGACATGTTAAGAATCTGAAAATACAGTCATCAGTGAAGACATGTTAAGAATATGAAAATACAGTCATCAGTGAAGACATGTTAATAATCTGAAACTACAGACATCAGTGAAGACATGTTAATAATCTGAAACTACAGACATCAGTGAAGACATGTTAATAATCTGAAGCTACAGACATCAGTGAAGACATGTTAATAATCTGAAGCTACAGACATCAGTGAAGACATGTTAAGAATCTGAAGCTACAGACATCAGTGAAGACATGTTAAGAATCTGAAGCTACAGACATCAGTGAAGACATGTTAATAATCTGAAGCTACAGTCATCAGTAAAGACATGTTAATAATCTGAAGCTACAAACATCAGTGAAGACATGTTAAGAATCTGAATACAGTCATCAGTGAAGACATGAAGAATCTGAAAAAAAAAAAAAAAAAATACAGTCATCAGTGAAGACATGTTAATAATCTGAAGCTACAGACATCAGTGAAGACATGTTAATAATCTGAAGCTACAGACATCAGTGAAAACATGTTAATAATCTGAAGCTACAGACATCAGTGAAGACATGTTAATAATCTGAAGCTACAGACATCAGTGAAGACATGTTAAGAATCTGAAGCTACAGACATCAGTTGTTAAGAATCTGAAGCTACAGACATCAGTGAAGACATGTTAAGAATCTGAAGCTACAGACATCAGTGAAGACATGAAGAATCTGAAGCTACAGATATCAGTGAAGACATCTGAAGCTACAGACATCAGTGAAGACATGTTAATAATCTGAAGCTACAGACATCAGAAAGCATGTTAAGAATCAAGCTACATCAGAAAAGACATGTTAATAATCTGAAACTACAAACATCAGTGAAGACATGTTAATAATCTGAAGCTACAGACATCAGTGAAGACATGTTAAGAATCTGAAGCTACAGACATCAGTGAAGACATGTTAAGAATCTGAAGCTACAGACATCAGATAAGACATGTTAAGAATCTGAAGCTACAGACATCAGTGAAGACATGAAGACATGTTAATAATCTGAAGCTACAGACATCAGTGAAGACATGTTAAGAATCTGAAGCTGAAAAGTCATATGTTGAAATCAACCTAAAAGACATGTTAAGAATCTGAAGCTACAGACATCAGAGAAGACATGTTAAGAATCTGGACATCTACATTCATACAGTGAAGACATGTTAAGAATCATGTTGTTAATAATCTGAAGCTATAAAACATCAGAGAAGACATGATAATAATCTGAAGCTACAGACATCAGTGAAGACATGTTAATAATCTGAAGCTACAGACATCAGAGAAGACATGTTAAGAATCTGAAGCTACAGACATCAGAGAAGACATGTTAAGAATCTGAAAATACAGTCATAGTGAAGACATGTTAATAATCTGAAGCTACAGACATCAGTGAAGACATGTTAAGAATCTGAAAGCTACAGAAATCAGAGAAGACATGTTAAGAATCTGAAGCTACAGACATCAGAGAAGACATGTTAAGAATCTGAACTACAGTCATAAGTAAAAACATGTTAAGAATCTGAAGCTACAGACATCAGAGAAGACATGTTAATAATCTGAAGCTACAGACATCAGTGAAGACATGTTAAGAACCTGAAGCTACAGACATCAGAGAAGACATGTTAAGAATCTAAAGCTACAGACATCAGTGAAGACATGTTAATAATCTGAAGCTACAAACATCAGTGAAGACATGTTAAAATCTGAAACTACAGTCATCAGTGAAGACATGTTAAGAATCTGAAACTACAGTCATCAGTGAAGACATGTTATAATAATCTGAAACTACAGACATCAGTGAAGACATGTTAAGAATCTGAAGCTACAGAGATTAGTGAAAACGTGATAATAATCTTAAACTACAGACATCAGTAAAGACATGTTAAGAATCTGAAGCTACAGACATCAGAGAAGACATGTTATTAATCTGAAGCTACAGACATCAGAGAAGACATGTTAATAATCTGATGCTACAGTCATCAGAAAAGACATGTTAATAATCTGAAACTGCAAATATCAGTGAAGACATGTTAATAATCTGAAGTTACAGACATCAGAGAAGACATGTTAAGAATCTGAAGCTACAGACATCAGAGAAGACATGTTAAGAATCTGAAGCTACAGACATCAGAAAAGACATGTTAAGAATCTGAAACTACAGTCATAAGTGAAGACATGTTAATAATCTAAGCTATAAACATCAGAGAAGACATGTTAATAATCTGAAACTACA